>NC_072735.1:7130462-7222681 GCF_026930045.1 Uloborus diversus
TTGTTTTCTTTGTGCCATGGCTTAAAAAAAAAAAAAAAAAAAAAAAAAAAAAAACTAGAGTAGAGAGAGTATATATTTTCATTAACAAGCTGATGTGTGCATCACATGATTTCCTTTTATTCCAAATTAAAGATAATAGTGCCTCGGATTGAGCAAAAAAAAAAGAAACCACTTCAAATAGTTTTATTCTAAGTCTGTTGCGAACCGAAGCAAAGAAAACGTTTAATACAGATAAATTTTCCCAATATTGGAAGTTTTAATGTGACTTAATGGTTAACTCTCTAAATATGGCCAAATTGAAGCCAGATTTAAAAAAAAAAGGCTAAAAATTTGTCGCCAAGTTGGCGACAAAGCTTGGCGACCAAAAACTTGACTATATATTGCCAAGTCTTTGCCAAATTATAGCAACGCTTGAGTTTACATTGAAAGTAAACAATGATTTTACCCCAAAAAGTTGTAAAAGATACCGTTTGGAACATCCGAATGCAACTAAAAGAGAAGGTGCACAACTAGACCCCAGTTGAAGTCTATGTGCAGAATTTCAACTTTCTGGGACATACCGTTCTTGAGTTATGCGAGATACATACACACATACGCACGTACGCACGTACATACGTACATACGAACGTCACGAGAAAACTCGATGTAATTAACTCGGGGATCGTCAAAATGGATTTTTCAGGTTTCTATACGTTCTTAAGCATGTATCCACGTGTGGTCGGTTTCAAAAAAAAAAGACAATATAAATTCGGGGGCGAGCAAAATGGAAATTAAGGTCGATTCTTGAGTGAATTTTTTTCGCGAATACACTACTTCCTTTTTTGTAAAAGGAAGTAAAAGTAGATATTATAAAAAAGAGTTTTTATAAAATGTCTCCAATTGTTCACATGAGCCCCTATAGGAGGGTACATGTGAACGATTAAACTATGAATATGTAATAAGAATTATTTTAAATTTAACTTTTAAAATCATATTAAAATGTAGGGCTTAGACTAAACGGATTTAAAATACATACAAACATAGACGGCAGTCAGGATTAAAATAACAAAACTTCAAAAATCTCAGATGACACACAGCATAGAAAATTTTAAATGAGAAATACTTGACGTCACTAGCAATATAACCTTAAAAGCGCACTTAATATTCAAAGACATGCATAGGAGTAAAATGTTCTTTACTTTAACGAAACGTCACATTTATTTAAATAACACCGAACGTAATAACTTAGGAATTCGCTTGGGGAATTCCAGCCCCCCCCCCCCTTTCGCCTCAATCTCTCTTTGCGTGTTCATTCTTTGAGGGAACGGGGAATTGGGAATACACTTTGCATATAGCAATGTTTACCTCTAACCAAATAAACTAGTTATACAAATGCTAACATACGGATGCTGAGAAGCTAATTGCAAATCCGATTTGTACTAACCAAATTGACTGTTGTTTCTGCTTTAATTATGTTGGTTTTAAAAATATTTAATAGTGTTTTTTTCTATACGCACAAAGACAATTTAAGAGACCGAATGTGCGCCAATACGAAGGAGTTAATTAGAGAAAACACTGTTTTAAAACAGTGTTTAAAACTTTTGGGTGTAAAAATTGAAAGTTAACCCCTTCAGTCGGAATTATGAAATATTGGATCAAAAATGTTGATATTTGGTACACAGTTTACTATGGTAAACGGTATCTTATAGACAAAATTTTGAGTTTGTAGGAGAAAAATTAAAAGAGTTATGGCACGTCCAATATTCCAGACTTTTTTTTTTTAAATCAAAATTTCATGTACAAAAACGATGAAATACCAAACAAACTTTATTATAAAATTTTCTACAAACAGTTATAAAACATAATATAAGCGTTTGAAACGATTAATTAAAGATTATATATATTTTTTAAAAATCAGGAAGAAAAACCTCTCTTTTCAGATGAAAATCCATGGTTGGAAAAATGAGTCGCTCTCTATCTCTCTATCTTTATATGGCATAGTTGTCTATCCAAAACGAAAAATTATTTCACAGATTATAATAAGTAGAATGTAAAGAGTCAACTACAAAAAAATCAACTAATTAAATCAATTATTAAATGAATAGCAGCTGTTTAAAATGGTTGTCCGGTATACCGTACACCAGGTATGAAAGGGTTAAACATTTTTAAATGCCAATATACCGATAGTTATATCTTTTACACAATGTTTTACGTACATCTTATGTGATTAATGTCATTTGCTTAAGTGAATAAAAACATATAGCGAACAGAAAAAATATGTAATTAGGTACTTATGAGATGATTGAGGATGATATTCAGAACAGTTTAAAGTTTGTTAAAACCATATTCGAAGTGCAACTTGATATTCAACTTATATTATTTTTTATATATTTATACAGTGAAACTATATGATCAAATTATTGTTTAGTCATTGTTTAGTACAAATTACAAATACAGTCGGACCTCCATATATCGAAGTAGCAAATTACCGAAAAAAATTCGATATATAGAAATTTCGATATATAGAAACGAACTTATTTTATCATAATAGTCTCCTTAAACATTAAATATAAAGCTAATTTTCGTGCATGAAACCCAATTTCTAATTTATACAAGCATCGGATTAAACGAAAGTTAATAACTGAAAAATTAACAGAAATTACATTTTTGTGCCTTCATAAATCTTCATTCTTCGGCAGTTCAACTTGATCCGCAACAAGAGGAGATTTTCGTTTTGACAATGTAATCGAGAGAAAAGTAAAAAAATCAATCTACTTAACTTGAATGTTTTTTACTGAAGCTACAAAAGACTAGGAATGATAATCAACAGACAAAAAGGATAACTTGAAATTGATTTTACAGTGTTACTGGTTACAAGTAAGATTTGAAATAAACTTGAGGGAATTTAAGAAATTCAGAACGGAATAACGACCTATTTTCACCCCCCCCCCCAAACATAGATTTTTTATGAGTTTCGTCGCAATCTTTAGTTCACATAATTTTCTCCCCTAACCTTCATTTTTCATGATACTAACAATATATGAGGGGGGAAAAAATCTACGAATGTCCCGAAAAAGATTTCGATATATAGAGATTTTTTCGATAGATATAAAATTTCGATACGTAGAAGTTCGATCTTTTCAATACTCGAGTGAAATATTCAGAGGAAAAGTTGAACAATAATTTTTTAAATATGCTTGCTCCTATAAATTTTTTAATGTAACCAGTACACCAACTTAAAAACAGCAGTTAAAGCCTAACGGATGAAACACAGGAAACACTGATTTGTTTCTTGAGTTTAAAAGCCCTTCACAACAGTTTTAAAAATACAAATCAGTTTTCTAACTTATAAACTTCATAAAGATAATAGATTGATCCATGACACTACTAAACTTTGCTTACTGCCGTAACAATGTCTGAAACTCATGGCAACAAAGAGGGCGCTACAGGAAATTCCTGTTTTCAACACGTTGCCATTGATTGGTAGCTGCAGGGGTTCAGTTCAGCGCCTCTTGCAGTCAAAATGGGCGGCGTCCAACTAAAAATAAACAAACTTTGAAGCGTTGACATTGATTGGTGGATCCATGAGAAAAAAATAGTTGCATCGGATTAAAACAGGAAAGTCATAAATTGTCAAGGCCTGAAAAAGTCAGGCCTTCTAGTAGGGGCATGCATCAGGCTCTTCATGAAAAGATATCCGGCAAAAGCAACTACTTGAAACAATAAACAGTTTCTGTTGCAATATAAAAGAATAATTAAATGGCCACTGAATACGTTATAAACCATCAAGACGCTACACTGTTAAAAAATTTTCCGGAAAATTTACGGTAATTGTTACTGGCATCCATGTTGCGAGTAACTATTACCGCAAAATTCAATTGTTACAGTAAAATTTTACGGTTTCCTCGGTAGGCCAGAGCTACAAATTGGAGCTGGGGTCGCTTATTTCTCCAGTATAAATTACCGTAAAAATCAGCGATGCTGTAAGTCCACCATTTTACAGTAACAATTACCAGAAAATCTTCCTGAATTTTTAACAGTGCATTAGAAACGTAAATTATTTCAATCGCAAAAAGTAAGGGCAAAAGACTTGCAACTGAGCGCAAATGATTATTTGTGTTACTTTAATATTGCTTACACACAAGGCGTTAAGTTAAATCAATTTATCGAATAAGTTGCATATCTGCTAGTTGGCTAGCGTTTTTCGCTGTCTTCAAACTAGACAACTCAGTTAAACCAACTTATTTTCTAGTAAACCGAATTTATTCAAGCAACTGCTCTACAACACTTTTGAAACTGAACAGAGTTGACTTAACTAGTTTACTCGCATGTGGAGCGTACTCTTAACAACGTCCCTAGCAACTCTCCGAATAATTTAGAAAGTTGATTCAACCTACGGGATAATAAATGTAGCAGCGCATGTTCCTGGCGTGCCTGACAAGTTTACTGCAGTGTGAAAGATGCCGAATGATTTCTTCACTGTTCAACCTTGTTTCACTTCCTACACTGTAAAAAAAAATGTGTAACCTTACTCCATAAGATCTACATACGAGTTAAGGAGCTTAGCTGCCTCCGCTGCTCTAAAGTAGTTCAATTGACATAACTGGCGTAAAGTTACACATCGCTTGATTACACAATGGTAATATAACCGTAGCGTAATGTCTCACTAATTTCTAAGTAAGGATGCACCAGAGTTGACAGTATTCTTAAAGAGAAATTGCTTGAAAGGTTACACATCGCTTGATTACACCATGGTAATATAACCATAGCGTAATGTCTCACTGATTTCTAAGTAAGGATACACCAGAGTTGACAGTATGCTTAAAGAGAAATTGCTTGAAAGGTTACACATCGCTTGATTACACAATGGTATTATAACCATATCGTAATGTCTCACTGATTTCTAAGTAAGGATACACCAGAGTTGACAGTATGCTTACAAAGAAAATGCTTAAAAGAATACACATTAGGAAAAATTAAGCTTCCATCTGATTTTCTTCAACGATTTATCAAGTCCATGTTTTTTTACAACCAATATAAAAAAATTATTTACTTTTTTTAATTCATAAACACTGCATTTTTATAATACTGAGAGAGGAAATTTCCTGAGCGTGGCCCGAACCCTTAATTTCAGACAGGTCACCAAGCAAGATCTTTTATCGCTCGTCCACCAAGGATAGGTTCCGTGTCGCTAAGAGTTTACCATTTCTGCGTCAGTTCTGACTTTTACGCATGCGCGTTGAATTCTACTGAAACCATAGTGCAAGGTCTCTCCAAAAAATTGAGTTTTTAAAAATATGATGCTACACACTTCAGAATTCTTGTAACAGTATACCCATTATTACTGGTAACCTCACACATTTTTTTAGTGTAATAACAGCACGTTCGGGAGTTGATTGCGTCGTCTGTATGAGGCCTTGTTTGTACTCTTTAGCAAAAAAAAAAAAAAGGCACTTTTTTTTTCTCAACTTCAAGTTTATTATTATGAGCTGTATTCGTGTTATTCTGAGGTTATTAACGGTAAAGTTTTGGTCTAGAAAGATCGAAAACTAAGTAAAATTTGACAAAAAAAGGGCTAACTAATTTTACTAAGCTAAAAGCTACAATATATTTACCAGAAACACAATGAATAAATAAAAATAAGCATTTCTTGCATTCTTCGCAGCTAGTGTCTATAACTCATTTAAAAATTTCAAAATTACGAAATATATCACTTATTTGCGTTCCAAAGGCATTCTGGCTATTTTTAATCCAGAAAAAAAGGAAAGATAAAACATGGAAAGTTCAAAAGAATTTTATTCTGGTAACTATTAAATTAAAAAAATCAGTGAAGCGTACCGTGTGAGAGAAAGAAAAAAAAGTAAAGAAAAAAAGCTAAAAATAAATCCAGGAGAGGATTTTTTTTTTCCCTCAAGAAAAGCATTTCATGAGATTTAATTCTTTTTGAGCTCTACCTTTTTAAAGCGCATAAAACTTCATGTTTTCGTTAAAAAAATGCTTTTAACAGAGAAAACAAAAGTTTTACATTGACATCCAGGCATTTCTTTAGTAACGCAAAAATAGGAAAATGAATAAAAAAAGATTTTTTTTCTTTTTTTTAGACATAAATTGTTTTCTAACAGAAGAGAAATTATTCATTAAAGAAAATGCCCGATTTTGGATGAAGTTTTAAAATATTAGTTCTATTTTTATAGCAATTACAGTAAGTAAGTAAAGTTGAGTCTATAGACTAATAATAACAGTAGACCGAGCTTTCCCAGACTTGCTGATGAAAAACTTGGTTCATGGATACATCATGTGACTGGTGGGAGGCTTGACGAAAACTTTGGCAGCATGGTTGCTAGATGGCAACATTATCTATAGTTTGGCACTCGACATGTATTTTAAGACGCAATGTGATTTCATTATAATTTCTTTCCAGGTGCAGAGATTGAACTATTTCTCTTTTAGTTATGCATTATTTTGACATTAGTAATTAGTTTTTGATCATAATTTTCAGTAACTTTTATTTCATTTGGAACTGCTACGTCAGCGTTGGAGAGAACGTAATGGCGTAAACGTTTTGCGTTAACGCAAAAATATACTAAGCGGTATCTTAAATTGAAATTGTAGGTAAAAATCTTACCGTTTGCCGATTCTTTTTGGGCGCTTTCATTTTAAATTGCTAAGAGAGTTATTGAAATTGACTAAAGAAAATGCACAGTACTATCTAAACGAAAAACTCACTATATTAACAAAATATTTACAACTTAGAATAACAAATTTACAAATCGGACTCCATAAAAGATCATTCTTCCGTGTTCCATCAATTCAATTTATTTTATTTCTCGCGGGCGTTGATCGTCTGCTACGATCAACACCCGTTGTTGCTAGGATAACCACCAGTCACATGGTTTGGTTTATGAGCAGCAAAACGGTTGCCATAGCTCGGTGTATTCTTAGTATTAGTCTATTTTTGAGACTAATAAAGTAGTTGAGTCTTTCAGCATTTTTACGCTACAATTTTTACTCTAATATCTCATCTTTATCTAATGAAGCTCTTATTCTCATTCGTCAGCAATCAAATATTGGAGAGAATTGAACTGAACATATTCACATTACACAAACTAATTTATTTGTTTCACACCGTGATACATACAGGATGGGCTGCCTATTTGCCCTTTCTCCCGAACAAGAAATATTCCAAAAAATTGTTATCTCGCTATTCGGTCAGGATGCTCGTCCACGCTAGACGACGGCCAGTAATCTTATGACCACAGGCGCTGTCCGGCATCTGCGCAGTAGGTAATCGCGGAAAAGTTCCATTACGCAATGGGGTCGTTTCCAAACTTTTAAAAGTATTTTTTATGAAAGAGCATGCTTAAAAACATAGGAATTGACCATTTAAAAAATAATTTGACAAAAATTAATATTTTTTAACAATTATTTTAATCAGTGCGCAGATGCAATTTCATTTTGCACGCTTCTGCACATGACATCATGACATCACAAGTGATGAAATGGCATTCACTAATGCCATTAGCGAGGAGAGCAATATTTAATTTGCTTTTTGACTCGGACGTAAATGCAACGATATGGTTGATAACAATCGTAAAGTGCAATATTTAATTCGCTTCTTGATTAGCATAACGTGGAAACACGGTAGAAAGCAAGCGTAAGTACACTCCTGTTTGTGAAAATTGCAACACCACGAAGGACTTACGCGAGGGAGCTGAAAATTGCAGGAAATGTAAAGTAGGGCATAATATGCAAATGATTAGAATTGCAGACCGGTTGCGCATGCGTATGCTCAGCAGCGCCCTCTGAACGGCAGATCGAAGCGAATATAAATAGACGGTTGTAGCGAGGAGTGTGTGACTATCGGTGGTTATATGCTAGAGTAAACGTTAACTGAATCTTTACTATGCTTGTTTTATGAAAGAAAGCGAAATTTGAGCAAATTTCGGAGTTTGAACGGGACAGAATTGTCGGCCTTCGTGAAGCTGGATTGTCTTATCGTGCAGTAGCCGCTCGTGTGCAGCGTAACAGCAGCACAATCATGCGTGTTTGGAAACAATGGACAGACAAGGGTCGGGCAGCTCGGAAATCCGGGAGTAGACCCCGAAATGTGACGTCAGCTCGCGATGACATACACCTGGTGCGTATGGCGCTGATGAACCGCACAGCTTCTTCTAGACAATTGGCAGCACAGTGGTCAACAGCTATATGTGTTTCATCGTGTGCTTCATCAATTCCGAGACGTCTGCTGAAGCATGGGCTGTGCGCAAGGATTCCTTTATACAGGATTCCTCTCACACGAAACCATCGCCGCCTGCGGCTACAATGGGCCAATGTGCATAGGAGCTGGCGTGCTGCTTGGCATCAGGCCGTCTTTTCTGACGAATCCCTTGCAGCAAGTACAGCTTCTTCCTTGGCCTATGTCACCGATTAAACATGTGTGGGATTTCGTTATGTGGCGTCTCGCTCGTAATCCTCGTCCTGTTGCTTCGACAGACGAACTTTGGTTGCGCATACAAACAATATGGAATACTCTTCCGCAGGCAGATATTCAAACTTCGTTTCACTCCATGTCGATTCGTACAGCATCTCTTATTGCGGCGCGTGGTGGTCACACAAAATACTAATTTCTATCTCTTTTTCTTGTTTGTTTGGTTTGAAAATGCAATCATTTATTTGTACCATTACCACTCAACTGTATATTAAATTTCATTCAACTATGATGCTTCCTTCAAGGTGTTGCAATTTTCACAATCAGGAGTGTATTTATCTCACCAGTGGAACAACGCTCCAAAGAAAATTATTTGTGATGTAATTGTTTGAAAGGTCGTGCATTAAAAAAAAAAATAATAACTAAAAATCATACGTTTCGAAAGTAAAAGTTTTACTTTCGCTCCAAAGTTTTTTTTTTTTTTTTTTGCTTATTCTATCAACAGGGACTACAAGTAGTACGTAGTACTTTTGAAAAAACAAGCCCATTACGGGAATAGTAGTTATAAATCATAGAATCCCTTGCAAGCGTTACGCAATCTAACCTCGTAGAGTACATACTTTCTTACATCTAATAGCATTTTTAAGCAATGTTTGCCAAAGAAAGAGGAGGATCTTTCCTCGTTTGTTTATTTACTTGCACGCGATGTCGAAGACACCCCGAGGAGACAATACTGCCGTGCTATGCACAGATGTGGTATCTGCACATTTTATCGAAATTGAGTTATTGACACCAGGTGGTCGTCAGTAGTTTAATTTACCTAAATCTCAAGTTTTTTTTTTTTTTTTTTTTTGGTGATTTGTGAAAGCGAACTATTAAAAATAAGCTGTAAGAAAAAAGCCGTAACTGCACATTTTGTGTAGTTTGCTGAGGTAATTTGAACATAAGTGACAAATACTAAGCCTTCAAAGTGGTAACTGCGTAGTTTATACTTTTTTCCTTAGTAATTTGTAGATACGACTTTTTTACCAAAGGAAAGCAGCATATTTAATAATGTAGCAGTTTATTGTAACAGTACTAAAATTAGTTTATCATTGAATAATTGGTATGGGTCGACAATAAAAACTAATACAAGTTTGCATAGATGTTCAAGTAAATATTCAGCTTTTTCTATTTAAATTTTTACTTCAAACGCAAATTCTTAAAAATTAAATGCATATAAAATATTCATATCTAATTATTTCATGCAAAAAATCGCATTTTATTTTACGGCCAATTATATTTTTATTTAAGTATTGTCTGCTGTCTAAATTATTTTCATGCTGCGTAAAAATGAATCTAGAAAATAAAACATTATAAAAAATAGCATCATCATATTCTTTGAATATAAAGAACGGAAAATTATTATGGTTTACAGTTTTTACTGTCCGAAATTTTAAAAATGGTATTTTTCAGAAGGTAGATTCTGTTAGATTTGTATTAACAAAATAAAGCGGCAACTAAGTCCAAATAAAGTAGAGAATTAATTAATGATACATTAGCGCGTTTTACTAAGCTATTTTTGTCGTAACTGTGAAGATACCACTAAAAATGACTAGTAATAGTCAATTACTGTGAAATTAACCTAAGCTTTGAAGAGAAAATTTGTCATAACTGCATTCATTTATTTCAAATTAAGATTTTTACAAAAAATACGCTTTACTGAAGGATAGATAAGTTATTTGCGAAAAAACTGCCGCGAGTTGAACATTTAATTAAGTCATAAATCAAAGAAACGAGATGTAAAACTTTAATCATGAATTTATCATTTTGAGTTCCACTGCAGATACCACTTTTTCGCTTAGCATGGAAGAATAGCCTGAAAATGTGGTACAGACGATATATCCGGTAGAGTCTGCACCCAGAAGCGTTTTTTTTTTTCCTTTTTTGAGCAATCACGCTTGCGTATTGTTCTCACTTGACTGTTTTTGGCGTTCCTTTGATTTTTCCCACCGCCACCCTCTGCACCATCACCGTCGACGGACTCCTCACGATGCTGCTCCTATAGCGAAAGCCGTCTCCAGGTTGCATCCATGTCCTACACACACGCGCATACATCATACACACACGCATACATACAGACACCCACACATACGCACACACATACACACAACTACCCACACATTCATGCCTGCATACAGATACAAACACATATGCCCCCCTTCACACACATACACATAACCCTACACACAAACACATACCCCCACACACAAACACACACGCCTACATACACACACTCGTGATTGCGAAAAACATAATTTGAATTCAAGATGTCAAAATTGATTTTTTTTTCTGAATTTTCTATCAGTTTTTTTAAAGTTACAATTTTACATCAAATTTTACATCATATGACATAACTTTATTTTCCTGCAAAAGAGGAATATTGTTTCAATTTTTTCAATTAATCAGAACATGACATATTGTCGTTTCCGTTTGAGCGAACAACTTAGACCAAATTCGGTTCACAATACCCTTTTATTAAATTACACAACGGTTTATTTACATCGATAGGCCTTATTATTCATAAGCTTAAATATTTCGCTTTGAGAGAGGCATTCCATGTAACGCCAAAACATGTATCTGCAGTAATCTCCATTTTGTGCAGTTAAACGTTGTTACTTCTTATTTTACTTTTCCAGTACAGGTAGACCCTTGCAGCTCTGCATGGGAAAAGTTACTGTTCTCTCATGCTCTAAACTTTTAAAGTTTCAACTTAATTGTTTGAAAGGTTACTGCATGTGTAAAGAATTAGTACAAAAGTATATATTTATTTTGTAATCCTCAGTATATGGTTTAAAATGCCAAAAATATAGTATCAATTATTTCTTTTTACTTCCTTTTACAAAAAAAGGAAGTATTGTATTCCGAAAAAAATTTCCTTCAAAAATCGGCCTGAATTTTCATTTTGCTCACCCCCGAATAAATGTTGAGGTTTGTTTTCAACCGGACCACACGTGGATATGTGTCTAGGAACGTACAGACACCCTAAATATTCATTTTGACGATCCCCGAGTTAATTACAGCGAGTTTTCTCGTGACGTCTGTATGTACGTATGTATGTGCGTATGTTTGTATGTATGTCGCATAACTCAAGAACGGAATGTCCTAGAAAGTTGAAATTTGGTAAGTAGATTTCTAGTGGGATATAGTTGTGCACCTTCCTTTTTGGTTGCATTCGGATGCTCCTAGGGGGCTCTTTTGCCCCTTTTTGGGGAGAAATCATTGTTAATTTCGATGTAAACTCAAGTGGTGTTATAATTTGGCGGACACTTGGCAAAATATCGCCAGTTTTTTGGTCGCCAAGTTTTGTCGCCAACTTGTTGACAAATTTGGCGATTTTTTTTTAAAAATCTGGTTCCAATTTGGCCATTGTTGGTGATATTTTAGAAGATAAACAATTGAATCATATTAAAACAGCCAATAATGAGAAAATGACATTAAATTGGAGTAAAAAGAAGTCATGTGATGCACACATCAGCTCGTTTTATTTTCAAACACAATACGAAATGATAAACTCTTACGTTCAGTAAACTTCACTGAGTAACGTCACTTTAATATATTTACTTCCTGCAGAGCCAGTAAAACGTACGAATATTTACAATAAAATGCATGTAAAAGTAACGATGCACAATACTCTTCCATTTTCTTCAACATTTTCAAACTGCTATTTTATGCTACATAATAAAGTTGCAGGAAAAGTGTAAAATCAATATCCTTGCTCTAAAGAAACTCTGAAAAATAGTGCAAAGAATATTTGGTTATGCGGTGAATAAAAAAGACATTATTGATGGATGTAGCATAACCTTTACTCCTCGCAACACATCAATATATATTAACCAAATTCTTACTTATGATAGCATACACCTCAAGGACTGACATAGTGATTTTTCTCTTGTCAGTGATAAAACAGGAATTTGAGCCCCAAGTTTACGACGACTTTGTTGTTCTCGGTAATACTGCTGTTCTGCGCTGTCATCTTCCTCTGGTCGTACGAGAATATGTGTCGGTTGATTCTTGGATTAGAGATGATCAGCAAATACTGAAACGAAATGATATGAAAGGTATGTGTAAGGTATTATTTGCATTCGTTTTTAAAATACTTTTTTTATTTCCGGGGAAATTTATGTTTTTTATTATTTAAACTCGTAAATACAGTAAAATGGTACTAAATAAATTAAAAATTTAAAACGCTGTATGTTGGGGGCTAAAAACTATAAGTGTGTATTGATATCCTGTCAGAAATTTTTTAAAAGCATTTTTAGAGTGTTTCATCTCAGTTTTTTTCGAAGGTCATTATTTTTCCTACAGTATTGAACAATCAAATTAAGTTACTGTTTGCAAAGACCATTTTTACAAGAAAGTATTTTATGATTTACATGTGCCACAGCAACAGTCGTCTTAGTCCTGATTATTATTATTATTTTACTTTCTTTGATACTTTGCTTTAGATACTTTTCGGATGACAAGTCATGATATAAACCAAAAAGTGTAATTCATTGAATTTGTGGCGCACTCTCAGCAATAAATATTTTTGAACATTTAGTTTGCATCGAATGGCAATCCTCAATCTAAGATTGTTTCTTTGTTGCGAAGCACAGAAGTCGTATCTGTTCTTTTTATCAAAATTGAGTTAATGTCACCGGTTAGTTCTTTGTAACATATTTATCTAAATGCAATGTTTTAGGTTCATTTGTGAATGGGGAACTTTTTTTTTTGAAGAATACTTGAAACGTGACATCTGAATCAAGTATATGGAGAAGTAAAACTTTAAAATGCACCTTATCATTTTTAGCTGAGTTGCAGATACTGCTTTTGTACTAAGCACAGCATTGAGCGAAGCAAGTACGAGGAATTTCATAGGTCCCCCACTATGAGCCTTTTCATTATAACTAAATCAATCAGAGTACGTGATTTGAAGTGTCTTCAATCAGCCGTGTCTCTGCACTAGGTGTTTGTCTGAAGCTTGTTCAATAACTCGTTTGGCAGTGGAAAACGAAAATCTCAATGATCATGTGTTGAACCATGGATCATGTGTTAATCAATAGTTCTGCAGTGAAATACCATCCCCGCTACAGTACACTGGGGTCCACTGAATAGCAATGAGGAATTATTTCTTCTTTAGCTGTGTATGGTAAATTCGAAAATGCAAATCTGTGTAAAATATTAACGGTCTACTGAAAAGTAACGTAAATGTATTTCTTTCTGAGATGTTTCTGGTAAGATATAGAAAATATAGTACATCTAACAACATATGAACTGCATTAGATGCAATAACTGAATAGTATAAGTATGGTTGGGGCAAACCTAACGAGATAGCGTCATAATGCTGCAATTTGGATTAGCTTTGCTCTACCTATAGCTGTTTGAGTCACACAGTGTTAAAAAGTTAATCAAGATTTTACTCGGAAGTTGTTGTAGAAATGTTTTAATAATATGGGCTATGTTACTATATAAAAAAAAAGGTTCGAAATATTCGATAGAAAAATAAAATGTTTGTAGCTCTCAAAATACTCTCGGAAGTTAATATTAATAATACCGTTGCCTCTTTTTTTGGCGAAATTGGTTGGCAGCACTCAAATTAGTTAGTTGTATTCGCCAAAAACTCAGAAGTTATTGTTCAGAAGATCCTTTAGAATGCTGATTTCAAAGTGTGGAAGTCTCAAGTTCAATACGTTTTGATACTGCATGAAAAATTCTAAAACATAGAAATCGTATGATGTTGCAAAAAGAATGGGAGTTTTTAAACATTTGAGTTTTTTTTTTATTCTGATTTAAAGCTGCATACCGGTAAAAAAAATTTATCTTATGTATTTATTTTATTCAAAATTTTGACATGTTTCAAAATTAATCTATGATAATATGATACCATATGATACCTTCTATTTTAATTTTACTTGTCTTTATTTTAGGAAATTCTTATACAGTATTAAATTCAGGAGAGTTACTACTCCATGCCGTTCAAGAAAAAGAGTCTAAGAGAACTTATTTGTGCCAAACAAGACACAGGGTAACTGGAGAAATGGTTCTTAGCGCGAGTTCTGGAAAAGTAGTTGTTTCAGGTGAATTAATTGAGTTAATTATTTCATTTGATGAAATGAAAATAGTATTTAAAAATATCAGCCATCATGCAGTATATGCATATTTAGCTTTTTGAGCAATCGCGATTGCTTATTGTTCTCATTTGACTGTTTTGAATTCCTATGATTTTATTTACCCACTACCTCCCTCTGCCAGCACAACCGTCGCGTCGCGTCGTTCGGTCTCACGATGCTGCTCCTCTTGCGAAAACCGTCTCCAGGTTGCGTCCATATCCTACACAAACTCGCGTACATACACATACATACACACACACGCATACAAACACATACACGCACGCGCATACACACACATACACACACACGCATGCACACACGCACGTGCACACACACGCATACACACACAAATAGACACACTCATGCCTGCGCACAGACACAAACACATATGCCTATATACACACACATGCACACGCGCGTACACACACAGCACTGCATACACAACACGCACACACATGCATACATACAAACAACACACAAACACACACACCCACACACATGCGCTTACACAAACACACAAGCGCATTCATACACACGACTCGTGATTGCGAGAAACATAATTAGAATTCAAGATGCCAAAAATTCAAATTAATATAATTTTTTTTTATATTCTCGTGAAGAAGAAAAATACAAACCTCCTTTATCATTTCGCAAATGATTAAATTGTCTCTATTTCTAAAAGTAATCTTCAGACATGGAGTAACAGAATTATAAATGCACTCGTTTTAAGGGACTGACAAGAACACCCAAAGGGTACCAACATAAAACATTGTCCTCTCCAACCAAGGTGCAATGCAATTATTTTGATTAGATTGCTCTAGAATTAATATTTATCTTTTCTGAGTTGAGGACTTTATTTTTCGAGAAAGTGAATTTTTATGTTAGATATTTATCTATTTAATCACTGCTTAGAAGTTTGAAGCATATTTTTGGGTTACGTGAAATGTGATTAAGAATTGGTTTTTTATCATAACAGACTCGTAATTTTACTTCCCTAATAAAACCCATTTATTTCTTGTAATTTTGTTTTTATGATAACAGTTTGGCGTAATATTATGATGTATCCAAAGTGTGGTTCATATTTGGAACCTTTAAGCGATATATCTTAAACAGACCGAAAATTAAAATACACATAAGAAGTTTTTATTAATCAAAAGTATCTCCTTGGCCTTTGCTTGCATTCCTATTGGTTCCTTATCGGTTTATAACTTTGTCATTGGTGTTTGGCTAATCCGCTGTTTTTATCTTTTAAGCTGCATGCTTATCTGCTCTTGGCTTTTGTCGGATGTCTTTTCATCCATAAGCTCATTATTTTTTGCATTGAAAAAGGCGTTCCCTGTAACGCCGAAACACGTGTCTGCTGTAATTTACAAATTTGTGCTTCTACTTACGTTGTTTGTTCTGACTTTACAAAAGTATCTTATTTAAAAAAAAAAAAACATAACTGTTAGTATCAGTTTCTATTAAGACAGAAAAATGCCTTGATTTTTCCAAAGGATTAAATTGATTCCCGTGGTTTTTTTTTTTTTTCTTTGCAGTTACAATTTATTTATAAAATTGTTTTAAACTTTCTATTGGTCAAAAATAAGAAATGCAATATACCTACTGAAAGTAGGTACGTCGTTTTTATATACTCAGTAGGAAGGGAGGTTGGGAATGGATGCGAATGAATGAGAGATCGTTTGCTAACCCATTTACTTGCTTTTTTTTCGAAATTTTAAAACGCATATTTTACATCCATGTTTTTGCGCGCCAGCAGCTCTAGTCATAAGATGAGGCAACAAGAAGAGAAATGTTGTACGCAATTTCAAACTAGTATGTTGTGGCCATCACGAAACTTTATTCTATATCTTTCTTATAATTTTGATCCCTCTCCATGCTTGACGAGGAAGCAATATTCCCAACAAAAACTAAATTGCACACTCTAAAACTTGATGACCTTCCCAATTCCCGACTTATCTCAAAAGCAAAGCAAAGAATGAAAATTGAAAATTATTTTAAAAGCCTTGCTTAAAATAATTACAAACATTTATTTCTTAACAAACACAGATGGCAACAGTTAAACATTGTAAATCATTGAGATAATATTTCCGATACATTTCGCAACTTCAGAGCTCGAATACGCTACCTTGCGGTAATAAACAGTACTAAAGAAAAGGGTAAAACATTCCGTTCCACGTGTTCTCCTTCTGGTAAATCACAGGCTTCAGAGCTTCAGAGAAGAAAGCTTCCTACAAACACGATGAAAAATTACTGCCTTTCACTAAGCGTGCAAAGCAAGTTATAATTAATAAGCAAGTTATATTTTGTAGCGTCAAAAGCTTACCGTGTTTCCGGGGGAAGAGGGGGGTGGAGAGTATGATAGTGGTCAACTTGTCAGGATTGGATATATACAATGGAGTTGGAGAGCTATATTGCATTTTACTGAACCTTTCAAAGTTGTTTAATACCTTTAAAAATATTTTAGAGGCATTTTTTTAATTTAATTATTTTTTGCTCTCTGATGTATTAAATTGCAGAATTTTTACATTTCAGTGGAACTTTTGTAGTTTGATGTGGCGCCAAGGTTTAATATCGAAATGCATATTTTTTTTCGCAGGTAGTTATGTCCAGTAACATGCATTACAAACAATCCAGGCTTTTGACATTGTCCCGCTGCTGTGCTCTTGAGTATTTTCCATATGCAAGGTCAATACTATTACTTAATTGCGCTGGGAATGACTCAGCCTATTTTCACGTTCATTTAGACCTACTGTTAGACGCCTAAAATTTTCAAAGGTGGTTTGTTTTTATTTAACTGTTGCCAATTTTAAGTAAGTAATCGGCCCAAATGCCGTTACATATGTTAGCATTTTATTAATATAGATATGTGAGTAGGAAGATTGATTACCAATAAAGATAAAATAATTGTTAATAAAGAACCTTTGAATTGAAGTATAAAAGTTGAAAATATTTTAGCAGAGAGAATTAAGAAAATCTTACCTATGAAAAGGATGGTACTGTTATCTACTGCTGTTTAAGTTTAAGTTATTTACCTTAATTCATTATTAAATCAGAAAATAAAAGACAGCATTTTTTTTCTACCTCAAAATCTACTGCTTTCTTTAGTGAGTACTTAGCATAAAATTAGGTGAACTTTAGGTGGCGTAACATATAATTAGGTTTTTTAAAATATACATTCTTGAGCTTTAATTACTAATTCTTGCATCTTACATTAGAATAATATAAAACTTAAGTTAAAGATAACTTTAATCAGTATGAACTTCTGAATGACGCAATCTGTTCATTTATTACTTTAAAAAAAATTTAAAAAAATACCTACTAAGTTTAATTCAAAAATACAAAGGAAGTGTTCCTATTTATTGTGGATTTTTAAAAAATAAATCATTGTTTTATATTTTTCCCTAAACAGTCACTACCGTTTTTATTTATTTATTTATTTATTTATTTGTTTATATAATGTTTTGTATGAAAAACAACAGGTAAGAAAAATTAGAATCAGGAAGAATTCTCTTAAACTGATTTCAACTGATTACAAACAGAAACTAAAATACTCACATTTGAGTCAAACGGTTAACATTTCTTCGATTTTTTTTCAGAATTTTGTTATGGATTTATGAACGTAAGTGCTGCAGAAGAACTACTTGTTTTCTTGAGTTTCTGTTACAGTCAAGTCCGCTTATTAGAATATCGGTTAAAAGAATATCCCGCTCAATATAATATTTTTTCAATGTGCCAAACCAATATAATGTGTTGTTTTGATCCCGATTAATAGACTATCCCGCTTATAAGAATATTTTTTCGTCGCAAAATGGCTATTCTACTACGCGAGTTCGACTGTATTGCTTTTTCAGTTTACCTAACAAAAAGGGAATATGGCAAAATATAGTTATGTTCCCCAAACGTGACTGTGGCCTTAATAATCCTTTTGACAACTATATTTTTTCCTCTCTATTGTCTAATGGAAAGTAAAAAAGAAATCCCCTTTGAATACGTAATACCACCAGCTAGGGTAAAAAGAAGAGATGGATGTATTTTCGTAAACGATACACCTTTTCTACGAAACCTCATTCATTACCTCCCAGAGCTCAAGGGAAATCACTAGAAGCTTTACATTGTCCCTGCGGCTATTCTAGTACACCCTCTAGTTCAATACATAATCCACCTATTTCGAAAGAATACGAGAAAATTAGTATCGATTTTCTATTAAAAAATTTCTCAGACAGTTGCGAGTTGCAAAATGTTGAACTTATGATCATGTCGTGCAGTATTTGTAAAAGTCAATACATAAACCATTCTACTTTTAACGTTTTCGTCACTTTAATGATGTATTCAAAAGATATAACATGCTTTGGATTGATAAGATTTTGATCGAGAATTAAAAAAAGTAATAATAATAACTTTAAACTTTTATGGCCAATCCCTTAAAATTATAATTTCGTAGAAGTATTATACTATTGTTTACTTCAGATATGATTTAAAGCATTTCTTTTAAATGTGTAACAAATCTTAAAATGCAGAGATCTAAAATTAAGACAGTTGAAATGGAAGATTTAAATTGGCAACGAATATTTAAAGAAACTCTTATGAAAATGTAAATGATGCACAGGTTTTCTAATTAGTAGTATATATAGGTAAGTGACTCACCTGCATGTGAAAATTTAGAGGATTATTAAAATCACAAAAGTTTAAAGTTAAGTTTGAAATAGTCTGACTTTAATTAAAGACGAAAGTTGAAGTAAGAGAAGAAGAGAAGGTTGGAAAACTTTGAAGTAACGAACTTTAAATTGCATTTTCGAAACTACTACTACACGCACACACACACACACACACACACACACACATATATATATATATATATATATATATATATATATATATATATATATATATATATATATATATGTATGTATGTGTGCATGTATATGTGTTTGTGTTTGTGTAATCTCCTCTTATTGAACGAATGTTTGCACTTTAAAATTACTCCTTTTTCTCATATTTCTTTTAGATTCTCAAATTTCAACTCTTCCGAAAGTAACCCTTAGCAATCCTCAAGTCAGAGCTGAAGAAAACAGTTTTGCACAACTGCCTTGTGTTGCTCAAGGAACACCCCCACCTAGTTACAAGTAAACGTTACTTCTCCGTTTTTGTATTTAAATACAGATTAAATGTTGCATTTCACCGTTCAATAACTTTTAGAGTTAGATCCAAAGGAAAGATTTAGTTGCATACGTAAATGCAGTTGGTCCTACTTTCTAATTGACAGGCAGGTTGTTCTGCAACGGTAATTACTTTCTGGAATTCATATAACCTGACTCAATTAATTATTACTTCTTTTCTTACCGCAGTTTTTTTTTTTTTTTAGCATTTAAAGAAAACTTACATTTAAGTTGCATTTTCTCGTTTAGTTTGAGAAGATTTCGTTTGCTAAAAGTAATTCAAGAAAAAAAACCTAAACTTACAGATTCATGGACAGACTGCTGTTAAATTTTACAAATATTGCTCGCTTTATTAAGCTGGTAATGATTTTTTCAGCAAGAAACGCGTATTGTGTTTAAAACAAAAGGAGTAAACGCTTAAAAAATATTGTATAAGCGAAAAATACATCCTCAAGCAATATATGATAATATGAACAAAGCAAGACGTTCACCTGGTGATTTTTACTAAACCTTCCCTTTTGGAATTTTCTGTACTGATCGAGACAAGATATCACTGTTAGCATATCTTGAGAATGGATTAACCTCATTTTATGTAAATGGCTAATGATGGTATCACAAATAACAGCAGAAAGCACATATTTCAAGTGGCCTATTTCTCTAACGTCACCGCTTGGTCTGGTAGGAAAATTAGCTGCTTAATTCGACCATATTTTCTTTAAGAAGCAGCTGAAATCGTAACTGCTAGACGATTTGATTCATGTAGGAATTTCTGAACTTTTGCATAACGGGACTTGACTTCATATTGGTACCTACACTGTAAAAACGATTCAGAAACGTGTAAACCAGTAACATATCTTGCAAAAACCAGGAACGTTTTCGATAAAAGTCAGTAACCTTTCTGAAATATTGGGAAATCTCTCCTGTTAAAGCCAGTCGTGAACCTTCTAGAAATATTAAATTATTTGATTAAAACTTTCCTGATTTACTAAGAAAGCTCTAAAAGCATTAGAGCAACCATGGCCAAAGCTACACGAAAATTGTGAGCAAGAACCAAGCATATTCCATGCCTCGCAAAGCTGCAGCTATCCAATGACATATTTGCTCCCATTGGGAACTTAGGCAATCTGAACGGGCCGTAATCAAGCTAAAGCCTATACACTTAATAAACACACTCAGTCAATCTTCAAGCTGGTAGCAAAAAATATCTTTCACACCAGTGAGACGTCTGCATTCGTGAATCTTTTAGCAATTCAGGAAACTCTTTTGCGAACATACTTGATTTTTCGGGGAAATAGGTGAAAACCTCTGAAATCCCGAAACGTTCCACGGAATTAACCAGTAATATTTCGGATTTTTTTTACAGTGTAAATCAGACAGTTGCTGAAGTTGAACTTTATAGTTTGCCTGACTGAAGAACGTAATATCTAGCGTTTCTTACCACACTGAGATAACAGCTCTCAGCTCTAAAGGGGATAGTTGAAGTTACTGTTTTCAGTGGTAATTTCAACAATTTGTGGAATGTGGCACAAAACATAACTTAATATTTATCTTGATACGCTTTGAGTTAGAACTGAAAAAGTATCAAAGTGAAATCGTGCATTACATTTACATTTACTCGAGGTTAAATAGCTTTTTTTTTCTTTTTGGTTGGTGTTTTTATGTTAGAAAATTTTTGTTTATAAACATTTGTGCAATTTTTTTTTGTATATTTTTTATATGAAAGTTTTTGTCATTTATTAAACTGTCTCGAATAAACAAAAAATTGAAAAGAAAAAAAAAGTTCAAATTTTCTTTATTAAAATGAAAAATATTGTAACTTACTGCTCTTAAACTAGTTTTGAGTAAAGAAAACTAATGTAGATATAAACATAAACATACTTTGCAAAGCGATACAGGAACTAAAGAAAACATCTTAAACCGATGTCTTTTTCTCGAAAGTTGTTTTACCACACTGGATTGAATTAATTTTACCTTCAGGTAGATATCAAAATGTTTTTTTGTTTTTTTTTTAACCATGGCATTTTTTATAAAACTGTACCAAAAGTTGATAAATGTGGGTTTAGTAGATTTCCATTTAATAGCCACTTTAACTTTAACGTCTTCACATTAAAATGAAAACGAAAAAAAAGTATTTACATTTTTTTGCAAATGTTTTTTTACGAATCATCTTTAAACCATTTTTTTCCCGAAGACATTTTTTTCTCTTTTTCTTTTCTGAAGTAACTTCAGAAAAAGAAGCAATCATTTTTAACATAATGCCAGTATGCTAACCGCTTTTTTTAAAATTAGTTCCTACACAAGAATTAAATGATAAAAATATATTCGACCTATCTTAATTTAATCTTTCAAATTAAGTAAGATATTAATCTTCAGTATGCTGTCGAATTTGACATTTACTTTGAGTTTGAAAATTAATTACGGTATCTCTACTAAATCTAGTTTATGGAAACTACCATTTCAGCTTTCTTTAAAATATCTGAATTTTATTTCAATAAGGTGGATGAAAGACGTATCCGGCGTCTTGCGTCCCATAAAAGAAGATGGACGAATATGGATTAACCAAGGAGTTCTGAATATAAAACACATACAGTTTTCGGATGGAGGCATATACCAATGCATTGTCAGGAACAGTATAGGAGAAAGACGGATTGAAAGCGTATTAAGCGTTACAGGTAAGGTTTATTAGTGATTATTGAAAATCTGAATCTTTTCTAAGTATCGTTTCCTTATATTTTAAATTCTAGTAATGAAGAAAAAAGTATTTAACCCTTAATGCATATTTTTTTTAAAAGTCACTTTGAAATATGAGGCAAAAGTAGGTAAGTGTGATAACTAAAATTTTGGAGATAACCAGTAGAAATAATAGGAAATACTCTAATCTGCCTTCGGGCAAGGGGTGGAACTAGTAGCTCTACACGTGCTACTAAGGCGTGCTTTACACCACGATTGTGAAAAAAATAATAATAATAATTTGAATTTTGACATTTGGAATTCAAATTATGTTTTTCGCAATCACGAGTGTGTGTGTATGTAGGCGTGTGTGTATGTGTAGGTGTCTGTATGTATGTGTAGGAGTCTGTATGTAAGCGTGTGTGTGTGTAGTTGTGTGTAGGTGTGTATGTATATTAGTCTGTATGTATGCGCGTGTGTGTGTTTGAGTGTGTGTGTGTGTGTGTTTGAGTGTGTGTATGTGTTTGTGTGTGTATGTGTTTGTGTGTGTATGTGTTTGTGTGTGTATGTGTTTGTGTGTTTGTATGTGTTTGTGCATGTGTGTGTAGGTGAATGTATGTGTGTTTGTGTGTGTGTGTACGTGCGTGTATGTATGTGTGTATGTGTTTGTGATTTTGCGTTTCTAAATGCGTTTTATGACGAACTTTAAAAAGTCCCATTACTTTGCTTCTCAGTGCCTCATATGAGATCGTGAAAAGCAAAGGTGTGTAGGTAGATATTTTCAAGTTTTGAGTAAAACTCGTTTATAGATAAGGTCCTTGGTAGGCTTTCATTGATTTTTTTTTTTTTTAAATCTATTTCATGGTTGTATAACACCACCCACCAGAACTACTTCTACCATCTCTTGCCCCAAAGCACAGGAGCTGGCCCCTTATTATTTGTACTGATTATCTCCAAATTTTTACTTTTGCCACTTACATGTATTTGCTTTTCACTGTCTGTTATGCCCTTTGGTTTTGAACTTTTGTTCAAATTATGAGAAAAATACTTTTAAATTATAATTTAGTTGAAGTATGGTTTATGATTAAAGAACTACTTGTCAGCATTGGGCTTTAACCGGAAAAAACAACAACGAATAATCTAGAATCAAATGTTTTTAAACATTGCTGAAAATTGTAAACTTCCTCCCTAGCTCATAATTAGTAAAACTGTAGTTAAAAGACGTAGGTATTTTCAATCGCACTAAACTAAGGGTAAAAAAATTTTCGCGTAAAAGTGCAAAAAAAAAAAAATCCATTAGATTGGTACATTTACAAGTTGAAAATTGATTAATTGTCATCTTTAGAGAGTGTTTTTTTTTTTTTTTTTTGTTTATTGACAATGGGATTGTTTCCTTCAGTCAAGAGGAGTACTTTTAGTCATTGAAATTGATAGAATAAGCAAAAAAAAAAAAAAAAACATGGACTCAGAATTTTTTTTTATTTTCCCAACAGTTAGTTTTAATTTTTTTTTAAATGTCCGATTTTTCAAACAAGGCGTGGTCTAGATGACGTCACAAAAGATGCTTTTTGGCGCATCTTTGTACCGCGTTTCCACTTTATGATAATCAAGAAGTGAATTAAAATTGCGCTCTACGCTTGCTATTAACCATATCGTTGCCAATACACGTGAGTAAAGATGCGAATTAAATATTTTGTTCTGAGAATGGCAACATAGAATGGCATTTCATCATTTGTGATGTCATCGGCAAGAAATGTAAATGATGAAAGATCACCGATTTATGTAATTTTTTTTAAATATTAAACTTAAACAAATTATTTAAAAAATGGTAAGATCCTATGTTTTTAAGCATGGTCTTTCAGAAAAAAAAAACTTTTAAAGTATTGGAAACGACCCCATTACAGAACTTCAATTTATTCTTATAGTGTTTTAGAAGGTAAAAATGGTATGTTGCCAAATTTCAATAAGATGCAGTCAAGAGTCAACTTTATTACTACTTTTTGTAATTTTTATTTTATGGTAAAATATTTATTACGCGCCTGGTTGTAGCTTTCATTGTGTCTTTCACAATATTTATTTCCCAATTTTTGTCTAATGAATTAAGTTTTGAACACATTCTTACTTATTTACGACACAAACATCGTTTCCCCAATTGACCCTTCGTTTTTTTCCCAATATAGCTATTTAAAGCTAAATATACCTACTACCTTATTAAAATTCTCATTCTGGCATTAGCTCGAACTAATTAAGAATGTTTCAGCGAGACATTATTGTATAAATTTCTAATATATAAAAATCTCCTGTCACGGTGTTACTTATTGAACTCTTCCGAAACGGCTCGATCGATTTTCATGAATTTTTTTTATGTGTAGTTGTTAGGTATGAGAATAGGACATAAAGTATATTTCATGTCGCATGGTAATTAGGAAGTCCTTTTCAGAATTTTTTTTGAGACGCTCCGGCAAAATATCGGAACATGGCCCCACTAGATGGTGCTTCAAAAACTCTCAATGATTTAAAATTTTATTGATTGCTATTTTCTATTTGTAACAAAAAAAAATTTTTGAAACTAATTTAAGCAATGCTTTTTTTTTTCAATGGTTTCAGTTTCGCTTTTTTTTTTTTGGAAGTATTTTGATAATTCGGAGATTTGCGATTAAAACGTTTAAAGAGAGGGGGTAGAAGGGGTAAATTTTGAGAATATTGTTATTCGCAACTCCAGCGCTCGAATACGCTACCTTGCGGCGATTTACAAAACTGCCGATGAAACTAAAACATTGCCACGTTGCGTTCCACGTGTGTCTGTTGACGTAAACACAGGCAGTTTGTTATGAGTATTTATTAACGCAATCGATGTGTCTTAGTTTGCTTTCAGCTACAGAAATTAATTCGTCCCTTAGTAGTATTCTCGAGCTTCTCAAAATAATGTTAGTTTTCCTTATTTCCTTCTAAAATATGAGTTATTCTGGATTAACAAACTTGGATAACATTATATAAGGTAAAACATTTTATTGTTTTGTATGAATTTGTAAGAATATGAGTTTTTTTTTTAATCTTAAATTAATTTAACTAACCATATTTTACAGCCGCATTTAGTTGGAATGGACAGTATGCAAAATATTTTCTTGAATATATTATCGTTGAGCAAAATGAAAAAAAGTTTAACCGAAAAAGAATTTACTTTATTCCTTTTATTCTCAGCTGAAAGGTTTCGCCAAATTTGTTTACGGTTATAGTTTTAGTATTGTGCGAGCAAAGTAGCCTTGGCGAGATTTCGCGTTTTTAGTTAAACCATTTTTAATTTTTATCATGAGTGGAATAAAATGGTAGTAAGATTACAGAATTCGATAAGTAAAAAGAAATAATGGTCAATCAACTGAATAGAAAACTACCACCATATATCCGTAAGAATTTTGTAGATGATTTGCATAACATGACATAATTAAATCGTAACTCAGAAATTAGAAACATCGAAACAGAAAAATTTTAAACTAACCGATTCGGGAATTCGAGAGAAATAACTCAGCTACAAATGCAAAACAATAAGCGCTAGCCAAGCAAAGCAAAGAAGTATCATCTTCTTTTGGTAATAATTTGTAATGTCATATTGAATTTTCTAGCATTAAGTGTTATTCTTGTCAGGCTACAATTATTATTCAGTTTTATCAAGAATTGATAAATATCGAATTCAACATCGTGGAAGTAGCTGCTTAGAACTACGAACTACGTAGTTTGCATTAATCTTTGACGTTTAGTAATGCTTCTTGAATTCTCATTTCTTTCTACGTGGGCCAGAATATCCGCAAGACTTTGAAAATTGATTTAAAAAGAATAAAGCGAAAAAATCATGCACACGAACAAAATTTACTAGACTTATTACCATTTTCTTCGTTACCACATGCGTTCGTTTTAGTTTTTTCGTTCGCCATTAGTCAGTGACTGCAGTGCCCCCTATAGTTCGTTGGAGTTGCAAGTTTTAGACACCAAATAAAAGAAAAAAAAAGTCGAAAAATCTAATACATAAAACTGTCATGTCACGGTGTTTGTGTTTCATTCCCTCCGTAACGGATCGACCGTTTTTTATGAATTTTTTTTTGTGTATTTGGCAGGTATGAGAATAGGTCATAATATTTATATATACAAATTTTATACCGATACGTAATTAGTGTGACTTGACGCTTTGGCAAAACATCGAAAAACTCTCAAAGATTTAAAAATTTTATTTGTTGCCATCTGCTATTTGGTAACATATAAAATATTTGAATAATTTAAGTAAGGCTTTTGCAATAATTTTAAATTTCGCTATTTGCAGGGGTATTTTGATAATTGGTAAATTCGCGATTAAAGAGTGGAAGGGTAAAACGCTGAGGTTATAGGTGTTTTTTGATTCCCAATTTTGAACAAAAAAAAAAGACCAAAAAAAGAAAAAAAAAAAAAAAAGAAAGAAAGAAAAAGAAACAAAATTTGGGTAGTGAAATTTTGATTATACCTCTGGCAGTTTCGGGGAGGCAAGATGCATTTTTTTCGAGGGAGGGGGGTTGCCCAATGTAAAACTTGCAAATTTCTCATTTTGCAATTTTTTGCCGAAATATGATCTAATGTTGACATCGCATTATCCTATGCATCATTTTGCATTTCAGTAACTTTACTGGATGGATGCAGAATAGCTCATTCAGCATTTAAGCTGCCACTGAATATTCAAAATAATCCAAACGCAGTGTTCATCAAAAGGTAACGCACTCTGTTACTCAATTCAAGTGACGTCAGACAAACATATCCGTCATTCTACATTCAAAAGTCGCTGATGAGATTAAAGTTTACTTGAAATTCTTGCCATTGTATCGTAATTGAAAAGATCGAGCCAAAACATGTACGTCCAAATGCTACTAGATCCATTTGTTGTCAAGTTCTCGGACCCATTGTCAGATATCGACGAATGAAAATTTTGAATGCATAACATTGCTCACTAATTTCAGCACCATCGTTGATTCGGGAAAATGTTCTCATTGACCGTGATGTACGCACACAATACATGCTTCGCGCTTGGCTTGCAAAAAGAGCCATATTTGGCAGCAAAAAAATGAGGAGGTTGACGATTTATAATCGTCGAGATACAACCTGGCAATATGGTATCATACAAATCAATCGATATAGTTTGCGTTTCTGACGAAGCTGTAAATTATCCAACGAAGTTTTTGAATCCTAGAAAAAAATTATGGGTATAACTTTGATATACCCCCCAAAAAATTACGCGCCAAATCTGGCACTCCCTACGGACTTTTTAGGGTTGCTGTTTCTTATTTTGTTGTTGCCAATTAAGTTTTTTTTTTCAGCTTTTAGGTTTTTGCTGTTTCCAAATTTAGTATTTTCTTGTATTTTATACCATTTTTTGAGGTTTTTTTAAAAGTTTTGTGGCAACAATTTTTGGATTTCATATACGTTTTAGCGCCATTTCATTCATTTGCCATTTCTTCGTGAAGTGATCAAGCAGATTTCTGACTTGCTGTATTTTGCTGCAAATCTGGTTGTATTTTCCAATTATATTTTTTTCTATTAATTATTTTTATCTTTTAGAATTCAATATGCCTATTGTATATAGTATTGTTGAAAAGTTTCAGGGAATTTTGAGCCATAAAACAGGTATTTTGCTTGGCGAGAAAAAAAAGTCGCCAAACTTCCGATTGGGGGGGGGGGGGGAGGGGGTATATCAAAGTAGTTCAAAATTATGTGGCAGAATAAGGTCTGCTGGGTCATCTAGTAGTCTAATAATATATTTCGATTTAAAATGTTGAAGAGCAATTTCACATTACTATCGATATAGATTCTTAAACATACGTTGTGAATAAACTTCAACAATGCAATGATACTTTAGCTGATCAATATTTAATGCACCGTATTTCCATCCAGTTTCATGTCTAGTCAGTCTAATTTTCATACACTTGCTAATAGATACACAATCTTTCATGTGTACGGAACATTGTTGGCTAATGAATTGCAATTTTTATACCCGTAAGAAAGTATCACGGTATATTGGATTATAATATTTTTCTTAGTCGTAATAAAAAAAATGAATTTTGACATCTTGAATTCAAATTATGTTTTTCGCAATCACGAGTGTGTCGAGTGTATGCATGTAGGCGTGTGTGTTTGTGTGTAGGGGTATGTGTGTTTTTGTGTAGGGATATGTGCGTTTGTGTGCAGGGGTATGTGTATGTGTGTGTAGGCATGTGTGTTTGCGTCTGTGTACTGGCATAAGTGTGTGGGTAGTTGTGTGTATGAATGTGTGTGTGTGGTGGGGTATGTGTATGTGTGTGTAGGCATATGTGTTTATGTCTGTGTGCAGGCATGAATGTGTGGGTAGTTGTGTGTGTGTGTGTGTATGTTTTTGTGTGTGTGTATGTGTAGTTGTCTGTATGTATGCGTGTGTGTATGTGTTTGTGTGTGTATGTGTGTAGGTTTATGTGTGTGTTTATGTGTGCGTGTGTGTAGTTGTGTATGTGTGTGTGTGTGTGTGTGTAGTTGTGCATGTATGCGCGTGTGTGTAGGACATGGATGCAACCTGGAGACGGCTTTCGTTATAGGAGCAGCACCGTGAGGAGCCGGTCGACGGTGATGATGCGGAGGGTGGCGGTGGGAAAATAAAATCATAGGGACCAAAAACTGTCAAATGAAAGCACTAAGCAATCGCGATTGCTCAAAAAAAAAAAAAAAAGATGGTTGAGTGGATGGAAACAAGAAAACTACTATTACAAACTGCCGCATTAAACAACGCAACAACGGACAATCTTAGCATTACAGACATAAAATACACGCCAAGTATTTTAACATAAAAGCAAAAAATGTTCAACCTGAATGTTTATTGCAAAACAAAAGTGCATATATATGACTTTTTTAACAATATCAGACATTCACAAATAATAATAATAATAATAATAATAATACAATTCTGCGCATTCAAGTACTTACATTTAAATCGTCGTTATGGGTTGATTTAGGCGTAAGTTTTAAAAATTCTAAAAGTTTTTATGTCATTTTTTGTATTTAAAACCCAGTTCGCATTTTCCGTGCATTTTTTTTTTTTTTATTTTCTTTCGGTAATTTAACCATTGTTTAGTGTAATGTAGTCTCCTCTGCAACGAAATCCAATAGGACAAACCATCTGTATTCATGTTAAAAGGAAGTTGTAACTGCACCTGTTGCTTAATGTACACTGGTTATGGATAGATTTTTAAACTGTTAGTCTAGCTTTTAAAAAGCCTCCGTTAAATTTCGTAATGGATATGCAGCACACTGCCAGTCAATCGGTTAAACAGCGTCTGTTGGCATTTAAAATCCACTAAGTATACGTGTAAAATTTCCAATCACATGTCGTTTCATTCAAATCACTGTATCTCATTTTAACCGTCAACACTGACCTCAATTCGTTAGAAATGAGAAAGGGGTTGTCAAAGAAGCCTCAACTTATCAACAAACGCCATACAGTAAAACGCAATACTACTGCTTCTATTCCTGTTTCTGTAGTAATGTAAGTCATACTGTCACTACGATTTAGAATAGCGTAAATACCTTTGGCTGGTGCATAGATTGGGACTCGTCATCTTTTGCACTGGTAAATAATTGTCAAGGATATTTTTTCCCTTTTATAATTGACGCTGTTATGGCTGAATGCACAAGATAAGATTCTACACCGAATTCAGTAAAGCCCTGGTTTCCTAGCAGAGAAGTCGCCGATCTTCGGCGTCGCTCCTCGCCGTGACGCAACTCAACACAAAAAAACTGAAGTGATTCCAGCGTGGCATTCACGACGTCGATTTAGCTCGGTCGCGCATGCGTAGAAGAATCAAGTTTTCCCCTCGGCGAGGAGCGACGCCGAAGATTGGCGACTTCACTTGTAGGAAACCAAGGCTTAAAGCATTGGTTTCCTAGGAGCGGATCGCTGACCTTCGGCATCGCTTATCGCCGAGAGGAAAAGTTGATTCTTCTGCGCATGCGCGCCCGAGTGAAATCGACGTCGTGAGTGGCCACGTCGGAATCACTTGACTTTCATTTCAGCGTCACGTCGAATAGCGACGCTAAAGCTCGAGGATTTCGCTTCTAGGAAACCAGGGCTTAAGCCATTTGAGTACGGCGTCGAAAGAAGTCGGCGTCCCTCAACCAGGCTTTGAAGGAAAGCAAATACAATGCAGGGAGAGACGATACAATGCGCAAAATAATAAATGGATGATTGCACTCTATGTTATTCAACAGCAACTATCATACCTAACTTTTTTTTTTTTTTCAATTTCGACCTAACTACAAATATATTCTGACCCACTACTATTTTTGTTATTTAAATTCTAAAATGAAACTCAAACGAAAACACTCACATGATCTAAATTTATAAATCACTAACGAACATGTATACTTATTCTAACACTAACAGAGCAACAAAAGGAAAAATATAATAAACAATGGAGATAATCAGTTTTATCACCACTTCTTCTTGACGTAAACGTTTCCCGTACGCTATTGGTTAAAAATGTTATTGTGTTCCTATGTGGAAAAAACAACGCACCTCCCCTACGTGACATTAGAAAACTTAATTGCCCTTGCAGCGATAGAAATTTCTTTGTATATAGTGAAACACAGACCCTATGAACAGAATACATTTAGCTGTGGTTACGCACGTAGTACGAACTGCTTACTCATACGCATTGTAGGCAGGCCCACGCCAAGCTTGATCGGCGCCGTCGTGCAAATGTCTTTTGAGCGCCTTTATGCAGTAGCGTTCGGAGAAAATATAGTTGACACCTGGAGTGAGATTTTGAAGACAAATATAATATGGGGAAAAATACTTGAAATTTAATTTATTAAAAAACAATGTGTGAACATTTTGCGCTTCGTCAAAATGTACACCTAAATGCATTTTTTGGAATATAAGTTTTTACATTTTAAGAAATAGCATTGAAAGCATATTTATATATAACGTATATTACATACTGAACACATTTTATACTAACGAACTGAGATTAACACTATCAACTTACAGTCGGGAACAAATTAATTTAATACGTTTCATTAAGCAAATTTTTAAAGTGCTAGGGTGCTCCGCCCCTTTCTCGTTGCTGCTCACCAACCCACGAAGAATGCTCTGCAATCTTATTAGATTCGCAAGGATTTTAATTGTCTATAAAAAGAAGATTACGAGTTCCGTTTCGAACAAAATGAAAATCCCTCTCTACTTCCCGTAGGAAATGGAATTTAAGTAAAGAGCTCATAATAAGAGCACAATCTGGCTCCCACCCGAACACAAAAGGAAACTTGATAGAAATATGCATAACCGAGAAATTAAAAAAAAAAAAAAAAACTTTGAAGATAACTCTTTTTCCAGTTTCCAAATTTACTTGTACCAGCTTGCACAGCTATAAGTGCTAAAGGGCTCCTGTGCATTGCAAAACGACAGTTTTATATGTTTGAAAAGTGTCTTTAAAATTCGTGGTCTCTAGAAATATATTTCGCTCTTTAGCTCCGAGCTTGAACTGAGTTGAGCCTAGGACTTTCCGCTAAAATAAAAACCCTTATATCTGCTGTTCTAACTAATTGAGAATTTGGAACAAGTATCATTGAATGAAGAAAAAAATCTCTTTTGAACGACATCGAATGTTAAGGAGTGTTGGGAAATCTTTCATCCCTTTAATAGGCAATTGCGGTGTGAAATTTTAACTTAAAAAATTAATTACAAAGAAAATAATCCTATTGAGGAAAAACTCAGGTGCAAACCCCCGGGACTTGAAGTAACTTTGCGCACTATTTCAAAGCTGTAGGTGCTCTGGCGTCTCTTGAACTCAGGCCACCACAGACATCCTTTGACAATTTCTTTGACGTTACTTTTTTTTTTTTTAATATATCGAGATAACGCTTATGACATGTTACTTTACGACATAAATAATTAAGGGTAAGAAAGGGGGGAGAGAATCGAATGTAGTAATTATGGTCAAGTCGTTACTTTTCCGTACTAAAAGGCTAACCTAAATTATTGTCTACAACGTAAAGAGAATCGAATGTTGTAATTATGGTCAAGTCGTTACTTTTTCGTACTAAAAGGTTAACCTAAATTATTGTCTACAACGTGCAAATAATGCGCAAGCAAATAACATGCTAATGTGCTTTCCGTATTTTTTAATGTATGATAACATGAAGCAGTCGAATTACCACGAACAATAGTTAAAAATCGCAAAAAGTCATTTCGCACAAATTATAATATACCATATTCACCGTTAGAACCGAAAGGGGGAATAGCAAATTTGTTGCACTTCGTAGGATCAACCTCGTACTATATAGACATCCCGAAATAGCATTCATGGCTCTACATTAGGCTGACAAATGCTAATGTATTAAGTAGCAATGTGTCCATTAATTAGCATCAAGTGTTTTCAGGGTAAAAGATTGCGCTTTTGAATAGCATGTTCAAACACAAGGCAATAATTTTTCCTTTTACATAGACAGCAAGACGGAATGCTTGTTTTATTGAGAAGTATAACTTCACCGTCACCATTAGATATTTAACTTGATTTTTTTCTCCCCGTTTGTGGCATTTTAGAACGGTAGAGCTTTGTGCCTTTTTGACTCTGGCGCCGTCGTGCGTCACACGATCTTGCATATAGGGACGGCGCGACCCTGATTGTAGGTAGTCGTAGTTAAGTTGGCAGTTTTAGACTTGCGTTAGTCTAGGCCTGAGGTGCACATCATTTTTCATTGCATTACACTTTGTAATATCTACTGTTTGACCATCGATTACATGAAAAGGCTCATGTCCGGTTTATAGGCGGAAATGAACACATCTATTAGTTTATAGGGATGTTGGTTTGTTTCAGATGTGCACTTTTTCCTCTCTATTATTTAGCCTTAGTTTTGTAAAAATGAAAATTTGCGCACAGCAATATTTTTTTAAATCTAAAGTATATTCGATCTATATTCTCACGGCAAAAACTAATTGATTTATTTATTTACAACAAAGTTTTGAGCTTACCATTTTGCTTTAACGTTCCTGAACGAAATGAAAATATTTTATTTTCTTTTTGTTGTTTCCATTGAAACTATTTTTGTTTCCCCTTATTTTATTTTAGAGAATGCAATAAATGAATATGGCACTAGTGACATTATAAAACGCGTGCATCAAAATCCCAGCGTTATTTTCCTTTCTCCCCTGCTAGATTCATTCAGATGGAATCGTCTTTACTTGGCAGATTGCCAAATTATATACAATCCATGGACAAACAGTACTTATGGACATTACAATTTCTGAGCTGAATCAACTGAGTCAAAGGAATTAATAGTCAACTCGAAGCAACGGATTTATTGCAGTCATATCTCTTGATTATTGCCCCTATAAAAGCCTTTAGATGAAATTGCTTGCAGAAATCACTAGCACGTTGATTTAGATATGCTCCGCTTTAATTATCTCAATTTAGAACAAGCGAATCCATTATGTCTGCGGTTTTCGTTTAGTACCACAGCTGTCTTCAGCTTGGTGCCAGACATTATGATACTGTTACAAATTCTGTAAATAGTTTTTTTTTTGTAATTAATTTGTCGTAATCTAGCTAAATTTGGCGTTTATTAAATTATCTTTCATCTAAAATTATTGTAGTAACGTAACCTGTAAATAGTTTCTAGTAATGAATATACAGCCCCCGTTATTCGGCCTAAGTATACGGACCCTTCATTTCTGAATGATAAAATTTGTTAATGGAAAGAAATAAAATAACAGTCTACGATTTTCCGGAATCTTTTGGAATATTGTGGAAGCTTTTCGATGTCTATAAATAGCCGCCCGCATATAAAAAGTCAGTCTCGAGTTAGTTTTTGCTTGTGAATCGTTGCAGCGGTGCGCTGGAGAGCATTTATTACTATGTTTTGTGAAGCCTTTTGAGCTGTATTTTTACTTATTTTGATATAAATACGTGTGTAAACGTTGAGTTTACGGTGTTGATTGATATTTGCTTAATTGCTGATGATTAATTTAGCAGTTGTTAACGATCTTTCCTGTACATAGTGTAAATAAATCTCATGTGTTGTTCTCAAGAACTGTGTCGTCCTTTCAAGAAAGTGGAAGTCGCACCGAATCCGTAACAATACATTTTTTAGTAACTCATGGTATTTTCTTAAATGGAAATACATTTTATATTATTGTACATCTAGGAGTTGTGTCTGTTATATTTGTAGTGTCCCGGTAGTTATGAAGTGCGTTTTCATATAAATATTTTAATTCTTTAAATGCCCTTAGAACAAGCGAATATTAATCCTGAATGTCTGCGGTTTTCGTTTAGTATCACAGCTTTCTTCAGCTTGGTGCCAGACATTATGATTCCTTTCTTTAGTAACTTATGGTAATTTCTTAAATGGAAATGCGTTTTATATAATTGTACGTCTAGGAGTTGTGTCTGGTATATTTGTAGTGTCCCGGTAGTTATGAAGTGCGTTTTCATATAAATATTTTAATTCTTTAAATGCCCTTAGAACACGCGAATATTAATCCAGAATGTCTGCGGTTTTCGTTTAGTACCACAGCTTTCTTCAGCTTGGTGCCAGACATTATGATACATCCTTTAATAACATATGGTATTTTCTTAAATGGAAATGCGTTTCATATTATTGTACATCTAGGAGTTGTGTCTGGTATATTTGTAGTGTCCCGGTAGTTATGAAGTGCATTTTCATATAAATATTTTAATTCTTTAAATGCCCTTAGAACAAGCGAATATTAATCCTGAATGTCTGCGGTTTTTCTTTTAGTACCACAGCTTTCTTCAGCTTGGTGCCAGTCATTATGATGCATTCTTTAGTAACTTATGGTATTTATTTAACTGGAAATACATTTTATATTATTGTACATCTAGGAGTTGTGTCTAGCATATTTGTAGTCTCCCGGTAGTTATGAAGTGCGTTTTCATATAAATACTTTAATACTGTTACAAATCCTGTAAATAGTAATTATTGTAGTAACGTAACCTGTAAATAGTTTTCCGTAATGAATATACAACCCCTTTTCATATGGCTAAAGTATACGATCCCCTATTTCCTTTTTGTTCATTGATAAAATTTGATAACGGTCTAGTATTTTCCAGAAGCGTGTGGAATATTTGAGAGATTTCTTTTCGGTGTGTATATAAGCCGTTACGCTGGATAAAAGTTAATTTCGATTGAGATTTCGAACTGAGAGCGTATTTGCTCTGTTTATTGCGAGGCATTTCGCTGTGTTGTTTTCGTATTTGGAAGTAAATACGTGTGTAAACGTTGAGTTTACGGTGTTGTGTGATAATTGCTTAATTGCTGATGAATAATTTAGCAGTTGTTGACGATATCTCCTGTACATAGTGCAAATAAAGCTCCTGTGTTTTTATCAAGAACTGTGTCTTCATTTCAAGAAAGTGGAAGTCGCACCGAATCCGTTACAATTTGGCGCCCAACGTGGGGCTACTTCAGGACTTTCTTGCAGTAAGTGTGACTTTGGCCATTTTTTCATAAAGACTTTTTAAACTTGGACTTTATTTTTATGGTGATTACTCGCGCAATGGATGAACAATTAAAACAACTTCTTGACGCAATCAACTCTGTAAAAAATGATATGGCGGCTAATCAAGAACAATTAAAAAGTGATTTTACTGCAAGTTTTACTGCAAATCAAGAACAATTAAAAAATGACATTGCGGCTAATCAAGAACTATTAAAAAGTGATTTAATGGTGCTGAAAAATAATTTAGTTTCTAACCAAGAGGAAATTAAAAACGACCTTACTTCGGTAAAGACTGTGATGGAAAATAAATTTAATGAGATAGAACATCGAGTTGATGCTATGGAAGGAAAGTTTGAGGCAGTGGAAGGCCGATTCATCGCAGTGGAAAATAAAATCGAAGAGAAATTTGAAGAAAAATTGAGTACCGTTGAAGGCCGATGCTGTGCTGTAGAAAATAAATTGGAAGAAGAAGATAGAAAATTTCATCAACTTAAAGAAGACATCTTTAAAGACCTGGAAAGGAGATTGGCGACCACGGAAAGCAGCTCTGTACAGTTTGGCGCTCCCACATCGGTTGCTTGACCGTCCATTAAACTTGCCACATTTGATGGGAAAACTTCGTGGCAGGTTTACAAAACTCAATTCATGATAGTGGCGGAAGCGAACGGATAGGACTCTGCTACCAAGGCCTGCCATCTTGCAGCATCCCTGAGAGGTGACGCAGCGGACATTCTTCAGACCCTTCCGGACAGCCAGCGCCTGGATTTCGCCGCCCTCACATCTGCGTTGGAGCTTCGCTTCGGTGAGAAGTGCCAGAAAGATTTCAGCCGACTCCAGTTGAAGTCCCGTTTCCAGAAAACCGGGGAAACCCTGCAAGAGCTAGCGGCGGACGTCGAGAGACTGTCGCATCTTGCTTTTTGCGACTGTCCTGCGGATGTTCGAGACAACCTGGCACTCAACTACTTCATCGACGGAGTTCGGAATCCTGAGATCAAGAACGCCCTCCGGATGGCGAATGTGAACGACCTGAGATCCGCTTTGGTATATGCGATGAGATACGAGGCCGCCCAAAAAGCAACCCGTGTGGATCGCCATTTAATCCGGACTCAGGAAGCTGATGAGTCTGATTCCAGGTCGTCCCACCTCGCTGAACTTGAGAGACAACTCGGTGACTTGGCAAGACATCTGAGCAGCATAACAGCCCAAAAGAAACAAGAGCAGAAGTGCTGGAAATGCGGTAGTGAAGGACACCTGCGAAGGAGTTGTCCGGTTCGCCAAGCACCGCGAGGGAAGGAAATCAACACCACCAGAGCTCTGCAGATTTCCTCTTCCAGTAGTGGCAGTGATGGACTTTTCATTTACGCACATGTAAATGGAAATTCTTGCAAACTGATTGTCGACACTGGAGCCAATGTGACAATCGTTAGGACAGATGTGGTTCGTGAATTTGGATTGAAACTGTTGTGGACATCGCCACGCGTAAGTCTCCAGACTGTGACAGGTGACAAAATCGAGATTGAAGGCAAAGTGGAATTGGAAATAGTGTTTGGGAATGCCACCTACCATCATACGGCATTCGTCGCGGATATCACGGACCCCTTCATTCTCGGGTTAGACTTTTTAAAGAAATACGACTTCACCCTGGATTTCAAGACTAATGAACTGCACTCGATGAGAGAAGACATAGCCATCTTCAACGCAGAAAATGATGTAAATTCAGCTCATCAAATAATAGCCCAAACATATTTATCTATTCCCTCAAGGTCAGAATCATTAATACCTGGCTGCATTGAGGAAACCAATAGTTTTCGATTTGGACTCATTGAATACCCCAACTTAAGCAATAACCCAAAAGGAGTGCTGGTAGCATCTACGCTTGTGGACCTTTCTAAGGATGTAATTCCTGTGAGAGTTGCCAACGTGAGTGAAAGGCCAAGGAATATCCGGAAAGGCGAAGTGTTAGCAACTTGTACTCCCGTAAACTGCATCATTAGAAGAATCAACTCCCCTGAGACTGTGTCTTCTGAGTCCTTGACATCGAAGTTAATTGGGAGTGCGCCATTATCGAAAGATCAAAGAACTGCTGCGGAACAATTGGTGGACGACTTTAAGCATCTGTTTTCCTCTACATCGGAGGATGTTGGACGTACGAATTTAACGCAGCATAGGATTTATACTGGAGAACACCCCCCTATTAAACAGCATCCAAGACGACTACCGTTCGCTAAGAAGGAAGAGGTTGAAACCCTCCTGAAAGAGATGAAGGAGAATGATGTAATCGAACCGTCATCCAGTCCTTGGGCCTCTCCCATCGTCTTGGTCCGAAAGAAAGATGGCTCCACCAGATTTTGTGTCGATTACCGACGGCTGAATGAAATCACCAAGAAAGACAGTTACCCTCTTCCACGGATAGACGACACCTTGGACACTCTTTCCGGACACAAGTGGTTTTCGACTTTGGACTTGAACAGCGGCTACTGGCAGGTTGAGATACACCCTGATGACCGAGAGAAGACAGCGTTTACAACTAGACAAGGCTTATGGCAGTTTAAAGTGATGCCCTTCGGCCTCTGCAACGCACCAGCTACGTTCGAGCGTCTTATGGAGACAGTTTTAAGAGGACTTTCCTACGAATCATGTCTGGTCTACTTAGACGATATCATCATCGTGGGACGCAGTTTCGAAGAACATCTGGCAAATCTTAGGAAGGTGCTGCAAAAGCTTAAGGAAGCCAATCTGAAGTTAAGCCCGTCCAAATGTAATTTGTTCCGCCGGGAAGTGAACTACCTTGGTCACATCATCTCTTCTGAGGGTGAACAAACCGATCCAGAAAAGGTATCTGCAGTCAAGAGTTGGAGTCGTCCCGAAAACATCCATCAGCTGCGAAGTTTCCTGGGGCTCTGCACGTACTACAGGAAGTTTGTAAAGGGTTTTTCCAACATTGCACGACCTTTTCATAAGCTGACGGAGAGCAAGCAAAAGTTTGAATGGTCCAAAGAATGCGAAGATGCATTTCTACGACTGAAGGAGGCTTTAACATCAACGCCTATCCTCGTCTATCCTCAGCCTGAAAAATCCTTCATCCTGGACACTGATGCGAGCCACGAGGGCATCGGAGCTGTTTTATCCCAAGAAATTGACGGCAATGAACATGTCATCGCTTACTGGAGCAAATGCTTATCAAAGTCGGAGCGAAATTACTGCGTCACCAGAAAGGAGTTACTGGCCATAGTGAAAGCTGTAGAACACTTCCATCATTACCTCTACGGCCGAAAGTTTCTGCTTCGGACAGATCATGCCTCGTTAACTTGGCTTTTGAACTTCAGGAATCCAGAAGGCCAGATAGCCAGGTGGATACAGCGGCTCCAGGAATATGACATGGAGATCAAGCACTGAAAAGGGTTGTTTCACGGTAAAGCAGACGCTTTATCAAGGAGACCCTGTCCTGAGAACTGCAATTATTGTTCCCGAATCGAGAAACAGTATGGACCGACTAGCCCTACTGCCTATCAGGTGACAGTGACTCCAACATCTTCAGAACCTGATCCATGGAGTGACGACCAAGTTCGAAAAGATCAACTTGAAGACCCCGACATAAAACCAATTTTGGAGTTCATGGAGAGTGACAGTCGGCGACCTAGCTGGCAGGACGTTTCCATCTTTAGTTCTGCAACAAAAAGATACTGGGCTTTATGGAATTCACTCCATTTACGGAACGGCGTACTGTACCGAAAATGGGAATCTGATGACGGCAAAACGTCTAGGTGGCAGTTACTACTTCCTCGATCAAGGATTTCAGATGTTCTGAAAGAAATACATAGTAGTGCGACTGGAGGACATTTTGGTGTGTTGAAAACCCTCAATAAAGTTCGGGAGCGCTTCTTCTGGAGCAAGGCGAAGGATGACGTGGAGAAGTGGTGCCATTCTTGTGACGCCTGTTCTGCTCGTAAAGGACCGAAGAAAAGAAGCAGAGGGAAGCTACATCTGTACAACGTTGGAGCTCCTTTCGAACGAATTGGGATCGACATCCTGGGTCCGCTACCAAGAACTGCTGATTTGAACAAATACATTTTTGTTTCCATCGACTACTTCACCAAATGGCCCGAAGCATATCCATTCCAGATCAAGAAGCTACCACCTTAGCAGAGACTCTAGTCCAGCATTGGATCTCGAGATATGGAACACCTTTGCAGATCCATTCCGAATAAGGGAGGAATTTCATCTCTGCTGTGTTTAAGGGCCTATGTCAAATTCTCGGAATTGAGAACACTTGGACAACACCACTGCACCCACAATCGGACGGCATGGTGGAGAGATTTAACCGCACAATCCTGAATAATCTCTCACTTATGGTCTCCAGAAATCAACAGGATTGGGACAAGAAGCTACCTTTGTTCCTGCTGGCCTACCGCAGTGCTGTCCACGAGACTACCGGATATGCCCCATCTCAGATGCTCTTCGGACGAGAGCTTCGGCTACCTTGTGATCTCGTCTTCGGTCGTCCTCCGGATGCGCCTGCATCGCCTGAGGAGTACATCCAGGATCTCCAGGCCCGGTTGGAAGACGTTCATAACTTCGCACGAGAGCGAATCAACATCGCGGCGGAGAAGATGAAGACCCGATACGACACAAGGTCTACTGGACATGAATTCAACGAAAGCGACAAGGTTTGTTATGGAATCCCATCCGACGGAAAGGTCTGTCACCCAAATTGCAGTCGCATTGGGATGGACCCTACAAAGTCCTTAACCGACTAAATGACGTCGTAGTGAGGATCCAAAAATCACCTAATGCAAAACCTAGGGTTGTACATTATGATCGGTTAGCCCCATAGTATGGCCATAGTTCATGAGTATTACGTAAACAACAATGGTTGATAACATAAAAGTTGTAGATATTTTTTTTTGCTTTTAATGTTTAGTAATATTTCTTGTTATTAGTGTGTTTCCTATGCATTATTGGTTATTATTTAATGTGTGTATTTGTGAACATGTGATAGAAGTTTGGCACCCTTTCTGGGGATTGTACTGCCCGGGACGTGCAGTCCTTAGGAAGGGGGCAATGTTACAAATCCTGTAAATAGTAATTATTGTAGTAACGTAACCTGTAAATAGTTTCCCGTAATGAATATACAACCCCTTTTCATATGGCTAAAGTATACGAACCCCCTATTTCCTTTTTGTTCATTGATAAAATTTGATAACGGTCTACTATTTTCCAGAAGCGTGTGGAATATTTGAGAGATTTCTTTTCGGTGTGTATATAAGCCGTTACGCTGGATAAAAAGTTAGTTTCGATTGATATTTCGAACTGAGAGCGTATTTGCTCTGTTTATTGCGAGGCATTTCGCTGTGTTGTTTTCGTGTTTGGAAGTAAATACGTGTGTAAACGTTGAGTTTATGGTGTTGTGTGATAATTGATTAATTGCTGATGAATAATTTAGCAGTTGTTGACGATATCTCCTGTACATAGTGTAAATAAAGCTCCTGTATTTTTATCAAGAACTGTGTCTTCATTTCAAGACAGTGGAAGTCGCACCGAATCCGTTACAATACTTTAAATGCTTCAAAGCGTTTTCAGAAGCGTTAATTAAGTTTTATCAACACAATATAACTTGTACAATCCTGTCTAGTGCCTCCAGTTACTAATATAACCTAAACTACTAACATACCATTAAAAGATTCTATTAAAGGTCATTAAACACATAATAATAAACTATTTAGCAATGAATTATTAACTAATAGTATCTGACTTGAAAACGGAAAAATCAAAACATAAAAATATAGATTTAAAAAAGAAATAATATGATGGAGAAGTAATTTAAAACGAATAAAAATGAAGGCATTAGATACGTAAATGATTCATAAATAAATTCAGAACTGAAAATTAAGAAAGAGAGTAAAATGAGACTGAATTGCGTTCTCCACGGTATTTTATTTCAAAAATCTTTAAATTATAAATAAATTGAAACGAAAACTAATTACTCAAATTAAGTGTAAAAGTTTAATCGCTTTCAACGGTTTTCCTCTGTGAATTCCAGTTATCTCTCGCCTTTTTTTCAAACTTATGTTTTTCGTCAATGTAAGAGCATTAAAGCGTATTAATGGAAAAATATAAGGAAACGAAATAAATATGAGGCAACGAAAAAGCGATAATTGATGAATAACACAATTTCTTTGTCGCATTTATTTTTCATTGCACATACCTGTTTATGCGTAACAAAATACATTTGTAATTAGGTAAATGTAGTGTAGGGAAAAGGGGAGACATTCATGAGCATGGTAAGTTTTGCTAAGATAACTTCAAGTAATGGCAGTATTAGTCCTACGACTTTGCGAAACCTTTAGTGTAATGAAACCTTTTGTGAATCTGTGGTAACAACTTTTTTATTTTAGCAAGAGTAGTGCCTTCTTCAAGTGAAAACATATTTATGACAATGTTTATTACTTTTTACTGAATTAAAAGTACTGTTACAAATTCTGTAAATAGTAATTATTTTTGTGATTAATTTGTCGTAATCTAGCTAAATTAGGAGTTTACTAAATTATCTTTCATCTAAAATTATTGTAGTAACGTAACCTTTAAATAGTTTCCTGTAATGAATATACAGCCCCTATACATTCGGCTGAAGTATACGGTCCCTTATTTTTCATTGATAAGGTTTGTGAACCTGTGTTTTTAATCAAAAACTGTGTCGTCCTTTCAAGAAAGTTGGAAGCCGCACCGGATCAGTTACAGTACTTTATTTTTACGTATGAAACCGAACGTAGATGATGAGCATTTGTGAACACAATATTTGGGACGGATGTGAACAAAACCCGTGTACTTCTTTATTACTAGAAAGTCGCCCGTCATGGTATGACGGGTGAAAATTGTTTCTCAGTTAAATGAAGCAATTGCCTGTTTGATGATATTTTGATAGTTGAAATGTTAACCCTAATACCAGTGGATTAACCCCAGTAGATAGCGTATATTCGCATCTCCAGAGCTCCAATACGCTACCTTACTGTGGTTTTCAATACTACCGAAAAAAGTAAAACATTCCATTCCACGTGTTTTCTTTGGGGTAAATTACAGGCTTCAGATAGTTTATAATGTAATGTAATTTCAGAACAATAGAAAAGAAAGCTTCCTACAAACACTATGATAAATTACTGTCATTCACTAATCTTCAAAGCAAGTTATAAGTTACAGCATTTGTTTACCTTTTTCATCCGCCATTCGGCAGCGGCTGCAGCGCCTCCTATAATTTATTGGAGTTGCGAATTGTTTTGGTTCCTTCGTTTGCCTAAAATGAGTCTTACCAGTAAGACTTTTAATTCGCCGGATGAGTTCAGCCTTGTCACAATAAAGCGTTTCCATGTATGTCAAACATTACCGAAACATATTATCAAATTATCATACCGTGGCGCGAGTTTTATTGTTGAAACACGTGGGTAACTTCCTCATCGGCTATTATTTATATGAGGATTAGTGTTTGTGCAGGATACGATATCTTTTTTTTTTAATTTTTACACACTTAAAATTGTTGTTTTTATGTGATCAATTTCCGCATTTATTATTAACTGTTTGTATTCTATTGTTTTAATTTAGTTTCATTTATTTTGTTATTTTTATATGAAACAATTAGTCAACAAATTAGTGTTATCTAACAGTTACACAAAATAAATGTAACATCTTTCATTTCAAGCAATTATTTAGCTTAGTTTGAATGTTTCTATGCAGAGTTATCTTCAAGTTGTAATAGTCATAAAAGACAGTATGAACACCATTCATGTCATAACATAGATGAATTATACCATGGAATTCTGACGTTTTTCCGATATTCTCCGGAGTCAAGACGGTAAAGACGTGTTCTACAGCTGCCCTCTGGGTTATGTGCTACCGATTGTTTTTAACTTGTTGCCTTATTAAACACGTGCGGAAATTTATGGTGTGTGCAATTTCCTGAATAAGATTTCCTTTGCCGGTGCATTGGAAGAGGTTCTGCATACGAGGCGTGTTTTTAAAGTAAGGTCCGTTTTGAAATAAAAAATAACGAGTACAGATGGAGCAAAGAAATTTATTGCACAAAAATCTACCACCCTTACTCTATTTTTCGACATTGCTCCCGTGATTTTCCAAGCATTTGTCATAGCGTGGTACAGGTTTTTGTACACCTATTCGTACAAAGTTGCCGCCTGTATAGTCAACCATGAGAACTCTTACAGGGATTTGGCTGAGACGTTTTTGAGCATGCTTTGGTCTGCCACAATCTCGCTCGCAGCAACTTTTGTTTGTTTCGGCATCTAAAGTCTTTCCTAGGAGGTATGTGGCACAGCAGTAATAATGAGCTCAGAGAACATGTTACCCCATGGTTGACTACACAGGCTGCAATTTTCGACGACCAGGTGTACAAAAACCTATACCACACTATGACAAATGCTTGGAAACCCACCCTTACTCTATTTTTCGATCTGGCTCCCGTGATTTTCCAAGCATTTGTCATAGCGTGGTACAGGTTTTTGTACACCTATTCGTACAAAGTTGCCGCCTGTGTAGTCAGCCATGAGGACTCTTACAGGGATTTGGCTGAGACGTTTTTGAGCATGCTTTGGTCTGCCACAATCTCGCTCGCAGCAACTTTTGTTTGTTTCGGCATCTAAAGTCTTTCCTAGGAGGTATGTGGCACAACAGCAATAATGAGCTGAGAGAACATGTTACCCCATGGTTGACTACACAGGCGGCAATTTTCGACGACTAGGTGTACAAAAACCTATACCACACTATGACAAATGCTTGGAAAATCTCGGGAGTAATGCCGAAATATAGCATAAGATTGGTAGATTTTTGTGCAAAAAATTTCTTTGCTCTATCTGTGCTCATTCTTTTTTTTATTTCAAAACGGACCTTACTTTAACCCTCTGAGAAGTCCCGTTCTGACGTTGAAGCGGAACCGTTTTTCAGCGGGAACAAAACAAGCAAGCTTGAAAAATAAAGTTTAGGTACAATTGATTACAAAAGTGTAAAAGAATGAAGCGTTTACATTTCTTGTCCTTTACTTGCCCGTTGCCGTATTGGGTATGTAATAGGTTTCTTATTAAAAAGATTTCTTAAAAGTTTGATTTTTTTTTTTTTTTTTTTAAATCTCGTTCATGCGTGCCTTGTTCACCTGTTCCCTCACCCAAAGGAGCATATCGTCGCCTCAGAGCAACCGTAAGACATCTAATCACAGGAACAACTGTAAGATATCCTAGTGTTGTTCTATATGAAAGAAAAAATACATATTTTTAATGCCATGAAGAAAAGATAAATAAATAAAATATAAAAAAATCTTTAAAAATTTTTAAAAAAATGCCTTCCTTTCCTTAAAAAAAAAATTGCGATATTTTTTTAAATAAAAAAATTAAAAAATGTACCTGCACAAACTCAACAATGTGGTGCGTGCTTGTTCTTTTTTCGGATAAATTTAAACTAATTTACCTGAGGGAACTCAACTATAAAATAATTTACAAAGATGATTCGCTATACTTCAAACTGTTATAATGCCTAGTCATCTTCATCTTCTTCATATATCGACTATTGGCAAAAGCTGTAGTAGTTTATAGCCTTAGCTAAATTCAATTTTTGAGTAGTGCTTCACTTGGTAAAGTATGTTCAGTTAAAACAGTCTTTTTTTTTTTCCTGGCTTGTGTTTGGATTTATGTTGCTTTATAAATTACAGAAATAAATGCTTGTTCACATTATGTTTAACTGAAATTGTATTTTCATAGTTTAGTTCGTAATAAACTATGTTCATCGTAAATATTGGGTAATGACTTTTTAATGTGTTTAGCTCGCATTTCGGTGAGTATATGGCCGCAGAGACAAGTCCTAATCATCGGGCAAGAGGCGACATTCAACTGCAACGCCACTGGATACCCTATTCACAATATGTCGTGGAAGAGAAACCAGAGACCACTATTGTCAAACAGCAGGGTTCGACTTTTGTCACGTGACGTCATGCACATATCGTCTGTTAGAAGGGAAGACGCTGGGATGTATCAATGTTTCGTCTACAATGAGATTGATGTAGCTCAAGGTACTGCAGAGCTAATAATATCTGGTAAGCATTATTTTATATCTAGTAAAGAAAAAAGTACCGCGTATTGCTGATATTCTCTGCTCCCCCCCCCCCATGCTTCGAAAAAAATAAAAAAACAAATAACTAAAACAAACTATATATAATATATATATATAGTGATACCTACACATCTCATTCTTCAATTTCAAAAATCATCGATATTCCTGTTTACTGTCTGACCACAGATTGTATGGAAAGACAAGCATCCGTGGATGGACCGGAATCAGCCGGAAATGGACGAATCTATTTTTTTTTTTTTACCGATGTCAGCTTTTGCAGAAGCAGAGTCTCATTCAAATGAGCGGAATACGCCCAACAAATGTTTACTTTTCCCCCTTATTCACATCGATTCGTCTTATCTAGACATTTGAAAATTCCATGCAATCCGTGATTGGACAGTACTTGCTACTCAATAACTAGTAACTTTTGTTGTTAAACACTACCTAAAATCGTGTTATACATTTTATATAATGCTTCATATATTTTGCAACACTTCGCATGTTAAAACCTACTACTACTACTACTATTACTGTTAATATTTTAGTTTTTTTTTTTTTTTGTTATTATTATTAATATTGTTATTATTTTTATATATTGTTATTTTTATTATTATCATTTATGTTATTGTTATTGTTTATTTTTAGTATTATTATTAGTACTTTATTTATTTATTATTATTATTAATATTATTTTTATTATTTAAAAAAAGAATATTATTATATTATTTTAGATATTAGAATTAATTAACAAAATTTCTACCGTGCTAATTACAAGAGACTTATCTGCAGCTGCGCTCAAAATGAGGATTTTTTTCGTCTCGGGCCTCCATATATTTGATTCATACTCCACTTTTACAGAAATACTATTTTGAATACTTCCCGTGCCGTGCCCCCGTAGTATATGTTACAAAGAATCACCTGGGGACAATAACTCAATTTTGGTGAAAAGTGCAGAATGCAGATACGATTTCTGTGCTTAGCACGGAAGAATAACTCTACATTTTTTTTTTAAATCTATATTAATCGACTAGAGTAATTACATCACGAGGCTGTACTGTACCTTATCCATTAGTACAAAATAAAACATAAACCAACATCATGTACAGAAGTTTTTTACATAAGTAAAAAATATGTAAACATAAAAAGTTAAATTTTAAAATAGTTGTCAAATGGTCATTTTATTTAAAAAATCCTAAAAGTGTCTTCAAATGCATATACCTTCTTTATTGTCTTTAGTTTCCCCTTTCACGAAAAGCATCATTGTATTTTTCCTCTCTTGAAGATGTGGCCCCGACTTTGATTACCGCTTTTACGGAGAAAACTGCAAAACCAGGAGATACAATCTCTTTAAATTGCGTCACTGCCGGTAATCCACTTCCGCTCCTCACTTGGCACAGAGACGATGTCCCCCTGCCGCCGGGCCCCCGAATTACCGCAGCAGATCGTGTGGACGACTCGGGACACGTGATTGGCATCCTCAACATCAGCGATGCTCGAGTCGAAGACGGCGGAGAATATCGATGTCAAGGCGATAACGATATTGGGAGTGCTTTCCATGCGGCACGTCTCAATATTTATGGACCGCCATTTGTCCGGGCCATGGGGAATGTGACTGCAATTGCTGGCCGGGATCTCAAGATCCGCTGCCCCTATGGTGGATATCCCATTAAGGGGATTAAATGGTATAAAAGTAAGTTTTTTTTAATCAGATTTGCAGTTCGATGAAAGAAAATTAGCAGTAGAAAATAAAATAGTTAACAACAGGTTCAAATAAGTTACAGAGAAAATGGGGTTCTTGTTTGCTAGTAATGACTTAATGTACGCGTGAGTACCCTTGTTCAAACTAATGTGATCAAGAAATAATTTTTTTAGGTGGAAATGGCATTATCAGCATCATGCAGTGGCTACAAGTGTAGCTGGGCAATTTCATGAGATGAACAGGACATTTGAAGTAGTTTTTTCAGTAGATTTTGTTTCATAAATACAAGTAAAACAAGCGAGAAATTTACTCTTCGATAGCAACCGTAAAGATTTGGCACAAGAGCAACCCAAAACATTCAAAGTTATTGTTTAAAAAAATGAAAAATATGCAATAAAATGCCCGTGGTGGAACGGGACTTGTATCAGTCCCGTTCTGTCATGGGCAAATCGGCATATATGCCAATGCGAATGATATACATTCATTGTATATCGTTCAATTATTTTTTTTAAAATAAAGAATTTTTAATGTGCTACATAGTTCTCATGACAAATCTTCACTGTTGCTATCAAAAATTAAAAGAAAATATATTTTGTTTTATTTGTACTTATAAAACAAAAACTACACACAAACCTACTTCAAACGGTCAGTTTTGTCACATGGAATGTCTCTGCTTGTTGAGATACACTGCGTTATTACAAAGGTGTTTTTCCTCCCCTGAGTTTTTTTTTTTTTTTTTTTTTGTCTAGTAAGTATCCGAAAATGCTGTGCAATTTCAAACATGGATTTTGAACTCCTATTATCAATACTAAAAATTATCTTAATCAATGAGACACTGCTAGACATTTTAAAGTAAGCGTAAGTGCAGTCAAGACTGTTAAGTTCGAAAGGAAGTTGGTTGAAGTTTACCTCATGGAAAACGTCGTTGCAGCTGAAAAATGCTAGATACGTTGAACTTTTTGCCCGTAGCAAAATAAATATTTAAATGACTATGGTTTTTGGTTTTCAAAAGACTTGCGAGGTGCTTGTGTCATTCTACAGGGCTCAACAGACAAAGACTCACGGGTTTCTTGTAGCCATTTTATTTTCCAAATTAATTTTCACAAGAGTGTAGAGATATATCTAGTTGTACCTTTATGCGTTAAAAATATGTAAAACAAAACTGGAGAAAAATTAATTAGAGGCTCACCATCTAGTTTCTGATGCAGTAAAACCTGGCAAGCTGACCAACCTTGTAAGTTGACCGCTAAAGTACAGCGTCAAAAGTGGTCAACTTAAACCGGTTTCGCTCTATCAAATTTGTACTCTAATAAAAAATTATAATAAAATTTGTATTTTTTGATAATAAACGTAAAGTTTCTTAATCTACATAAACCAAAACAAAATATTCCCGGCAGTAAAAATACTTGAAAATGTTACGCGACATATTGCTTCAACGTAAGATATAGGGGATGATAGCTCAAAGCGGATAGGTTAACGAAAAACGATCGAAAACTAGTTTTTGTCCGTTTATCGAAAAAATAATTGGCATCTTCAAGATTTTCTAGCAGGGATCGTGATCTTTAAAATAAAAAAAGTGAGTCTTGCTTTATTTCAAACCCAGTATTTATTTATTATAAAATATTAATGAATCTTGAAAAACCGCTTTGCCCTACCAGGGGGCCTAAAGCCAGTAAGCCGATCGGGTAAAGCGGAAACTTAGCTAATTGTATTTGGTACATTTGGAGGGGGGGGGGATCAGAAAAATATGAAGTAAGAAATAACTGAATTAACTGAATAGCTAACTGCCATTATAGATGTAAAAAAAAGTTAGATTTCCAATTTAAATTGGATAAGTATAAGTCAGCACGTTTGTTTATAAAACATAGAGAAATAAAACTGGTTAACAAGATTTCTGTTCCTCAATAATTAAGTGGTGACTTTTATATTTTAGAGGTTGTTGCAAAAGAATATGCAAATAAAATTATTCCATCACCCACGGTTTTTTGAAATATCCAAATTTTTTAAAATCTCAATTAAATGATATTTATCCAACACATGTACAATATTCTTGTCAATTACCATTTTATATAAACAATTACAAAGCTTAAAACTAATATAAAACACAAAAAATATACATTGCTTAAAATAGTTTAGAAGAATGAGCGATTTTTTAAGAAAAAATAATAATACTTGTTTAAAAAAAATCTTATATTTCATACTTTATATAGCTGTAAATGCCTTAATTGCGGATTCTCTCTTATACAGACCCTATCACAAACTTCCCTAACAAGATTCTAACAGTTATCCCGAGCTTATTATGAATGAACTGTCCTTGATATTGCGCTTCAATTGTAGAAATTTCCTGTTAAACGCACTTCTCATGCTCGTCGTTCACAGCTCCCATACTTTCAGGGGGGAAATTAAGCTAGAAGCCGAAAAAAAAAAAATCCATGACATTGAACGTCCTAATTTTCTATAACTTTTTAGCAAGTCCTTAATTATATTCAGTAAATTACCGCCCAATAGCCGGGGCTAAAGCAGAAATACATGAAATACACCGCCAGCTCAGTCATTTCCAGCCGAGGACCGCAGTTTCGTGCTTTTTAGCACTCATCAGTCCGGCATAGGAAAGTGACTGAGCTGAAGATGGAAAACCTCTTAAGGAAGCCAAGAGTGCCAAACAAACTGGTAGCTAATGTAGAATTAGCGCAGACCAGACGCTGCTGTCCTCGGCTGGAAATGACTGAGCTGGCGGTGTATTTCATGTATTTCTGCTTTAGCCCTGGCCATTGGGCGGTAATTTACTGAATATACCATGCCTTGCCATCTTCGACCTGAACCGAGCCATTGCTTCGGTCACTCGTCTGGTCTGCTAATTTTATATTAGCTACCAGGTTTGTGTTCGCACTCTTGGCTTCCCGTAAGAGGTTTTCCATCTCCAGCTCAATCACTTTCCTATGCAGGGCTGATGAGTGCGTAAAAGCACGAAACTGCAGTCCTCGGCTGGAAATGACTGAGGCTGGCGATTTATTTCATGTAATTTTTTAATTACTTTTTCATATTTAGGACTTCTATTGTTTCCTATGAATTGTGTCACAGCATTTTAAAAATCAAACCATGCTGTTTTTCCTAAATCACTTAAACTAGCTTCAAAATGTTGGTCCTTCATAAGCTTTCTTAAATATGGGCAAATGAAAATATCCTCCTTAATTCTTGCATAAAAGAGTGATGGGAACGAACTATTCCTACAAATATTGAAATCCACACCCTTTTTTATTCATTACTTTAACAAAATTCTTCATTAATTTCAACTTTATGTGTGAAGGTGGGAGAATATTATTTTTTCTGATCAATTAGAGGGGGATTTTTGTTTTTACGCGCAATATATTGTTTATGCTCTGGTCATTTCTTTTTGATGTAATGTTCATGCTTCGGCCTTCTGTCCCAACTTGCACAGAAAATAACAGTATTTTGTCTAACCGATTCGCAGACCAATGAGAATGGTAATTACGAGGGCAATTCGGAAAGTAACCACCGTTTGGACGTGGCGCTGGAAGTGCGGTTCGGAGCGCCCTCAATCGAATGCACGAGCAATCTGTGGTCAAGTAAACTTCCACTGGGAGACTGAGAGTGCTGTAGGAGCAAGCGCTGTTTATAGCGTGACAAAATGAGTGTCGCCATAGAAAGTCCCGCCAAATGTGAGGTGCGAGGAGTGATAAGATTTGTTTTGGCCAAAAAATGTCAGCAGCGGATATCCATCGTGAATTGCGTTCCGTATACGACCCAACCATTATGAGTGGTGGTGTAGTGCGTCAGTGTTGAGCAAGTTCAAATGGGATATGTATCCCCATCCTCCCTACAGCCCAGACTTGGCTCCTTCTGATTACCATCTGTTCACTGCAATGAAGAAGTGGCTTGGGGGACAGCATTTCGCTGACAACGAGGAACTTAAAAGCGCAGTGACACATTGACTTAAATCAAAGGCGGCCGCTTTTTTATGCAGATAGAATTGATAAATTGGTAAAACGGTACAACAAGTGCCTAAATAATTGCGGCGCCTACGTTGAAAAATAGATGAGAGTTGTACCTTTGATATGTAAATAAATGTTTTTCCTCTGTGCTGGTTTATCTTATTTACAGCGATTCAGAGGTTACTTTCCGAATTGCCCTCGTACTTTACAAACTGTATATATGCTCCAATTATGATGTGAGTAGTCAATTTCGTGAAGCAATATCTTCATATTTTCGTAATCTTTTTCAATATCCAAACATAAGCTATTTCAGGGCATTAAAACGGAACGAACGACAACTTCAACAACCATGTTCTAGCGTGAAACCAAAATTATATGGAACGCCTATCGCCACCAACTCAAGGTCACAAAACATAAACCTTATTTTTAAAAAATCCGATTTCTGCTCTCCTGTTACATATCTATTGCTGCAACGAGTGAAAAAATATGTCTATGTATCAAATGCGTTTGAAAGAAAAATGAAGTAAACTTATAAATGCTATCAGTTAGCCTATATAATCCAAAACATATAAATGAAATTTCTTAAAATTGGAGGGTGATAGATAATATTTGCAAACCTATTCTTTTTCAGCACCTTGAAAACTTTAAGAAACACCCAAAGTACATTGAGGAACAGAAAGTTCGTTAAAATTTATTTTTCAGTGTAATTGACTAGATCAATAGACTAGATAATGGACATCTAATTATACTTATCCTATTTAAGTAGAAAATTCAATAAAAAGTCAGTACATTCGCCAAAAAATATAAAAAAAACGACCACAACCGCTTTGCGGTTATACAATTTCAATCTTCATTTTCATTTCATTTCAATATTTTTAATTTCAATAATTACAATCTTAAACTTAATTTAAAAAAACGAACAGAAGGACCATCGTGGTTTATAGGTGATGGTGTCAGAACAATGTTATATTATTATGTAACTTCAGCTCAATTACTTTTGAAAATTTCTCAATTGTTTGAAAATAAAATGATAATAGTGAAAAAAAGCTTCTCAGTAATTCATGGAAACTCTTTTACGTCATTTTAATTTCAACTTATTTTTAAAAAAAATGATTAAAATTTTAAAACATAAAAATACAGTTTAGAATAATTTTGCTGTTCCAGAAAATGCAAAATTTAGCAAAGTAAGGTTAGTGGACAGTGAGAGTATGTAACGTGCTACAGTTTCTTACAGAAATGGTGGCATACACCTTAAGTCTGCCGACAATACAAAGGTCTTAAAATCAATTTCAAACAGTAGCATGGAAGATAAAAACTGGTTTGTTGTTACTTTAGTCATTTATTAAAAATTTAAGAAATAAGCCCTGCGTTTAACAAAACTCCCAAAAGTTCAAAAGAGGTTGAAAATATGTTGCGCAGGTTGGGAAAATGTCAAGTGGTGAACGAGGTATGATGACAGCTGTGTGTTGTGTGAGTGCTATGGTTTTTTTTCTGTTCATCTTAGTTGAAAATAAAACATTTTAGAAAATAAATATCTTTTTCTAAAAATTATTGTTATTTGTAGTGTATACTGATCATCTGTTATAGATATTTGTAAGTTCAGCATCGATTTTTAATTTGAGAATGTGATCCATCGATGGAAACTCGATGGCCCACCCACAGCAACCGGTTGCCGGGAATGAACCACATGCTAAAATATTTATTTTAAAATTTCATTCTTTATATATTGTATATTTATCATGAAAGTGAATATTATTAATAAAAGAGAAGTATACTGAGAAATTGTTCCCATATTTAACATGAAATTTTAGTTGAATTTCCTTTCTAAATAAATCGAAAACAGTTATGTGGTTCATTGACGGCAACTTTTCCTTATGTTTTACAAGATCTAATTGTGAAAGATATAATTGTGTATGATATAACTGTGAAAACGGGTTTTCTCTCTTTAGCTCCAAAGTATGGTGATAAAAGTCAGATCTATTTTTCACTATGCCAGAGATTTATGATTTATAGAAAAATTAAAAAACGTAATAAACATAAATGTATGGCATAAAAAAATCATACGTGCATGTGTGAATAGGTAACGTGGTTTTTCCACGAAATCACACATACATGTGTGATAACGTTGTGCTATTCCCCAAGAAAACCACAATTACATATGTGATAACGTTGTGTGATTCCCCAAGAAAATCGCACATACATGTGTGAGTTTACAAGAAAAAAAATAATGCTTGAAATATTTGAAATGAGATATAGAGCTGTCTTGTTCAGGACAAAATCTCTATTTTCCAGTGTAATAGTAATAATCAGGATTTACCAATGTTTGTTTCATTACTTTTACGTACATAAATTTGAAATAATTAATTCAACTGGCAATCTGCCATTTCAACGAAAATAAACTGTTTTCTCATGAAAAATATAACTAGATGTTTGTACTAAATAATTTCTATAAACATTTTTTCTAAAAGGTTTTGAGTCACTTCGTTCATAAAATTAACTTTATCACAAAACAACAAATAATAAATACAATTTTCGCAATGTTTTTAACGGTAGGGAAACTTATATTTGATGCTGTAAAAAACGATTTTCACATAAATATGCGCATATTTATGAAAGATTACTAAGCTAATTTTAATAATTATGTTTGGTCTAATAAACTAATTTCTATGTAACTAAAGATATTTTTAACCCGTGCGTATAAAACTACTTTAGAAGCTTGATTGCCTCACATTTATCTATATCGAGTCTAAAAAAGAAACATGTTATTACTAACTAAATAAAAATTTCCGCTCAGTTAGAAATTTCGTGTTATTAAGGAAACGTTAACTATATCAGCTTTCAAAAGCTTTTTTTTAGGTAAATCATTTTCTAATATCCCTCTAAGACATTTCTGAGTGGAAACGAAATGCAGTTATGAAATTATTATTCTTAATACCATGACACTGTTTTTTAATTCGTTATTAACTATTAGGTTTTATTTTTTGTTTTGATAGTGTCATTTAAGCTTCTTGATAATCCTAGTACGTAAGCTTGTTGAATGAATTGAGGAAATCGGATTTTGAATAATAATTGACGCTCTTCTGCAAGAAACAAAACGTACATGCCATTCGGTCGCTTAAAAAAATTGAAAAAAAAACTTAGTACTTAATACCAATATCTTAAAACGATACTAATTATTTATACTCTAACGCGTAAGATTAGTTGGTTTATGAATATTTATAAAACAAAATATAGTCAGATATTAAAATAATAGTTAATATTCATTTATGCGTCATTTTATTTCTCAGAATATTCAGTTTTCAAAACTGAAATTGTGTTTTTCTTCGACTTATTGTACGTTTTGGTTAGTTTGCATGAAAGATTTTAGCACGCTATTTTTTTTTTTTTTTTCAATTATCATATAGTTGCAAGGCACTTTCCTAACAAAATATTTCATTTTTTTTTTTGTTTTTCTCATATTTTACTTAAAAGATTTTCACTTAATCTGGATGTTTTCTGAAACATGTTTTTGTTATAGTCTTTGCGCCTCCATCACTGAGAGTGTTGTTTTATTGAGTCCATTCATAACCACGAATAAATTTACCTGTTGCAACTGAAAAAAATGTTTTATGCTATAACATTTGAATCTTAGTCTAAGACGTTGTTTTTCAAACAATATGTCACAAGTAAATGTTTAGTTGGTCTTGAAACTAAAACGAAAGTTATAGCTTATTGTTGGTAAAGTGTGCTGCCATGGACAGGTATGCAACGGAATCTGCAGAATCAAGTTTTCGAGACATTTCAAAGACATTTTTTTGTTTTTGGATTCAACACTAATGTAAAAATGTTGGAATTAGACTTTTTCATTTTTTATATTTTTCAGCTGAAGCCAAAAAGGCAAGCTTTTGCAATAAAGCAACGTAACATACAAAAATGCAAAAAAAAAAAAAAAATTAATAAATAAATAAATAAATAAAAAATAAAATAATAATAAAAATAATAATAATAAATAAATAAATAAAAATAATAATTTGCAGTTAATACCTTTTATCTGTCTTCGTCTATTTCCTAATGTTATAGCTGCTTTGTTTTATTATTTGAGTTTGAGAGTTGTTTTTAAGAAACTGAAACTGCAAATAACTACATGGGGATTCGGTTTAAAGATTGAATGTAAGCAATAGGAAAACAGTAATGCTCTTAATTTTGTTTCTTACCTTTTGAACTTTAGGAAATATTTTATTTCCTCGTTTTGCTGAAGTATGCAGGAAATTCATCTTTAAATATTGCAGATTTTACAATTGTGAAAGCAGCATTTACTAAATTGTACATATTTTTAATCGTATGTAAAATACCTTTCTAGAAAATGTGTCAAATTTAGTTTAACCAGGCAGAAATTTGAAACAAAAAGGACTTTTCGGCACGGTAATTTGTGTCAATACAAATAAGCAAATACCTACATGATTACGGTGCTTGGAATCTAATTTGGCTCTAAAGAATGATATTTTGAACAATAATTATCTGAAATTTGAAGCCCAATGACCTTGAAGATTGATAAATAAATGTTTAATAAGGGAATCTACTTTGTACTACAAGGTGTGAATCAGAAGTTTCAAGACTGATTTATTTCCGAGAAGGGGAGCAGTTGTCTTCGGAACAATGCAGAGAGTGCATCGCTTGTTGCGTGAGTGGTGACCTCGTCGAAAAGTGGGAGATATGAAAGAACATTTTCACGCTGGAGTGCTCCGCCGCTTGATGGATCGAGTCTGCCACGTCCGCCTGCCGATCAAGGACGACTGGATTATCCTCCACGACAACGAGCCCGCTCACACGTCGCTCGCCGACGGCGAAGTTTTAGTCATGTTTAACGTGACAGTACTGGCGCAGTCACCCTACAGCCTCGATTTGCTTTCAACTGACTTTTTCAACGTTCCCCTAATTAAGACAGGTCTTAAAAGGAAGTGATTCGATTTCATCGATGGAAAAAAAAGTCTTACAGCCTTCGACGATAGCCCTAGCCAGCATGTCGCCCGAGGACTTCCAGAAGGATTAAAAACAATGGAAGACCTGCTGGCAGAATTGTATTGATGCTGAAGGATCATATTTTGAAGAATTTTACTGCGCTGTACTTAAACGTCCAATAATTTTCTAGTTTTGAGAGAGTTTTGAATTATACCTTGTATAAGCTATTAACCATGTTATTCTTTTGTTCTATCGACATCTAGAACCTGTAAAAATAAACAAAATCTTATCTTGTAGATGATGTCCTTCTAGCTATGAGTCAAAAGCACAAAATCAGTCCTAGCGGGACACTAACCATCTTGAATGTACAAAGATCCGCAGATAAAGGAGAATACACATGTAAGGTGAAGAGTCCTGATGGACAGCTTGCTTATGGAAAAGTGCATGTTTCTGTTGTAGGTAAATATTAGATTGTGTTATATATTTTGTATAAATTTTTTTTAATAGAAATTTCTAAAACTGGCATTTACTACATTTATAGTTAGTGCTATGCGTAAAAAATGCATCCCCTTTCTGCAGGTATGTTCCATTAAAGCTTAAAAGTCAAATTATTTCATTCTGGCAGAATCTTCAGAAAAAATGGTGAAATTGTCGGGTACATTTCCATTTTTGGAAAGGAGTATTAATTCAACGAAAATTATCATTAATTGATGACAATTTCTCGATAGATTGCTAAAGATTCTGAAGCAAGCTTGATGATATTTGAGACAAAGAGTAGCATTTTAACTGTCTCCCAATTTGACACTAGATTTGATTGTCAATTTTTTGCAATAATTCTCTGAAATATCACTAAGTTAGCAACAAACAATTCACAAATATTTAAGCTTGGCTATGGTTTGCACGCTACTCCTTAATTCATAACGTTACTTCTGTTTTAAATTTACTCCCGAGATCGAAAAATAGAAAAACTTTTAGTAAAAAACATATATAAAGACTGTAATAGGTATGAATACTAACCTCCCCTAGCTATTCAGCAATAATTTAGAACGTAATATAAAAAGAACTATTCAGTGCCAGAATTAGCCACATTTATCTCTTCCAGAGCATTCAGCATATAACATTCAAGTCGCGTATATATTTCACAATTGTACTGCTGAGTGCGGACAAACTTTGTGCATATGAAGGGCTCCACTATTACCTTGAATCAGATATTTTCAAATTTCTGTCAGAGTGTGAACTTTTTACGTTGATTAATGGCTTAATTTACATTTTTGTACATCATAACTTTTTTTCTTCTTCAATTTCACTATCATAATAATTACTGTGATTTTTCTTTAAAAGATAATTACACTCGGTGATTTTGCACAATTGACATTTGATAAACAATTTTTACCTCATATATTTTACTAAATATGATTACTGAATATATGTATTTAGATAGCTCAATTTATGTAATATATTTATTAACTTGTATCATTACTTAGAAAACCATTTTTAAACTTTTCGAACCGAATTTTATGAATAGTAAGTTACCAAATAAACTAATGTTAGTTTCATTATTATTTAGTGAAACAAAAAAGATAATTCTTCATTTAAAAAAAAATTATTATTATTATTATTATTATTATTATTATTATTATTACAATTATTATTATTATTATTATTATTATTATTATTATTATTATTATTATTATTATTATTATTATTATTATTATTACTACTATTACTACTACTATTATTATTATTATTATTATTATTACTATTACTACTATTATTATTATTACTATTATTATTATTACTATTATCATTACTATTTTCACTATTATTGTTCCTATTACTTTAATAATAATAATAATAATAATAATAATAATAATAATAATAATTTCATACTTGAAGCTGATTTAACAAAACTACAACTATGTAAGCTTCTGATTTTTCGTTCTAGTACCACCACTTATTGATGGTTATTATCTGCGGGAGACAATAACAGTGGACGAAGATTCACGAACAAAACTAATGTGTGTAGTTATTAAAGGCGATCCCCCAATCAGATTTCACTGGCTAAAGAATGGACAAACTTTCCTAGCTCATGGAGATACCACCGTGCAGACCTTTGATGACACATCCATTGTAACTTTCAACAAGGTGCTCTCCAATGACAGAGGACGATACACGTGTGTCGCGACAAATCCAGCTTCAACGTTTAATAGAACTATGCAGCTCATAGTGAACGGTGAGTGGGTGTAATACATTAATACTAGAACCTGCTTATAATGAACCCTTAAAGCCATCATATGTTCTCCTTATAACAGAGTGCTCGTAAATAACGGGATCGGGAAAAAAAAATAAAATGGAATTAATTCATGTTGTCATTTTTCTAGAACAAATTGGTTAAATGTTTTGAACCGTATTATTGATTTTTACTTCCTTTTACAAAAAAGGAAGTATTGTATTCGCAAAAAAAATTTCACATAAAAATCAGCACTAATTTTCTTTCTCAACCCCGAATGAATGTTGAGTTTTTTTTTTTTTCGACCCGACCACACATGGATATTTGGCTAGAAACCTACAGACACCCGAAATATCCGTTTTGACGACCCCCAAGTAATTACAACAAATTTTCTCGTGACGTCCGTATGTACGTATGTATGTGCGTATGTGTGTATGTATCTCGCATAACTCAAAAACGGTATGTCCTAGAAAGTTGAAATTTCGTACGTAGACTCCTAGTGAGGCCTAATTGTGCACCCCTTCCCTTTTGGTTGCATTCGGATGTTCCTAAGGGGATCTTTTGACCCTTTTTTTGGGGGGGGGGAATCATCGTTAATTTTGATGTAAACTCAAGGGGTGTTATAATTTGTCGGACACTTGGCGATATATCGCCAGTCTTTTGGTCGCCAAGTTTTGTCCCCAACTTTTCGACAAATTTGGCGATTTTTTTTAAAAATTTGGTTTTAATTTGGCTACTGTTGGTGATATTTAGTGAGTAAACAATTAAAGCATATTAAAATTGCCAGTAATGAGGAAATGACATTAAATTGGAGTAAAAGGAAGTCATGTGATGTACACATTAGCTCGTTTCTCTTGCTATTGAATTTTAACAAATATTCAAGGCACTAAAAACACCGTTGTTTGCTCATACATCCCTGGATGCGAAATAAATTAGTATAAAGTTTTCTGCTCATTAAAAACCATCAAGTATGTCAAGGGTTGTTCGATTTGAAGTTCGTCATATTTGACGTTAACATCGTTTTTTTCATTATTTTATTTTGAGTAAAAATCTCAGTAGCGATAGCGTTAGCTTTAACAAATGTATATTGTTTTAATGTCTACCTATTTCATAAACTATAAAAAAGCCGTCACTAGTACTTTTTGCATTTATGACTCATAACTAACTGTGATTGACTTTGAAGTTTTGCACGATATTTTTGAAGAAACGATAACCTCAGATGCAAGTCAATGAAAATTTAAGAATCGCAACCTAAGCTATAAACGGAAAAGATGCTATACTCCCATTGATGTAACATTGTACTAACCAAATGTTTCTTATATCCTCCTCAAATTCAGGTTACCATTAAATATGCTTTATTGACGTAGGGGTAAAGACTTAAACTCTGAAGAAAAAGCAGGAAAGATTTCAAGTCATTACTTACTAATCGTCACCATCACTGCATTTGAGAGCAAGTATGATATTCTTCTAAGACAAGCGACTGCAGAAGAGTGGCAGAACATTCCTTTAAGTTTCCTAGCTCAAGGAAAATTAACTACAACTTTCAAAACAAACCGGATCGACCTCTCATCCGGACATTTTCTTTCCGTCTTCATGTCATAATTCTGAGAAATAATTAGCCACTAAAAACATTTTAAACAAATAATGCCAAATAAAATATAGGGACAAAGTGTATGATTGCGTCCAGTTCTATCTTAGGGAATCGCCCGAGCTTAGACGATTTTACTGAATGCTCTTAAAATCAAGTTGAAAATAAAAAAGTACATGAACTTAAGTTACATGGACCAAAGTCAAGAAACAATTGAAATTATGATTATCTAGTCAACAATAATTTAACTACTTTGAATAGAAATTACTGACCAGATTTTAAATGATACGGAAAATCTTTCCCATTTGACAGTACGTCACTTCTTACGTAAGTATCTCCTGCTTTCTTTTACTTTTTACAGCATGAAAAATCGTTATCCAAGCGTTTTAAGCATTACAATTAATTTTAAAGATTGTGGCACATGGTAATCAAAAATTTAACTTATCCCATTCATCTATAAACATCCCGTTATTGGTTTTAATTATTTAGATGTAGTATTTTGCGTGTAAAAATAGCCCCTGTAGAACTGTTTTATTTTTCTATTAAAATATGAGTCAGCAGAAATAACAATTACTGATTTCTATCAAGCTCTACTAATTCAGGCGATATTGCTTCCAATAACCAAGATCTTTCTCAGTTTTTTATTTTTTGTCATTTGAATTCCTTGAGAACTATCTCTTATAACAGCGGTTCCCAACCTTTTTCTCTTTGCGAACCCCTTGGAACAAGCAAAAAAGTTCGCGAACCCCCTGATGTTGAAATTAGTAACATGTAAGAAACAATAAAAAAACAGCATGTTTGCTTTCCATTTTTTGCAGCATTTGATTGCAATAAACAAAAATATAATTGTAAAATATCATTAAGTGCAAACATTAATAAAAAGTTAAAACTACATCTACAAGAAAAATTATAAACAAGAAGTTTTATAAACCAACTATTTTTTAAGCATACTTTAAATTGGGGAAAAGATCCTTAATGCGATATTTGTGGCTGTTTGACGGAACAAAGAAACTGAAAGTTTGGTTCAATGTCTGACAATTTGAGTCTTAAATCAGGCTCTGCATTCAATCTGCTTCGGTATTTATCTTTGAGATAAGTATAGGAGGAAAATCCTTTCTCGCACAGATATGTTGTACAAAATGGTACTAAAATTCGAATTGCTTTTTTGGACAAAACGGTATAGTCATTTCTTACACTGAGCCAGAAGTCAATTAACGAGAGCTCTTTAAAGGTAGTTTTCAATGAATTATCACAGGATAACTCGATGAGCATTTCCTTTTCAGGTAATGTCAGGGTGTTCTCTAAGCATGGATTTCCTTAAAAAGGATTGCGTATCCTGTTGTTTGAGAGAGGGACGTTACGCCTATTAGGAAAATACTTGTCAAAAGTTAGTTCAAGATGTTGCAGATGTTCACATACATTTCTTTTAACGCTTTCATCAAGTTTCATTGAGTTTTCTGATAAAAAAACTACTAAGAGAAGTGAAACAAGAAAACTCACCCATTTCCAGGCATTGGATCCAGAAATTCAATTTTTTTACCCTAGCTTCAATTTTATCATATACAACGAAAATATTAACAACTGCACCTTGCAAGGATAGATTTAATTCATTTAATTTTGAAAAGATGTCAGCTAAATATGCAAGCCTTTGCATCCAAAGAGGATCGAATATGCAAGTGGACAAGTGAAATGGATGATCAACAAAAAATGCTTGAACTTCTGACTTCAATTCAAATAAGCGTGTCAAAAATTTTGCCACGGGAAAGCCATCTAACTTATGTGTGAAGAAGTAAAGTAACATGAAGGCTTCTCAATTCCTCACAAAGCGCGTGAAATAGACGGCAGTTTGTGGCACGTGATTTTATGAAATTTAGAATTTTTACCGCATCATTCAAAGTAGCGGATAATTCTGCGGGAATACGCTTACATGCTAATGCTTGTCTATGAATGCAGCAATGAGTCCATTCAATTTTCTCGTTGATCTTCTTTACTCGCACCACAAAGCCAACAAATTTTCCTGTCATTGATTTTGCACCATCCGTGCACACATCCACACACAAAGACCAATCTATTCCGTTTTCTTCAAAGTAACTGTTGACCAGTTCGAAAATTGCTTCTCCAGTTGTGTTGGTTTTCAAAGGTTTTGCAAATAGTACATCTTCTTTAATTGTATCGTTAAAAATATACCTAACATAGACAAGTAATATTGCAGCGTTTGCTACATCAGTCGACTCATCAAGCTGGATCGCAAAATTATTCTCTTTTATTCTATTCACAACGCTATAGCACACGGTCCAATTAAATTTTCTGCAATTGTATGTGGCTGTCCAGATCTTGCAATTCTATAACTGACTCGATATGAAGCTTCAAGGGCCATTTTACTATCTTCGTTGGATTCTAACAGGAACGTAGAGACGCTACACTTTTTATTATATTCCAATTTTCTTTTAAAATATTCGATAGGTTTGTCCTTGTGTGTCGGATGCTTTGTTTCGAGGTGTCTTCTCAGAAGTGACGGTTTCAAACTGCTATTCGCTAGAACTTCGTTGCAGAGAAGACAAAGCGGTCTAGGTTCAGACTCTTCTCCAGTAAAATAAAAGCCCATTTGTAAATAGTCACTGTCATATTTTCGCTTTTTCCTTTTTTCTCCCCTAGTTCACTTTTCTGTTTAGTCGGGGGAGGCGGCAGTTCATTACAGCTATCTATTTCAATACCCTGTGTTGATTCGAAAGTTACTGCTGATGTTGAGGGTTGATCGATTGACTGCTTGTCCATTTGTCGCTCAACCAAACTACCAGTTTTCAACCATCGATCCATAACAGCAGAAAGTTATTAAATCATAAAAATTACCAACACGATTTTAACTTTACAAACAGAGTAGCAGTTCACGTAGCAAAACCAATTGCAAACAAAATCACCTGTTTTCAAGCATCTCTAAAGTATCTCTAAATACGTCTGTTAACAACTATATCCCCAGAACTATGAGCATGCTGATGTTATATATTTTTGAAAACGAACAGATGGGTAAAATCCAGTAATAAATTTTAAGTTTGGAGCCTTTTGCTGTCATGTCTGCTATTCGATGACTGAATTCGACGGAAATTCCCGAGTTATATTTCAACCAGATTAGAAATAATACCCCTATGATGCATTGTTTGAGAATTCTTTATTTTTTTCGACATATGTATATTATGCATATTGTTTGATTGACTCCACGCGATGGCGCCTTTTTAAGGTCATCGTGATCCCCGCCACAGCTTAATACAACGTTTCTGCATGGCGCCTCGCAATAAAGAAGGAAGGATATCTCTTTTTGTTGTCTATCGAAAAAAAAAATGAGAAAATTTCTTTTTAACCAAGATTATAAAACCGCTGAAAGATTTTTTTTTTTTTTTTTTTTTTTTTGAGTTTAATACAAGAGTCTGGCGCGTTTTCAAATTAAAAAAAAAATTTAGTAACTATGTGTGCAAATTGAATATTTTATAATTTTTTACCAAACTGGGAAAAATCCGCCATTGCACCGAAATTTTCGCGAACCCCCTTCTTGCACCTCGCGAACCCCTGGGGGTTCGCGAACCACCGGTTGGGAACCTCTGTCTTATAACATTCAACGAAATAAAAACATGTTTGATTCCATGTCAGAAAAACTTTGACCTGGATCTGATTGTTGTAGTTCCTCCATCATGGATTTTAGAGCCTAAAAACTCTTCTGCTGTGCTTGGTAATGCTGCATGGCTGGACTGCTCAGCAAATGGTTTCCCAACTCCTAGTATCATTTGGAAAAAACTCATTCATCAAGGTAAGGAAAATTTATTTATTTAGTTATTATTTGAAAAATATTTTCTTCGACAATCATTGCGAGTGGTTGAAATGATAGCATCCTATTGACAAGTTTATCTTTATATATTTAACCATCACCACTGTATGGTTTAAAGGAGTTATCAGAAAAGAAACCAAAATCACATATTATTGAGATTTTAAAAAATAATTAAAAAAAAAAACAAATACACAAATGTGTGAGCAAAATTGAGTATTTAGTATGGGTTCGGTGTAGTTAACTCTATGAAATTTTGATTTTATCATTTATAGGTAGCGAGTAACAAAATGAAATAGTAAAATAATGCAATTAGATAAAACATATCCAAGAACTAAAATTAGATTTGTATTCCTTTGTGAATGATAAACACTAATTTCAATCATCCACTTTATGCATTATATTAAAAGTGAAAAGGTGCAGAAGATAAATCTTTTTTTTTCTTCTTTTTTTTTTAAACATTTTTGCTTGCTTTGAAAAAAATCATTATATTCTTAATAGTATTAATTAATATGAAAACATAGCTTTCAAGTACGGATTATGTTGATATTGAGTTTTGGTTATTGACGATAATTTACGGAGTGAATGAGAGAAGTTTTGGTGGCTAAGCTAAATATTGATTTAATTTTCTGTATTTCAATCTCAGATGTTCCGTAATTGTTCAGCCACAATGTATGTGTTATGCTATATTATTTTGTTTATTCGTTTTTACACTTTTTGTCAAACAAACGTTTTTTCATTCATTATGTTTCTAAAAACTTTAGCTAAACCGTTTAAAAAAAAAAAAGAATTGAATCGGTGGAAAACTGGTGAAGTTATGACACTTTATGTGGGAGCCACGCCCCTTTTTCTCACTAAAAAATGCATATAAGAAATGCATACAAAATGCATGAGTAAAAAAAAACATATAATATTTAAATTTTTAATACTAATACCATTTCAAATGGATCATAAGACCTTATTTGTGGTGAATCTGTACTAAAAAATTAATTGTTTATTCAATGATGAAATTTGCAATAGTAATACAGAAAATGTTAATTTCCTCAATACCTAATTTTTGACATAATTACAAAATTCAAACTGCTCCTTGCAAACGAATTATTATTTAAATTTGCTGAAAATTTTTTGCCAAGTATTTAAGTGGTTTGTTAACATTTTGTTGTGAAAGATGTTTCTGTTTGATTAGTTTTCTGGAGTATATTTGCTATATTTTATTGAAATATGAACATATTTTATCGAAAACATCTAGTAGTTTTTGCTCTTTTTTTCTTAGTATTTATCTTTACCACAAAATTTTGAAAAAGTAATTCCAACATCCTAATTTCGGTTGTTTTACGTATCATATTTAGCTAATATTTTATAAATTTGATGAATTTTCGTTTGCAAGGAGTAATACGACAAAACATTATAAAGTCTAAATTTACATTTAAAAAAAAATTAAATAATTCAATGAAATTTTATATTTGAGTTGGTATTAGCATCATGTAACTATGCTGAAAATTTCAAAGAAATTCATTGAAAATTGCTTTAAAAAAATTGAAACCCCCGTATCTCCTCAACAACCAAAATCAATAGTAATTCAGTTCTACCAGTTTGCCTTATTGTTAATATTTACGTGTAGATGCCACAAAAGATGTTTCTAGAGAGTGTTTAAAATATAGGGAAAAAAATGCTGGATTTGAACTAATAAGGATTGTTAGGGACATTTGTCCTAATTATAATTATGACTTTTTGTGGCTAGGATATTTTAAGGAAGATTTTTTGAAATCTGACTCTGTTGTGGATTTTAGAACCGGCTGTTATTTATAGGGGGTGTTTTATAATTCAGATGGGAATTTTTAGGGCATTGTTGTTTTTTGGTGAGTTTTGAGGAGAACCGATGACGTTATTCGAATAGTACTTTTTTTTTTGGGGGGGGGGGGAGGAGGTTTTTTAGATTTTTGTTTTACATACATAATGTATGGCCATTTGGCCACTTTTCCACATAAAATTATTTATAAATAGCAGATCTTTGTTACCTTTGAATAAAGCATTGATTGATTTTTTTTCTATCTGCAAACCGCTGTCCATTTTAATTATTGCATTTAATGAGGTTTTTTTCCTTCATTAAAAAAACTTTAATTGCCATTTAATGCGTTTTGCTGGATTTAATCAGCTAACTAATACAATTTCCTTTTTTTTCCCTTCTTGTTGCGGGGATTTAATAATGTCGTAAGTTCACCACAATTACTTTAACTTATTTACTACGTCGTGAACACAATGGAGAAAATGCCTTTAAAATGATAAATTTGTGACATTTGTTTTACTGCTTTTAAATTGCTTTTAGGTTTTGCTGCATTCCTTGGAACATTTTACTACGGCTAAGGAACCGACAGGAATGCTTAATACGTGAATTTTAATCAAAGAACAGTATATCTTTCAGAGAAAAAAAAACACGTGCTTTCAATCGAACAAATTGAATAATCTCTCAACATCCTCAAGCAATACGGAAGCCTAAAATAGTTATCTTTTAAAAAAAATCAGAAAAAAAGAAACAGAGTTTTTTTTTTCGTTGTTGTTGTCATCGTTTCTGATGCCCCTTGGAGCACCCAAGGTGATGCATAACGGACGTGTTAATCCGTTTTTGAGGCTAATATAAGCAGCTTCCGTTTGTTTGAGCCCCATTTAGGTGGAAGTCCGACTTTTGCTCAGACACAAAGACATATAGCACATTTCAGATTAATTACAATACAAAGAAGTCAGAAGAACATTCAGGGCAGTAGGCGGGAGCCAAACCCGCTCCTCTCCGCTTGCAAATAGTATAGTTGCTAAGCAATTCTCATCGGCCACCGAGGGCCCCCTTTTTTTTCGTTATCCCTTATTATGTTTTGCACAAATGGTCCTTTTTTTGAAAGTCCATTTCCACACCACATTATGTTTTTCTCGCATGCTTGATAAAGGTATATTACAACCTCCCCCCCCCCCTTCCTCCGCTCCTTGAAGTCTGATGAATACGCTACCTGAGTCGGAAATCACAAAAAAACAAAGAAATTCTCAGACGCATGAAATGTTAACATTTTACCTAAAATTAAGTATTTGAGAAAAATATTTTGGTAATCACTGTTTAATAAATGCATATTTATATAAAAAGAAAAAAACAAAAGCACGTAATTTTTCTATATTTGCAGATGGCAGTACAGAAGACTTCACGTACGTGCATTCAAATGCGCGTGCGCATCGCTATAGTAACGGAACGTTGTATATATCTGATATTGAAGAAAGCGATGGAGGCCCTTACCTATGTCAAGCTAATAATGGAATAGCAGCAGGTCTTAGTAAAGTTATATGGCTTCAAGTTTTAGGTATATTCAAAGTCTTTTTTTTTAACCAAAAACATATTCCAAAGAAAAAATAATAATAATTTGAATTTTGACATCTTGAATTCAAGTTATGTTTTTCGCAATCACGAGTGTGTGTGTGTGTGTGTGTGTATGTAGGAGTGTGTGTGGGGGTATGTGTGTTTGTGTGTAGAGGGGTATATGTATGTGTGTAGGCATGTGTGTTTGTGTCTGCGTGCAGGTATGAGTGTGTAGGTAGTAGTGTGTATGAGTGTTTTTGTGTGTGGGGGGGGGGAATGTGTATGTGTGTGTGGGGGGGGAATGTGTATGTGTGTGTAGGCATATGTGTTTGTGTCTGTGTGCAGGCATGAGTGTGTGGGTAGTTGTATGTAGGTGTGTGTGTATGTGTGTAGGTGTTTGTGTGTGTGTGAGTAGGTGTATATATATGTGTGTGTGTGTGTAGGTGCGTGTATGTATGGGTGTAAGTGTAGAATATGGACGCAACCTGGAGACGGTTTTCGCTATATGCCCAGCATCGTGAGAAGCCGGTCGACGGTGATGCTTCAGAGGGTGCTGGCGGGAAAAATAAAATGATAGCACATCAAAACAGTCAAATGAAAGCAATAAGCAATCGTGATTGCTCAAAAAAATGCTTGTTTTGGGAAACATAATACTCTTAAAATTGTCTCTCCCCATTTTCGCCGGCACGAATACGCCCCCCTCCCTGTTTTTCAGTTCAATTATGGGGGGGGGGGGATTTGAAATGTCGGCGATAGTGGGGATAAACCTTCAAAATATATTGGATAATATTAAATATAACAATTCTCTGAATCTTTCATAACCAACATTGTTTCATTTGACTAACAGGGACAAAAAAGAGAAACTTAATACATTTTTCATCCATAATAAAAAGAAACAACTGCATACCAGGTAAGCTTTAAACTTAATAATAAGACATGTTCTTGTAAGAAGAGATTTTTATATAGAATTGACGAATAAGTATAACAAATAAAATTTTACAGAACGTTTCCACAATTGGATATAATATAAAAACGTATGCTTATTTTGGGTTGCTGTGGAGAAATCTCATAAAAAGATTGAAAAATTGGTAGTTTTCTTAGAGGAAATACTGCTGCTTATATTGGATTCAAGATGTTATTTTCAATAAATGTTTACTCAAGCTAATAAAATATTTGAATTCGTTCCACCGATTTATTGTATAGAAATATGAATATTTGTAGTTTTCCTGGTAAAAGAATTTGTCTAAGCATATTTTAGAACTAAAATTTTGAAAATGATAAGTCAAACTTTTTTTATGATATGATTACTACGATTTTCACAATATATTTTAATTCTAAACGGTAATTCAGTTCCTATAATCAGGTGTAATAATCGTAATTAAAACAAATATTAAAATAAAAGTATTTCAGATTTAGTTTACCTCTGTTTGTAAAGAGGTACTTATTTAAAAAAGAAAGACGTAGAGAGAGAGAGAGAGGGAGAGAAGGTAAAGAAAAATATAGCAATTATCAAAGACTTTATTTTTCTCCTCTGTTTCTTCCTTTCTTTCTTTTATTTTTAAAGGTAATGCCAGAAATGTCATCCAATGATTCAAAGATTTGGTATTTGCTCTTTAAATGCATTCTAGAAAATTATCGCTAAAACCATAATAGGGAAGAATAAATTTTAAACTCGAATAGCATTCAAACATAATGAGTTATTTTTCATTCCTTTTTTTTAACCTGTTTATTCATTTTGTACACCTAATTTGTTTAAATTATCGTTTTGTTCTTATTCTTTTAATTGAATATAATTGCTCATTTCTGTTTTGTTTTGCCCCATTTTGCTTTAGAATTACTAAATTCTAGAAGCATTATACTTAAATGTCATCCTGTAAGTTATTTATGAATTTTGATCGGATAGCTGATTTTTTTTTTCTCTAGGGGATGTCTATTGAATTTTTTTTTCTTCAATAATAAGTGATGCAGTTATGCTGTTCTAAATTAGTACTTATTACGCATTATTACACGTTTTTTTAATAAGTCGCAACAGAAATTTTGTCTTTGTGTGAGTTTTAATTTAATAGAAGTGTGTCTATGACTACGTTTTCAAAAATTAAAGTCTTATAGTTTCTTGATTCACACTTTATATTTTCACTGAAACAATCCTTGTTTTCATTTTCAGTTCCTCCAAAATTTGTAGAGCCACATCAAACGAAAATTGTAGCTGAGCATTTCAACGCCACACTGAGGTGCACAGCCATCGGTCACACGCCGATTGTTATAACGTGGCATAAGAATAAGTCTTTGATTGAGATAAGCAAGCGAGGAAGGTAAGCAATGTATGTGTCTAGACATGATTTCCAGTGAATTTCATCATGTTGTAGTTTTGGTTCAAATAAACTCTTAATCTGGTTTCAAGCCGAAGGATGTATTCGAGTGTTTCAAATCAGATAGTACGCGTATTCTACCGTTTTACACTCGGAATAATATAAAAGTTTGTAGGGGAAAGGTTCTAAAACTGCTTCTTCTCCAGTAGACCAAACATTATTTTAAAACTGAATTTGTTTTGAATTTGTTTTACACATTTTACGAGCACTTTGCCTGCGCAAATTGATGGACTATATACACAAAAATTAAGAGAACTTGATAAATAAATTATTTACATTAGCTTAATGAAAAACTCTAAGGTGAAAAAAAAATTTCACCTTATAAAATTATAAAATATTCAAAACTAGTTTTCATGCATGTAGGTAATTTCCGTTTTGCGAAAGAAGAGAGCTTTATCATTTAACCAAATCAAAGGATTGACCGAAACACTCTCTAAAAAAAGAAAAATGCTCTCTAAAATTCCCTATTACAATAAGGTCATAAATTTCTAATAATCTTTGCTAGAAAATAGGTTACAGTTTCAAATAACATAAAACAGTATTTGTAAAAATATCTATTAGTATAAGGAAAGCAATTCCACCCCTCCACTTCTCTACCACTCCTTTGGAATCAGAAAAAAAAAAAAAAAACGTATACATCTATTTTTCCAACTCCACAGTAATGGAACAATAGCTTTTAAAAAAAATCTCTTTGGAATAAGATCTCCAAAAGTCATCATTAAAATATAGACGTTAATCCCTCAACATTCAACTCAGCAAGCACAGCTCTGAAATAACGTTAGCAGCACATCTTAAAGTCCCCATAAAATTAAACTTAACAGTAAATGTCAACGGATTCCAACCTCTGCGATGTTATTTGCCTTTCTCTTAACGGACAAATCTTTTAGAATGTGCATAATGATAGAATTACAATTATATTTTATAATTCTATTTCTGATAATTTTATACTTCTAATGATAAATTCTCCCTTACTTCTCAAAAAAAAAAAAAAAACATACTACACAATTTCTATGAATGAAAAAAATTTAATTAATGATTTTTAAAAATATATTTAATACAAGAAGGTTGTGGTCGTAATTGTTACATTTTTGTTATTCAAGACCACTTTTTTAACTAGTATGACGTGCTGTCAATAAGAATTCCAAGTTGACAACTTCAGAGCTCGCGTATGAGACATAAAAAAATACGTAAAAAATTGAAATTTTGGGAAAATAATAAAATTATTTTTTTTCTAAACACAACAGCCATAAATTGCCAGTATATAGTTTAGTTTAAACCTAAAAAGTATTTTTACAGCTTTTATATGAGATCTTAAGTTTGCGCGTACGCCTTATATTGGGCAGGAGACTTTAGCCCAATTTAAGGAGTATGCGTAAACGAATTATGTAAATACTATAAACTATTTTTTAGGTTCAAAGTACGTTATATACTTTGGTGGCTGTTGCGTTATAAAAATATAGAAAATTTTATTATTTTTTGAAAAATTCAATTTTTAGCATATTTTTTCAAATTTTCAGTCTTATGCGCGAACTGAAGATGTCAACTTAGATTAGTTTTTTTAGTATTTTTCGCCGATTGAGGGTACATAACTACAACTTTTGCGGTATAATACGATTCCAAAACAAAGAAAACGATTAAACGATTCTTTCGACCCACCCTAATAAAGATGTCAAGTTGCGCGAACAAAACGACCCTTTTTCAAAAATATTTTCTGTTAATTAACGTTGCGAGAGCTTAACTTCATTTTTGAGCAGATACCATTCTATCTATTTTATGCAACTGTTGTAATGAATTTGCTTATATGTCATACTCAAAGGTCAATTTATGGGTGTATTTTTATTTTCCAAATTGCTCAAATTTTGTTTTTCTTTCTATTTTTTTCGCATAATACTAGTGTATGCTTTTTATCTTGAATGTAGATTTTCTATCAGAGACATAGCTGATTCTCAACAAACAATGTCAGAACTGAGTATAACTAAAACACAGCGAAACGATTCAGGAGTCTATAACTGTCTAGCTGTGAGCGACATTGGAACTGCTGAGACCTCAATAGAATACATAGTTCAAGGTAAATAATTTCCATTTTACTACTATTCAGTTAATTTTTAGCCTACTTTCCCAGTAAAAGTCAGAAAAAGAAGAAAAAAGCATGAAAGAAGGCTTAATGCATCTTAAAAATATCGTGAAAAACAAAAAAAAGTCAAAAATAAATAAAATAATTAAATAAATATTGAAAAATTAAAAATTGGAAAGTAGGGTATTGAGATGGGGAAAAATGTCTGTCGGTCTGTCTGTCTGTCTGTCGGTCTGTCTGTCTGTCGGTCTGTCTGTCTGTCGGTCTGTCTGTCGGTCTGTCTGTCTGTCCCCCCCTAATAACTTTTGAATGAATAGTCCGATTCGAACAAACTTTTTTTTGTTCGAAAGATCTCGGCGAGGACACCTCATTCCCATATTTCACTTTTTGACTTGAACTATTTTTTGTTCAATTTTGAACAGTTCAAAAAAACTTAACATTAGCGCCTACGGGGAAATTCAAAGCAATTCCGAACTGTGAGGCGAATTTGCTTCAAACAAACTTTGTAGGAAAAAGCTTTTGATAAAAAACTTGTATATAAGATATCTTTTTGATTTGAACAATTTTCCGTTCAATTTTGAACAGTTCAAATCCCTTAACATTAGCGCCTACGGGGAAACTGAAAGTCAATGTAGATTCCGTACTTGAAGGCGGATTTACTTCAAACAACCTTTGTTGGAAATAGCTCTTGACGACCTACTCCCGACTCCGACTCCGAGAATTTTGGGGGACCTGACACCGACTCTGACTCCTGTTCCCGACAATTAATCGGACTCCGACTCCCCGACTTCGACTCTGACTTCGTAGCTTTGGCAAACATTTATACACGGAGGACAAATGACTGACTCCGATTCTTGGATATTCGACTCCGACTCTTTTATCCCAAAATGAGATTGACTCCGACTCTGCTGCTGTGGTTTTAACTGTGAAATAATTATTGTTGATATGATTTGTTTTTATTTTCACGCTAAAGTTTTAATTTAGGTATTTAGTTTTCGGTGAATAAACTCGAAAAATATGCGCAGACGATTTTTTTTTTTTTTTTTTTGACAATGAAAATTATTTCTTTAAGTTGACATTTTATTGTTTTTTTTTATTTTGGTAAGTGCATTAATTCGCTTAAAAAATTATTTTCGCCAGGGGGGGGGGAAAGAAACGATTTTTTTTATATGATGTATTTATTTTAATGAAACTTATTATTATTTTTTCGTTTTGAAAGCTGTTAAAAAAATTTTTTAATGGAAAGAAGTGTATTAGCTGCTTTGGTTAAAAGGTGCTGCTATTTTATTTGTTCGTTTTTTTGAAGAAAAGTAAGGAATATTTTATTCCTAGAAATCAGCTTAAAATATTAAAAAAAATATGTTTGAAAAAATTTGCGATTTTAGCTATTTTTGAGAATATTGATCAGGTACTAGAAAGTAGTATGGGTATATGGGAAAGTAGGCTCGTCTAGTTCTAGACGGAACTTCTTGTTATTTAAATAATTTTAGCCTTAAATTTAACAAAGAAACAAACGAAATGACAAGGTGGATGGTGTCAGAATAATGTAATATTATTGACAGGTCAAAAAAATTAGCTAGTCTCCAACTAATCACAAGTTACAAAACTTTTTTTTAAAGAAATGTTTTGTAACTTGTTTCAACTAACATTTTTTAGCCTACTTTCCCAGTAAAAGTCAGAAAAAGAAGAAAAAAGCATGAAAGAAGGCTTAATGCATCTTAAAAATATCGTGAAAAACAAAAAAAAGTCAAAAATAAATAAAATAATTCAATGAATATTGAAAAATTAAAAATTGGAAAGTAGGGTATTGAGATGGGGAAAAATGTCTGTCGGTCTGTCTGTCTGTCTGTCGGTCTGTCTGTCTGTCGGTCTGTCTGTCTGTCGGTCTGTCTGTCGGTCTGTCTGTCTGTCCCCCCCTAATAACTTTTGAATGAATAGTCCGATTCGAACAAACTTTTTTTTGTTCGAAAGATCTCGGAGAGGACACCTCATTCCCATATTTCACTTTTTGATTTGAACTATTTTTTGTTCAATTTTGAACAGTTCAAAAAAACTTAACATTAGCGCCTACGGGGAAATTTAAAGCAATTCCGAACTGTGAGGCGAATTTGCTTCAAACAAACTTTGTAGGAAAAAGCTTTTGATAAAAAACTTGTATATAAGATATCTTTTTGATTTGAACAATTTTCCGTTCAATTTTGAACAGTTCAAATCCCTTAACATTAGCGCCTACGGGGAAACTGAAAGTCAATGTAGATTCCGTACTTGAAGGCGGATTTACTTCAAACAAACTTTGTTGGAAATAGCTCTTGACGACCTACTCCCGACTCCGACTCCGAGAATTTTGGGGGACCTGACACCGACTCTGACTCCTGTTCCCGACAATTAATCGGACTCCGACTCCCCGACTTCGACTCTGACTTCGTAGCTTTGGCAAACATTTATACACGGAGGACAAATGACTGACTCCGATTCTTGGATATTCGACTCCGACTCTTTTATCCAAAAATGAGATTGACTCCGACTCCGCTGCTGTGGTTTTAACTGTGAAATAATTATTGTTGATATGATTTGTTTTTATTTTCACGCTAAAGTTTTAATTTAGGTATTTAGTTTTCGGTGAATAAACTCGAAAAATATGCGCAGACGATTTTTTTTTTTTTTTTTTTGACAATGAAAATTATTTCTTTAAGTTGACATTTTATTGTTTTTTTTTATTTTGGTAAGTGCATTAATTCGCTTAAAAAATTATTTTCGCCAGGGGGGGGGGGAAAGAAACGATTTTTTTTATATGATGTATTTATTTTAATGAAACTTATTATTATTTTTTCGTTTTGAAAGCTGTTAAAAAAATTTTTTAATGGAAAGAAGTGTATTAGCTGCTTTGGTTAAAAGGTGCTGCTATTTTATTTGTTCGTTTTTTTGAAGAAAAGTAAGGAATATTTTATTCCTAGAAATCAGCTTAAAATATTAAAAAAAATATGTTTGAAAAAATTTGCGATTTTAGCTATTTTTGAGAATATTGATCAGGTACTAGAAAGTAGTATGGGTATATGGGAAAGTAGGCTCGTCTAGTTCTAGACGGAACTTCTTGTTATTTAAATAATTTTAGCCTTAAATTTAACAAAGAAACAAACGAAATGACAAGGTGGATGGTGTCAGAATAATGTAATATTATTGACAGGTCAAAAAAATTAGCTAGTCTCCAACTAATCACAAGTTACAAAACTTTTTTTTAAAGAAATGTTTTGTAACTTGTTTCAACTAACATTTTTTAGCCTACTTTCCCAGTAAAAGTCAGAAAAAGAAGAAAAAAGCATGAAAGAAGGCTTAATGCATCTTAAAAATATCGTGAAAAACAAAAAAAAGTCAAAAATAAATAAAATAATTCAATGAATATTGAAAAATTAAAAATTGGAAAGTAGGGTATTGAGATGGGGAAAAATGTCTGTCGGTCTGTCTGTCTGTCTGTCGGTCTGTCTGTCTGTCGGTCTGTCTGTCTGTCGGTCTGTCTGTCGGTCTGTCTGTCTGTCCCCCCCTAATAACTTTTGAATGAATAGTCCGATTCGAACAAACTTTTTTTTGTTCGAAAGATCTCGGAGAGGACACCTCATTCCCATATTTCACTTTTTGATTTGAACTATTTTTTGTTCAATTTTGAACAGTTCAAAAAAACTTAACATTAGCGCCTACGGGGAAATTTAAAGCAATTCCGAACTGTGAGGCGAATTTGCTTCAAACAAACTTTGTAGGAAAAAGCTTTTGATAAAAAACTTGTATGTAAGATATCTTTTTGATTTGAACAATTTTCCGTTCAATTTTGAACAGTTCAAATCCCTTAACATTAGCGCCTACGGGGAAACTGAAAGTCAATGTAGATTCCGTACTTGAAGGCGGATTTACTTCAAACAAACTTTGTTGGAAATAGCTCTTGACGACCTACTCCCGACTCCGACTCCGAGAATTTTGGGGGACCTGACACCGACTCTGACTCCTGTTCCCGACAATTAATCGGACTCCGACTCCCCGACTTCGACTCTGACTTCGTAGCTTTGGCAAACATTTATACACGGAGGACAAATGACTGACTCCGATTCTTGGATATTCGACTCCGACTCTTTTATCCCAAAATGAGATTGACTCCGACTCCGCTGCTGTGGTTTTAACTGTGAAATAATTATTGTTGATATGATTTGTTTTTATTTTCACGCTAAAGTTTTAATTTAGGTATTTAGTTTTCGGTGAATAAACTCGAAAAATATGCGCAGACGATTTTTTTTTTTTTTTTTTGACAATGAAAATTATTTCTTTAAGTTGACATTTTATTGTTTTTTTTTATTTTGGTAAGTGCATTAATTCGCTTAAAAAATTATTTTCGCCAGGGGGGGGGGGAAAGAAACGATTTTTTTTATATGATGTATTTATTTTAATGAAACTTATTATTATTTTTTCGTTTTGAAAGCTGTTAAAAAAATTTTTTAATGGAAAGAAGTGTATTAGCTGCTTTGGTTAAAAGGTGCTGCTATTTTATTTGTTCGTTTTTTTGAAGAAAAGTAAGGAATATTTTATTCCTAGAAATCAGCTTAAAATATTAAAAAAAATATGTTTGAAAAAATTTGCGATTTTAGCTATTTTTGAGAATATTGATCAGGTACTAGAAAGTAGTATGGGTATATGGGAAAGTAGGCTCGTCTAGTTCTAGACGGAACTTCTTGTTATTTAAATAATTTTAGCCTTAAATTTAACAAAGAAACAAACGAAATGACAAGGTGGATGGTGTCAGAATAATGTAATATTATTGACAGGTCAAAAAAATTAGCTAGTCTCCAACTAATCACAAGTTACAAAACTTTTTTTTAAAGAAATGTTTTGTAACTTGTTTCAACTAACATTTTTTAGCCTACTTTCCCAGTAAAAGTCAGAAAAAGAAGAAAAAAGCATGAAAGAAGGCTTAATGCATCTTAAAAATATCGTGAAAAACAAAAAAAAAGTCAAAAATAAATAAAATAATTCAATGAATATTGAAAAATTAAAAATTGGAAAGTAGGGTATTGAGATGGGGAAAAATGTCTGTCGGTCTGTCTGTCTGTCTGTCGGTCTGTCTGTCTGTCGGTCTGTCTGTCTGTCGGTCTGTCTGTCGGTCTGTCTGTCTGTCCCCCCCTAATAACTTTTGAATGAATAGTCCGATTCGAACAAACTTTTTTTTGTTCGAAAGATCTCGGAGAGGACACCTCATTCCCATATTTCACTTTTTGATTTGAACTATTTTTTGTTCAATTTTGAACAGTTCAAAAAAACTTAACATTAGCGCCTACGGGGAAATTTAAAGCAATTCCGAACTGTGAGGCGAATTTGCTTCAAACAAACTTTGTAGGAAAAAGCTTTTGATAAAAAACTTGTATATAAGATATCTTTTTGATTTGAACAATTTTCCGTTCAATTTTGAACAGTTCAAATCCCTTAACATTAGCGCCTACGGGGAAACTGAAAGTCAATGTAGATTCCGTACTTGAAGGCGGATTTACTTCAAACAAACTTTGTTGGAAATAGCTCTTGACGACCAACTCCCGACTCCGACTCCGAGAATTTAGGGGGACCTGACACTGACTCTGACTCCTGTTCCCGACAATTAATCGGACTCCGACTCCCCGACTTCGACTCTGACTTCGTAGCTTTGGCAAACATTTATACACGGAGGACAAATGACTGACTCCGACTCTTGGATATTCGACTCCGACTCTTTTATCCCAAAATGAGATTGACTCCGACTCCGACTCCGCTGCTGTGGTTTTAACTGTGAAATAATTATTGTTGATATGATTTGTTTTTATTTTCACGCTAAAGTTTTAATTTAGGTATTTAGTTTTCGGTGAATAAACTCAAAAAATATGCGCAGACGATTTTTTTTTTTTTTTTTTTTTTGACAATGAAAATTATTTCTTTAAGTTGACATTTTATTGTTTTTTTTTTATTTTGGTAAGTGCATTAATTCGTTTAAAAAATTATTTTCGGCAACAGGGGAAAAAGAAACGATTTTTTTAGCCTACTTTCCCAGTAAAAGTCAGAAAAAGAAGAAAAAAGCATGAAAGAAGGCTTAATGCATCTTAAAAATATCGTGAAAAACAAAAAAAAGTCAAAAATAAATAAAATAATTCAATGAATATTGAAAAATTAAAAATTGGAAAGTAGGGTATTGAGATGGGGAAAAATGTCTGTCGGTCTGTCTGTCTGTCTGTCGGTCTGTCTGTCTGTCGGTCTGTCTGTCGGTCTGTCTGTCTGTCCCCCCCTAATAACTTTTGAATGAATAGTCCGATTCGAACAAACTTTTTTTTGTTCGAAAGATCTCGGAGAGGACACCTCATTCCCATATTTCACTTTTTGATTTGAACTATTTTTTGTTCAATTTTGAACAGTTCAAAAAAACTTAACATTAGCGCCTACGGGGAAATTTAAAGCAATTCCGAACTGTGAGGCGAATTTGCTTCAAACAAACTTTGTAGGAAAAAGCTTTTGATAAAAAACTTGTATATAAGATATCTTTTTGATTTGAACAATTTTCCGTTCAATTTTGAACAGTTCAAATCCCTTAACATTAGCGCCTACGGGGAAACTGAAAGTCAATGTAGATTCCGTACTTGAAGGCGGATTTACTTCAAACAAACTTTGTTGGAAATAGCTCTTGACGACCAACTCCCGACTCCGACTCCGAGAATTTAGGGGGACCTGACACTGACTCTGACTCCTGTTCCCGACAATTAATCGGACTCCGACTCCCCGACTTCGACTCTGACTTCGTAGCTTTGGCAAACATTTATACACGGAGGACAAATGACTGACTCCGACTCTTGGATATTCGACTCCGACTCTTTTATCCCAAAATGAGATTGACTCCGACTCCGACTCCGCTGCTGTGGTTTTAACTGTGAAATAATTATTGTTTATATGATTTGTTTTTATTTTCACGCTAAAGTTTTAATTTAGGTATTTAGTTTTCGGTGAATAAACTCAAAAAATATGCGCAGACGATTTTTTTTTTTTGACAATGAAAATTATTTCTTTAAGTTGACATTTTATTGTTTTTTTTTTTATTTTGGTAAGTGCATTAATTCGTTTAAAAAATTATTTTCGGCAACAGGGGAAAAAGAAACGATTTTTTTTATATGATGTATTTATTTTAATGAACTTATTATTATTTTTTCGTTTTGAAAGCTGTTAAAAAAATTTTTTTAATGGAAAGAAGTGTATTAGCTGCTTTGTTGAAAAGGTGCTGCTATTTTATTTGTTCGTTTTTTTGAAGAAAAATAAGGAATATTTTATTCCTAGAAATCAGCTTAAAATATTAAAAAAAATATGTTTGAAAAAATTTGCGATTTTAGCTATTTTTGAGAATATTGATCAGGTACTAGAAAGTAGTATGGGTATACGGGAAAGTAGGCTCGTCTAGTTCTAGACGGAACTTCTTGTTTTAATTGAGAACATTCGATGATCGGAAGGAATGCTAAAAAAAATCTTAAAAAGAATATACCTATGATGAAAATTGTAGAAATAAAATTCTTTTTATATTCACTAAACGTAATGTATCAGCAGAAACATAATGGGTACAAAAAATAGCAAAAAAAGGGGTTGTTGAAATAGATTAATGGTAAAAGTATATTTCCAGTTTAAAAATATGACATACATGAAAAAATTACTAACACGTTTTCTCACAATCTGCTTAAGTTTAAGGCGATTTTAAACTTAGTTTTAGTCTTAGTCCTACAGGGTCTAGTGGAATTTCTGTTCTCAGGGGGAGGGGGAGAGGGTTGCATTGAATAATTTGGGTGCGACATCTTTTGGCCCTTAGCTGAAGTGTCTGGATATTCAGACATGCAATAGAAATGAGCTTTCAGCAATCTCGAAAATACTTCCAGCAACTTTATTCTTATAATAGTGGTTAAATCTGTGGTGCTGAAACTAGCGGAAATTGGTGGGGGTGGGAGGAGTTGTATCATAAACCTGAGTGCGCAGTTGAATTTATATTGCGATTTTCGTGAGGGACTTTAATCCCATTCTTGCGGAGGGTCTTTCTATTGGGGGAGAGGGCAATGTTTGAGAGATTGATTGGAAGATTTGATTCAAGAATCTCCCCAGCATATTGCAGTATTTGAACTTCGATTTTTTTTTTTTTTTTTGAATACACTAAAAAAATATTGAATAGCGTAAAATTCTCCGAACCGGCTCAAAGGAAACTCTGAGTCACTGTACATATGTTTGACTATCAATACTATGGGGGGGGGGGGGTAGGGGCGAGCAGAGCGCTAAGCGTAAGTCGAGACCACACGTTGTCTCATGCTCATTTGAATTGCTCTTGCAACAGCTTTTAATAGCAGAATAATATAAAGGAATTTTCCTCTGACCAGTACTGTTCCAATGATTTTTAATTAGTACAAAAATGTGTTATTCTACTGAAGCTATTCATCAGTTTGCTATCGTAAAAACCGTTAGTACCGAAATGTGTCTTGTTCAGTTGTACCTTTGATTTGCTCTAATACGATACGCTAATAAATACTGTATCCCTAATAAGGGTGAAAAGTCCAGGGAAGTTGTCATGTTTAACAAGAGATTAACAGCTTAACTTCGGCTTTCTGCAAAGCTCAGATCAATTCTTTCCTATTCGGAATCAGATCAAAGTTGGGATGAAAAAAAATAAACAGATGGACTGGGGGGGGAAATAAAATCTAGTTGTAATTTGGTGACATCAATAGTTACTAGTACGACCAACGTTTTTAAAAGACACTACTAAAATATTTAACAATGAGTGTATAATTTTGTATTTATATCTGATTTGTAAGCAACACAGAAAAAGGGATAATCTATTTGAAAATCCGTATAATACTTGCAAGACAAATGTCACCATGACCAAATTGACAATGCAGTTTCGAATGAGAAATTCCTCCAGAATCAAACAAGCATGCCTTCCCATGTAAAAATATTGAGTTTGTAAATATATATATATATATATATATATATATATATATATATATATATATATATATATATATATATATATATTAAACCTCTCCCTTATTTTGCTAATGCTCTTCTTTACTTCAAAGTGTAACGAAGCTAAAATAATTATCCCAAAACCACCAAATTATATTTTATCTAAAAGAAATTGGAATAAACGTATTTCATCAAACTGATGGGAGTTTCTTTTCCGCTAAGTTCTAAATATCAATATGTTCAATATACCAATTTTAAACTTGATAGTACTTTTTCCACTATTCAGAAAACTGTACTAAATTACTTCAAAAATTCCTCAAAAAACTTAGAGTTCTACAATTTAATTCGTAAAGTAACAAAAATGAAACGAAACACGTGTCTGCAATATTTTGCAATTTTTGTGCTTTATAACTATTTTTTCTGTGTTAGCCCGCAAAACCATGTGAGATAGAAAGGTGAAGCAAGTGGTATATCGCACAAGCAGGTTTGTATATTTTTTGAGCAATCACGAGTGCTTATTGCTTTCATTAGACTGTTTTTGGCGCCCTCTCATTTTATTTTCCCACCGCCAACCTACACACCATCACCGTCGACCGGCTATTCACGATGCTGCTCCTATAACGAAAGCCGTCTCCAGGTTGCATCCATGTCCTACATACACGCGCATACATACACAACTAAACACACACACGCACACACACACAACTACACACATACACGCACACATACACACACAAACACATACACACATACATACAGACATACACATACACACTCATACACACACACAAAAACATACACACACATACATACAACTACCCACACATTCATGCCTGCACAGAGACACAAACACATATGCCTACACACATACACATGCCCTCCCACATACACACACGCATACATACAGACACCTAAACATACACACAACTACCCACACATTCATGCCTGCACACAGACACAAACACATATGCCTACACACACATACCCCCCCCCCCCACACGCACATTCATACACACAACTACCCACACACTTATGCCTGCACACAGACACAAACATACATGCCTACACACACATGCGCATTCCCCCTACATACAAACACACATACCCGCCACACACAAACACACACGACTACATACACACACTCGTGATTGCGAAAAACATAATTTGAATTTAAGATCTCAAAATTCAAATTAATTTTTCTTTTTTTTTACAGCTCATTTTAAAAACAGTTCGAAAGTTTTGAATCAAAGAGCCGAATTAGTATAGTGTATATTTAATGTATAAACTGTGCTTGTTAAACAGAGGTCAAATCTAAATGCAATGGGCTCAATATCGCCAAATGTCACAGAAGTAATGTGATCTTTCGATATCATAATTCCACAGCTTTTCAAGTTGGCCATGTTGAACACACTGCAAGGGTATTTGACCTGTTAAATAAGCACACTTTCATGCACAAATTAAAAAAAAAAAAAAAAAACATTTCACTATAACGTCCAATTTCAAACTATTTTTGAGAACTGGTGTACAAAAAATTCCAGATTTATCCGTTGAACTTGCTTTAGCTTTCTATCGCTCATTGCTTTGCTGTTATATCAATTGAAAGTAAATGATTCATTTTTAAAACACTCGGCAGTAATATTATTCTTTAATTTATAATCAAGCATAAAATATGTTGTTTTAGCTTTTATTTATTAATTTCAATAACAATCTTAGGCAAGCCCGATCCACCAAGTAACGTCAAAGTTGTGAATGCAACCAGTCGCTCTATAAGTGTCCAGTGGGAATTTAGCCACAATGGAAATAACCCAATTAAGAGAAGTATTGTGCAATACCAAAACATATCCGGTAAGCAAAATATAAGTTTTTACTTATGTCAAATGTGTATAGATTTAATTTGTTTAGTTTGGTGTATTAGAATGCTTTTTAATTTTTTATTTACTTTTGTTTTTAAAGGTTACATTCAATACATGATAGTTGTATAGACAACTATCATATATGAATGACCATTTTCAAACGAAATTCAATAGTGTAATATTACAAAGTTTCTACTTGTATTACAAAGGTGTATTCTGATTTGTTTCAAATTGCTTCTTGCGGTTTTTTTTTTTTTTTTTTTTTTTTTTTTTTTTTTTTTTTAAGCAGTGCCTGAAAAATGTTTTTAGCAAAATGTATTCACAAAAAGAGCTATTTTTGTTCAAACTGTTGATATTTTCTATTAATATCAATTCATTCAATCGAGACCACGTTTAACAAGAACGACTTTTGTTTTCACATACGTAAGTCATAGATAAATAGTTCCTGCCGAAAACAAACTGTAAAATAAGATGAAGAACAAAATAATAAAGATTTGACTGAAAGATTGATTTTAGGAAAAAAAAAGACCATGTAAAATACTATACAGTCCCAAGGTCCCGAAATACATATTTTGAAAAATCATGAACATGAAAGAGTTCCGGATAAACCGAAGATCGACATAAACGGGGGACCGGATAAATGACATGTACCAATGCAATTCTAAAATTCAAATACGAAAAGGTTAACGTTCAAAACTCATGGAAATATCCCGATTGAATCTCTGACAAATAGAGTATTAAACGTGCAGAAAAGGAGATCGGAACTTAATCTCCCTATTAGAAAACATAGATCAAGGCGTGCTGTCGAAGCATAAAAGTCTGAAAGACTCTAAACCTCAAAATTTGACGTTACTGCAACCAACTTCAGTCAATATTACTCTTAGTTACTGATATAATTTCAGTGGCCCTTACATTTGAATGGTTTAATGTAAAATATTATTTTTTTTCAATTTGCACGTCTAAGTTTAACATTCGTTTTAGCTTTTTCAGTGGGAATCAAAATGATAATTACAGTCGATCCACTTTAACGCTAAATAGTTTAACGAGAAATATTGCTAAGCATGCATTTTCAATCCCTAAATAAGATTTTTGAATAATATTAAGTCCCTGTAAACATAAAATAAATGTCATGGTTCCGTTTATTTTCGCGATAACGAGGTTTGACTGTATATAGAGTAACAGCACCAGTACCAGACACGGGTCCAGTAACAGACAGTCGTATGTTTGGATTTAAAAAATAAAAATTTTAGGCGGGTAAAACTGATGTCGCTGTGGCCCATGAATACGGTGCAACCATGTAGCGTCATCACGGTGAATTTTATGAACCAGTTGGTCTTTACATGGCAGTGGTGGAAGGTTATGAACAGCTACCTTGAGGTCTGCTGGTGTTTCATGTTCATTTGAATTTAATAAGGTTTTAGATCTAAAAACAAAGAACTTTTGCACATTTTTAAAGAGAAAAGGGGGAAATTCTGTCCATTACCCATCCTATCTTTATCCCATCTGTTACTGGGTATCACCAGAATCGTCGATTTCTGTCACTAGGGGTCGGACAATTTTTCGGAATTGAGCAAATAAAAAAAGAATTAACTAATTCAGAGGATCGAGAAACAGCCAAACGTTAGATGAGATGCAGTTGCATAAGAGAAAAATAGTTTTAAAAGTCTAAATACATTTAAAAGGCTCAGAAAATTGAGTTAACCTGAGAGCGATTTCTTAAGCATGTCTGTTACTGGTGCCGTTACCCTAATGCTTTTATATTTCGAAAGCACGCTAGGATCTATACTTTCTAATTGGGAGAAAAGTTTCCATGTACTTTTCTGCCCATTTCCTACTCTATGAGTTAGAATTTTAAATCCGGATATTTCCGTGAAATCTGAACACAAACTTTTCGCATTTGTATTTTAGTATTGCATTAGTACGTCATTTGTCCGGCCCCCGTTTATTTGGATCTCCGGTTTATCCGGATCAAATTTGTGGAGTTAAACAAAAGTATATTTCTTAAACAATAATTTTAAATTATGATTGCAAGCAAAAAAACTATAAATGCGCCAAATATTCGGCTTTTTTTTTAAATTGAATGTAGAAATCCTATATATATATATATATATATATATATATTAATAGAGAGAGAGAGAACTTCAAACCGACTCCACTGCAGATGAACTAAATGATAAATTGTATTCCAAAACATTGTTTCTTTCTGCAATAAACTATAAGTCTGCTCATTTAGGAATGTGTTTTGTTTATTACCCAGATTATTCGGATTGCCTTTTGTCCTAAAAAGTCCAGAGATAAACGAATTTGTCCTGTAATTTTTTTTGAGGATGATTTATTTAAACATGAATAAATGGCACATGAAGCTCGTGTAGAAAGTAACACTTTGCTTTTGTTCGCTTTTTTATTTCATCTCTACATAGCATAACATGAAGTTCACAAAAAGCGTCTGTGTGTTTGAATTTGCAAAACTCGAGAACTACCCTGCCGATTTCAGTTAAAGTTTCACAGTTTTTTCCTTTAAGTCCTAAAAAGGTTTGCAGACCTGTTCGGAAAAAAAATCGATGAATAGTTCTTTTTTTTCAATTAAGGCCCAATTTTCTCTTAAATTCCCGATGATGGGGGTGAAAAATTACTTGCATATATTAATATTATATATCGTTGGAAAGTGTAAAATTTTCCGCGTTCTACGCAATTTGTTTCAAATATCTAACTTAATTACGACGGGAGTTATTTGCGTTTTTAGCTCGAATTTGTTTAGGTTTAGCTGAAATTTAGGCACTACTTTCTTCATTAAAAAATGAAGGGATTGTCCTACAGTTTTCTTTTTAACAACACTGGAAATAGCTGTTTTTTTTACTCCAGATCTAACTTGACCTATGGTCGAAAGTTTAACCGTCTATCTCAACTAGAAAAAAAAGTTACGAGCGAATTAATGGAAGTTCAAAAATCTGTTCTCTATTCAAGTTTTTAATCATTCTATTTTCCGTTTCCACGGTAACGCTTTTTAAATTCATCTTTCTCATTTAAATTTCTTAAAAGTGTTTTATAATCTGTCATCATTGTTTGGAGGGGAAATTTTGCATGATTTTTTTTTCTTTTATTTAACCCTAATTGCTGAATATACGTCACTTGACACAATTTTTATTTTCAAAGTAGACCGGGCAAAGCCGGGAAACGCAGCTAGTTTTCCGATAAAGGGTGTCCCAAAATTAACGCAAGATTTGAATTTGCTACCATTTTTTCCATAAATTGTTGGCAGCCATGAAAAAAGAACAATTTGACCGTTGAGAGTTTAGGGTTAGTAAAAATGGGGAGTTATTGTACCATACAGCTAGAGAGAGTGAAACATTTCAATTACTGCATAAGGCATTTCCTAGTCGCGTACTCTCTCATTTCGGTGATCAGAATTGGCACCCTAGATCGTGTGATTTAACATTTTTAAATTTCTTCTCATGGGGTTATTTGAATTCAAAGGTCTATGCCAACAAGCCCACAACCACCCGTGCATTACCGTGTTGCGATACCGAGTGCCAATAACAGTAACTGCTTGACCAGCCTCAACTTTCATTATTTTTGAAACAATTGTTCCATTATGAAAGCGCGTTATTGTATCGTATAACGCTCCATTTTTGATTACCCTAAACTCTTAGCTGTCAAATTGTTCTTTTTTCAGGGTTGCCAACCATTTATTGCAAAAATGGCGGCAAATTCAAATCTTGCGTTAATTTTGGGACACCCTTTATAACGTATGATGTGCTTTTATTTATACATCGTGCACACTATTTTATTTTGATACTTTGTTCACATGCACATGCTTCTGCCCCGATTTCAGGTACAACTTGGAGCAATCAGACCTCCCAATTGCTTGTTCCCGGATCGGAAAGGACAGCGACCGTTCCATCACTTTCACCCATTACCGTCTACTCCATTCGCATCATAACTGAGAACGCGCTGGGCCGCAGTAGACCTAGTGAAGTTATTAACGTCACTACATTGGAGGAAGGTAATTAGTTAACTCTGCGTATTAATGATGTGACAGAGCACGGATGAAACCGTTTAATCATTGTTTCAGATCGATTTGTGTCACGGAAATGGAAATCAATTTGCTTGTATTTGGGGAGTGTTTTAATTTGAGCAATTTTGCTGCGGTACTTTTACAAAGGATAATAAAGCTCTGTATTTTTATTTTTCAGAAAAAAGGGAAAAAAAACAATTAAACAAATAATAATAATTTAAATTTTAACATCTTGAATTCAAATTATGTTTTTCGCAATCACGAGTGTATGTGTATATATAGGCGTGTGTGCTTGTGCGTGGTGTGTATATGTATGTGTGTGCAGGCATGAGTGTGTGGGTAGTTGTGTGTATGATTGTTTGTGTGCGTGGAGGCGGGGTATGTGCATGTGTGTCTAGGCATATGTGTTTGTTTCTGTGTGCATGCATGAATATGTGGGTAGTTGTGTGTACGAGTGTGTATTTGTGTGTTTATATGTTTGTGTGTGTATGTGTAGGTGTATGTATGTGTAGGTGTGTGTATGTGTTTGTTTGTGTGTATGTGTAGTTGTCTATGTGTTTGTGTGTGTGTGTATGTGTTTGTGTAAGTGTGTTGGTGTATGTATTTGTGTGTGTGTGTGTAGTTGTGTATGTATGCGCGTGTGCGTAGGATATTGACGCAACCTGGAGACGGTTTTCGCTAGAGGAGCAGCATGGTGAGGAGCCGGTCGACTTTGATGCTGTAGAGGGTGCTGGTGGGAAAATAAAATGATAGCACATCAAAACAGTCAAGTGAAAGCAATAAGCAATCGTGATTGCTCAAAAAAAAAAAAAAAACTTGTGTATTGAAGGTTTTTAATTAGACATAGGGGTGAATCGGCCTGTATCACACAGGTAAGTTTTTTGCCCTAACTGTTTCCTGTTTCACAAAATTTTAATTAATTTTTGGAAATATTTTCTAATATTGACTTAGAAAATGACTCTGAAACAACGCAGCCTGACGTACACATATTTAACATTTGCGCATGAAGGTTTGAAATACGGAAGCAGGCAACGGGCATTAATAATATTAAACAAAAATTATAAAAGTAATATTTACAATATAACAATATTTTATAACATTGAAACACCCACAACATTTAGAAAATGATCCACCTCTTTCGAGATTGCATCGTTCGTGAGCCCAACCAAGTTGGCTTTGCATATGAACTTTTTTTCTTTTCATGTTTTCTAACTGTGTATTTTTAATTGTTAATGCGTAGTTTCTGATCATTTCCCTTGAATATCACCGCAACGTAAAGCACAGGGTTAAGTCATTAGTAGCAATAGCACTAAAAATTGAAGATGATTTTACGCCATATAAACACTTAATTATGCTAGTCGGAGGCAAAACTATTTACCCATTGTTTTTCGAAAATATAGCAATGACAAGTTAGCGTATAATAAACAAAGACATGCTGTTTCTATTCCCAAACTTTTGTAAAAAATGTACTAAGACTTAAGCCGAAAGAAGCACACGGTCATAGATAAAACCTTCACAAAAGCAAATTCAACTCTGGTCAGAAATAACCCTGTCTTAAATGATTACGAAGTGTGGTTGTCCGGTATCACCCGCAGTTCCCGAAAACCGATATGACTTTTACGACTCTCCCCTAGCTTTATAAAATAATAAAACATATATAAAGAAATTGTATTTCAAATCAACTAAAAGAAGATTTAAAAAAAAGAAACATTTTAACCACAAAATTATTTTTAAGGACTTCAGTGATTTTCAAATAAGACAAGTTAACTAAAATAATGAACTAATTAGTACTTCAGAGATAAAGTAAGAAATAACAACATCAAAAAGCACAAATTGCAGATTACTGCAGACACGTGTTTCGTCGTTATAAGGAACACCTTTATCAATGCAAAAAGTAGTGTGTTTATGGATGAAAAGACATCCGCCAAAAGCCAAGAGCTAGATAAGCAAACAGCTTAAAAATTCAAAATAGTGGATTTACCAAACACATCCGAACCAACATCATCAGATTTTGACTCTTGGAAATCTTTCCATATTTTGAGGAACAGTTTTAACTTAGTTAATGATCTTAAAGCAGTTCCATATTTTTCCAATGTATGGCTCCCATATCTTTAACACTGTCCTTTCTTTATCCATTTTTCTCTATTTGCATACTTTTTTTATTTTCCTTTCATTTTTCTCTATCTTGCTTTGTTTATTTTTAACTTTTTTGTCATGGGTTGAACTCTCCCAACCCCCTTTCTCCTATTTATCTTTATTTTTTTCTTTTCCGAAAAATTTGTGTTTTTGTTTATTTCATTTCGTTATGTTCTATCTTCCATTTAGCTTTTCCTTTCTTGCGGTTCACGGAAAGAGCAAGAAAAATTTGTGTTTTTGTTTATTTCATTTCGCGATGTTTCATCTTCCATTCAGCAATTACTTTTTTGCGGTTCACGGTTATTGGCATATTCTTTTTGTTTTACCTTTGGCTTAATCTTTATCCAATTGAATTCTTTCTTTCGACTTTACAGTGCCTGTGAGAGAGTTCCTGACCTTTGTTTGCATTTCCTATTGGTTCTTAATGGGTTTATAATTTTCTCATTGGTGTTTGGTTAATCCGCTATATTTATCTTTTAAGCTGTTTGCTTATCTATCTCTTAGCTTCTGTCGGAGGTCTTTTCATCTATAAGCTTATTACTTTTTGCATTGATAAAGGCGTTCCTTATAACGCCGAAACACGTGTCTGCACGTGTGCAATTTGTGCATTTTGACGTTGTCATTTCTTACTTTACTTATCGGCAGAAAGATATTTATTTATCTTACTTCAGAAATAGTTGTATCAATTACCCTTGCATTCAATATAATAGCATGGATGCAGCATTTATAATATCTGAATTTTGTTTTGCAATGCCAAATGCTCTTGGAAATGATATGTATTGCATGCATTTTCCAAGCAGCTCGTCTAAGACATCCATAGAACGCAGTTTCATAACTACTAGTGGTCAGCAATATGAAAGAAATAAAGAGTTGTTTCAACGAAAGATGTTACGGGGCTGAAGTTTAGCACTGAAAACAGGACAAGGGGTCATTGTTTTAAGCTATTTAAATCTCAGGCTAACATGGATATTAGTAAAAATTATTATTTTAGCAGGGTAGTGGAACCTTGGAACAGCTTATCGGAAGAGGTGGTAATGAGCAAGGCAGTAGACAGTTTTAAGAGGGCCATTGATCTTCACTGGGGATTGTAAATTGACTAGGACCAGTCTAGCTGGGCCCAGAGTCTGTTGCTGGTCGTCACTTTTGTATTTGTATTTGTATTTGTATACGCTTAAGTCCGGCCATTGGTCGGGAACTTATAACTTGCTCCGTTAAGGGGTTACAGTACCTCAAAAATGATGAAACGATCCAAAAAATTTTATTGCTTATTTCAAAACTAAAAAAATATTCTGAACATTGGGGAAAAGTTTAATTGCTTTAGTTCAAATGTTTAAAAAGTTATGCGTGGTTTTAGGCCATGTTCGCTATGTGTTCTTATGCAAAAGAAAAAATTTAAATTGCTTTTTCTCGATGATGGTTTTTTTGTGTTTCCTGCCATCAGAATCCCTAAGGATTTTTTTCTATTAAAGATAGATCTTTAAATTAATACTTTTTGCAATTAGGATAACATGTTTGACAAAACTGTGCATTGGATAAGCATTTTATAAATTACTCAAATGTTTAGAGATAGTTAAACCTTTAAAAACCATTTTTTTTTTTTTAAACTTTGATCTTTTACATAATTAATCACAGAAAATTTTCTAATAAACTCATAAGCAAAAGAATGCTTTAGATGCGAAAGATTTTTAGAGATGATTATCGTGATCGTTTAGCAAAAAACTTTTTTTTTAATTAGTGCAAAAACAAGCCTTAATGATTTTAAAAAATTGAAAATTTTCTCAATTTTTTGAATTTTTAAAAAATGTAGGCAATTTTTTTTAATTCTGAAAATAAATTATTGATTACGAAATAAGTATGCATGTTATAGTTTCAAGGAAATATAAAATTTATTTAAATTTAAAAAAAATTGTTTGAAAGTTACTGTGACCCCTGAAATTTAGTTTTATAAAATAAATTTCTGTATTATTACTGTATCCTAACTAACTTTTAAACACAGGTATAACATTCATTTAAGTGCGCAAACTGAAGTACACATTATTTATGTTCTTTAGACTTCCTTTTAAAATGTATATAAAGCTATATTTTTGCGGAAAAAGCATTTTGTCAATCACTTTCTTTAAATAAGTAGCCATTTTTTAGTTACTTATTTTTGTCAATTTAAATTCTTCCACAGCTCCATCCGGTGTACCGCGAGACGTTGCAGCTCATTCTACTGGAGCACATTCGATCAAAGTGTCATGGAAAGTATGGCTGAATATATAACAAAATGTCTACACTGTTAAAAATTTTCCTGAAAGATTACGGTAAAAAGTGCTATATCAACTTGTACACGACAGGATCGCAAGGAGCAAGAAATATATGCTTCGCGACACAAGTTGCGTGGTGTACAAATTAGTGCTGCACTCGCTTACTTTTTTCGGCACATTTTACTGTAAAAATTTTCTGTGCTACAAACGCTCCATTTTGCAGTAATATTTACCTGAAATTTTTCCCGAATTTTTAACAGTGTACTTTAATGTAACTTACTAATTTTTAATGTAGTTTTTATAATGCATGTTTAAAAAATAACTATAAGAACAATATGTCAAAAATTAGCATTAGCATAATGATCAGAATGGTTCAAAAATGGTTTTATTTCAAAAGGCTAACAGACTTAAGGCCATTGGACGTATTGCTTTTTATGGAAGCTTGGGTGAAAGAGCGAAGTATCAAGTTTCAATCTGCCACCACTACATACATCTCACTTGTAAAATCTTCGTAAAGTAAACACAATGGTGGTCAAGAGAGGGGTGATTTATTTATAGTTTCTAGGGTTTCGGAACTAACACCATGTAATTTTTAGTTCCTTCAGGGATATGTAAAGGACATCGCGTTTCCATCCTTCGTAGCTGCTTATACAGACGAAAAGAAAAAAAGCTATAAAAGTAGCAATTGCTATTTCCATTCTTATAGAATTGTGATTTCAAGCAATTTAAGAGCGCAATGGAAGTGTTTCATCTTCATCGATAATGAGGCCTACAGGAAAGCTCTTTCGCTTATTAACTTTCTTTTCCAAAATAAGCATCTTCTTTTTCTCGCCTTATCATGGAACTGGAACTGTTTGGCCATTAAATTCAGTTTAGATGTTTTCAAGAATTTTCTTTGCGACCAGGATCATGTGTCACTATATGTTTTTGTCATGTACTTATGTTTTGTTTTCTAATTAAATAAACACGTACGTCGTTCAGGGCAAACCAAACCGAGAAGATCTTGCAATCATTCGGGCCCT
>NC_072735.1:7222781-7303771 GCF_026930045.1 Uloborus diversus
AACATTAATCAGATGAGTGAAAGTCGAATTTGATGTAAGGGAAAGTAGGCTCGTTTTGTTCTGGGCGGAACACTTTTTTTTATGAGCAACACCTGGAGTAAATCGTTGATTTTAGTATTTATTTTGAGCGACTAATTTTCATCGTCAATACATAACTCAATCAGATTTTCCACTAAAACCCATTTCTGTGTGTGTGTGTGTGTGCGTCCAAAATCACGGTTTTTTTCCCTCAAAAAGAAACACCTATAGAGATGTTTTTAAATAACAAAAGTTCATCAGATTACTCCTATCATTTAAGAATGAGAAGAAATAAAAATACCACAATAGTTAACGCTGTAAATATAATCTTTATGATAAGTGCATGAGTGCAAATAGGGAAGTTGAAACCTATTAAATGTTCATATTTTGACTATTGGACATTGTTAATTGACCCTCAAAACTAAAAAATTCACCATCGCCGAATTTTAAAACACCATGATTGCTTTTTAATGAATTTTAAAAATCCACGCGCAAAAATGCGCTTTTCTGAAACGTCACGAGCTTACGTCACATGGCACTAATGGGCAGCCTTCTGCCGAGATCCCTTGTTTTCGCTATGGACATTTTGAGTGCGCTGATATTTTATTTTTTAGAAATTCAATAATCCTTTTGAACACACTATGGAGGCCGGATTCGTTAAAGCACAATCTAATAATCTTCCTCAAGTAACATCAATGACGGTATTCGAATATTTTCGAGAGGATGAGAGGTTTAATGTTCCAGAAACGCGAGGAGTTAAATGCGAGGAGGTAAGCCTTGCGTTTCGCCTTCGAAGTCAACGGCACGTCCTTCGGCTTCTCCCGTGGCGGAAGAGCGCATGACGTCACTTCCTGTGCCATTTGACGTCACAAGCGCTTGAACTTTAAAAATTAATTTAAAAAAAAACTACTTATCGTATCGCATTTTTTTTTTCACCTATGATGTTCATACATGTTACTCTATTATATAAAAATAAAATTGAAAAATCGAAAACTTCCCTATTGACCCATGTATCTTTATTTCTGCGTTCTACAATTTACCATTTTCGTTCATCGATGTACCTCGTATTACCTAATCTATAAAATAACTAGCCATAATATGACGGGTGAGAATTTCTTCAACATTAAAATTACATTCCATTTGTAAAAACAAACAGCCTATCGAGTAAGGATCTATTGCAGTTCGTGATCGCAAAAAACATAATTTGAATTCACGATTTCAAAATTCAAATGAATGCCAGGGGCTGCATGCTGAATGCTAATTATTATTGTTTAGTTTCATTTTTTAATAAACTTCTTTTTTTAACTAGTGGAAAAAAGAGTATTGCTATAATAAAGATCATTATGTTGAAAGTTGATTAAAATTTAACATTAGAATTATTCTTAACACTTGATAAGTTAGCGCGTAGAAATTCTGAATTCATTTAAGTTTTCAAAAAATATATATTTAATAAATTAGTATTATAACGTGAAAATTGTGATTTGACTTTGAAATACCGTGATATAAAAAGATTTAAAAACGAATGCCCTCAGTTTCCTTAACTGAGGAAGATCTCGGTAGCTACATTGTAAAAAAAGAATTACGGGCTGAACGAAAAATATAAATAATAAACAATGACAGCGGTTCTTAACCAGTGGAGCCGTGCCCTCAAAGGACGCCATATCCGGGTGCAAGCATAAAGAAAAATAAAATTTCTTAAGATAAATCCATTTTTCTATGCATTAGGATAAACAGTTTTGAAAACATTTTTTTTAATCATTTTGACTATATACGTAAAACCTGTCTACAACGATACTGTTGGGACCTAAAAAAAGAATATCGTAATAAACAGGTTATCGTTATAGACAGTTTGACTATTCATACTGACATTCTGCTGGGGCCAAAAAATATTGTTATAGACAGGTTATCGTTATACACATGTTTCACTGTATTTAATCCTTTAATCAAATACTGCTGAATGGCAGTTGAAACATATTGTTTTAAATTCAAAGACTTTTTTTTTTGAGCAATCGCGATTGCTTATTGCTTTCATTTGACTGTTTTGAGGACCTATCATTTTATTTTCCCGCCAGCACCCTCTGCAGCACCACCGTCGACCGGCCGCTTCACGATGCTGCTCCTCTAGCGAAAACAGTCTCCAGGTTGCGTCAATATCCTACACTTACACGCATACATACACGCACGTACACACACATACACAAACACACACATACATACGCATACACACACACGCATACATACAGACACTTACGCATACACACACAACTTCCCACACACTCATGCCTACACACACATACACATTCCCCCCCACACACACAACTACCCACACACTCATACCTGCACACAGACATAAACACACATACCCCCCCCCTACACACAAAAACACATAACTCCCCCCCCCCACACACATAAAAACACACGCCTACATACACACACACTCGTGATTGCGAAAAACATAATTTGAATTCAAGAGGTCAAAATTGATTTTTTTTTTTTTTTGCATTTTGATACATTATATACCTTTTCTTAAAAGTGGTAGTTATAGAAATACGCATTTCGTAACGGTTTTGTGATAATTGTGACTTTTCTTCAAAACATATCTGTGTTAATTTGAGTAGACAGTGAAAAATATCTTTATCGTTTATTCTAAATATATGTTTATTTTCGCTCTCTCTTTGTTGAGAAATATACAAATTTCCTTCGAGTGGAAACATATAAGCAAATAAATGCAACCCAATAAAACGAAACCAGATTATGAAAATCACCCACAATTGCCTCAGAATTACAAATGAAATACATTTAAAGTTTTTAGTTCTTAAAACACATAAAGATTTCTTCTCACACACCAAAATCGGAACATATTTTAAAACAAGAACGTAAGCTGCTTTCGAATTAAATATTTCCGAGAGAAAAAAAATTAACATAAAATTTTCTACCAGCTTTTATTGTTTCTCCAATAAAAACAAATATCAAATCCTCGCTCATTTCTTTCTATTTCTGCGGGCGATTTCAGCATTTGAGTAACACTGAACAAATGCCAAATGCCATTCAAGTCTGGAGTGCAGGTCGTAATTAGGTTTTATTGCTTTCCCCTCATACTTAAAACATAAAAGACATTCATGTAGGAAAAGAAAGATAAGGCCCCTGTGGAGGAAAGAAAACCCATTAGGAGTTGAGGCCGAGCATTTCCTGATACAATTTATAGATGAAATGAGATTCTTCTTTAAGATGTGAAAAGTTTTTATCATTTTTTCGCCTGAATATATTTCCGTTATGACTGTTTTCCTTTCCAGTTTTACTTTATGAAATAAAACAATTTAGAAATAGTTGAACTAATACCAGTGTGTGCCACGTGTTGTTATAAGTGGTAAAGGGTAAAATCTTAGTAAAATGCAATGTATAGTTTTGTTTTGTAAAAATGGAGAATTAAGTTAGGAAAAGAGTTGCTCAATTCATCAACGAAATAGCTTGGTTATTTTTGAGAGCAAATTTTCTATTCGATACGAAATAACGACAGTTCAACATTGTAAACTGGTTAGAACTTTCAATAGTAACTGGAACATATGTATATTGAAAATTGTGTAAAAAGGATGGCATATTTCAAACTGTTGATCGAAAAAGGTTCATTGCAAAACTCAACATCGACGGCAGACGAACATTCGAACAACCACGAGCCTATACAGCAACGTCCTTTTTGTAGGTGTCTCAGTGTTGCCAACAAACAACTCAGAAACTATCGAGTGCTCGTGACAAGAGTTATATGTACGATAAAAGTAACAACAAGTGATTTAAAGTATAGCGTACTATATGATTTCTAGATAAATGATTGAGATTTAGACGTTAAAATAACAAATATAGTTCATGCTATTATAGGGCTGAGGGTTGTATCTTGGGACTACTTTCTAAGAGTATATTTTTAGCAGACATGTTTTTGTAATCTCTAATAGTAACCTTCACCACTAAATGTTGCCATGGTAAAAATCAGCATCAAATGAGTTAAATTGACGATTTTGGGAGAGAAAGAAAAGATCATGACTCGAAAGTAAATATTTTCTTCATTGTTATTTCATTTTCTGTCTTTGTATTTGTAAAACTAACTAACTGAACTTTATTTTGTTATCAAAGAGAAGTACTTTAAATATTTTGGTTATGAGAAAATAATGATTGTGCATATAAAATGACCATTTGGTTTTTCCTAAACCACGTGGTGATAGTACTTTGGGACAGCCAAACATTTGGTACCTTAGGACACATTCCAAGGTACAACATATGCACGGTTCTTAATAATTAAGACATGTTTAGGAACATGGAAAAATATTCTAATGTTATAGAGTCTTTTAAACACATTTAATGTTACATAATAATTCATTATTCATAATTAATTACTTATTAATTATGATTTAGTTCATTATCATGAAATATTTATATTTTTCGTATTTTGGTGCAAAATTGTTTCATGTTTATGGCTGTTTTCTGAATTGTAAAGACATTTCCATAGTACTACAGGGTGCGTCCCAAGGTATAATGTGATGTTGTACCTTGAGACAGCTTGGAACTCTTATTTTAATTGACTGGCAATATTTTATTTTCAAGCTGTCTGAAATGAAAAAAAAAAATAATTTGAATTTGGACCTCTTGAATTCAAATTATGTTTTTCGCAATCACTAGTGTGTGAGTATGTAGGCGTGTGTGTTTGTGTGTGGGGGGGATGTTTGTGTGTGGGGGTATGTGTGTTTGTGGGTAGGGGGTATGTCTGTGTGTAGGGGGTATGTTTGTGTGTAGGCATGTGTGTTTGTGTCTGTGTGCAGGCATGAGTGTTGGTAGTTGTGTGTATGAGTGTTTGTGTGCGTGGGGGTGGAATATGTGTATGTGTGTGTAGGCATATGTGTTTGTGTCTGTGTGTAGGCATGAATATGTAGGTAGTTGTGTGTATGTGTGTGTATGTGTTTGTATGTGTGTATGTGTAGGCGTCTGTATGTATGCGTGTGTATGTGTTTGTGTGTGTATGTGTTTGTGTATGTGTGTAAGTGTGTGTTTGTGTGTGTATGTGTTTGTGTATGTGTGTAAGTGTATGTATGTGTGTGTATGTGTTTGTTTGTACGTGCGTGTATGTATGCGTGAAAGTGTAGGATATTGACGCAACCTGGAGATGGCTTTTGCTATAGGAGCAGCATCGTGAGGAGCCGGTCGACGGTGATGCTGCAGAGGGTGCTGGAGGGAAAATAAAATGATAGCACGCCAAAAACAGTCAAATAAGAACAATAAGCAATCGTGATTGCTCAAAAAAAAATATGTTGCATAGAAATATTTTGAGGTATTTCAATGTGACTTTTAGATTTAAAATTTTATTTAAATAATTGACGTTAAAAATCAAAATATGAAAAGTGTCCCAAGGTGCAACACTGTCCCCTATTGCCGTGGGAAGGTAAAGCGCAGTAATGAGTTTTTAAGATGTTTGAAGAAACGCCTTTTTTGAAAATTCCATACTGAAATTAGGGAAACATTGGAGTACGTTTTTTTTTTTTTTTTTGTGTTTTATTTTCAACGGAAACTAAATGAGGAAACTTATACAATATAGCTTAAGTACAATAAATGACAAAATGCAAGAAACAGAAAGATAAATGAAAAAACTGCAGATACTGCGATTTCCTTTCCCACGGCAATATATTTAGCTGCTTGTAACTCTGTTGAAGTATTGTGCCAGTTATATTAACTTCAACTAACAGACTTTTCGAAGTGTTCAAAAGCACTATACAGGGTGAGTTCGATCGAATCTGCCATACGAAAGGGGGTGATAGATGAGCCCAAGCGGAGCATAGAACCACCCATTATCGTGTCCAATCCTTAACCGAGTTTTGTTAAATTTAAGGAAAATGAGTAAAAAAACAAAATTCTGGGAAAACGGCCGATTTCTGAAATTCTTGTAGGACATACAAGTAAAATAGGTACATATTTGGAAAGAGCAGACTAAATCCTACAAAATGATACCTTTCGCATTAAGATAGTCGCATTTTACCGAGAGCTACAAGCTTTGAAATATTGGACACACTCAGAATTAAAATGGTGCCAACATTTTTAATCGACATTTTCAAAAACAACCGTTAGAGCTACAATCGGGCAAATCTACCAAAAACTGGCCCATTCCATTAGCTTTCCATTCCAAACATATCTTAGAAAAATTGTGCGCCAATAATATATTTTTAATCAACCAGTCTAATACTAAATTTACGAATCTACTCCGTTATATTCCCTATTTTTCATACTCCCGTACTCCATAACTGTTTTGGAATATTCTGAAACACTCTTTAAGTTACATCTGAATTTACCTATTAAAAATTAAGTCAATATCGATTTGTTGGAAAAACCGTTGGCCTAATACATAATATTGATTATTAAACTGCCAAACCTATTTGGTGGTATTGGTTACAGTTCAGAATAAAACAGTTCTTTAACCTGGGTAACCAATACCGAACAGTTATGAATACGGGTTATTTCACGTCACATTGCCTAATGCTATGTGCCGTCATGTCTCCGATTCTGTCTATTATTTTTTTATTTTTATTTTTTTTACGTATTATATACATCTATGAGATTAGATTTAATTAATGTGTGTAGAATTTTTCATTAAAAATCACACTTTTTAGATTTTTTTTCAAAAATTCGATTTTTGATCATTTTTTGGACATTGTATTGGCTTGAATTTAGAAAAAGTCTCTCTAATTTCTTTATTTTTTCAACCAATCAAGCTGAAATCGGCATCAATTTTAAGCTAACACTTTTTGAGTAGTTGAGTTTAGCCACTCCTTATCTAAAATCAATTTTTATGATTTTTCAATTCGTAGATCACATAAGACATATCTCTGGAGTACCAACGGCATCTAATTTTTTTTAAGCATATTTAAATCAGTCTCTTGCAATGTAGAAAAAAGTAGAAGGTTTTTTTTTTTTTTTTTTTGAAATAAAAAAATAAAGTTTGTTTTGCAGAAAACACAAGTTTTCGATTACTTTAAAGCCCTTTTAAACATAAAAAAGCCCAAAAACGTTTCACAACAATTAATAGTAAACTGTCAAATATAAAAATTGAATTTTATCAATAGTTAATCGTTAAAAAACTGATCATTTTGGAAAATAATTGAGCCAAACCCTCCGTTTCAGACTTAAAAAAATTATAATAATTAAAAAAAAACACTTTTGATTGAAAGTATACTAAATATTAACAATAATAATATCAAGAATAGTGTAAAAAATACTTCTAATGTCATTTTTTGAATGTGTTTCGACATTAAAAGAAAAAAAAAACTATTGAAAAGTTTTCATTGCATAAACCTGTTTGAAATGCTTAACATCTGGCAATAATCCTCCATTCTTACAATATTCATATAGCGCAACTCAAGATATATCTGATGAAGATTACTTTTGCTGATTGAAGTATTTTTTTTTTTTTTACTTCTTTAAAAATTATTGATAGAAATTCTGATTTTCACATCTTTTGATACAAAGGAAATGTATTCCAATTGTCATCTTTTTAAAGAGATCAAACAGAAGGTATTGAAGAAAATTTTGTTAGTTGTTCTGCAATAAAGAAAAAAGTGTGAGATGATTTTAAATTGAATTAAGATGTAAAGAACTTTTTAAAAATAAATTCATTGCACATAAGCATCCTTTTCATTTGAGATATTATAATCGACTAAAGCTATTTGTCTATTCACTTTCGGAGTGTTAGAAGAACAATGTGTAATATGGCCTGAAAACTGTGTTGCTTCTTTACTAATAATAAAGCTGAAAGTATCTCTGTCCGGAGGATGTCTGTAGAATGTCTGGATGTCTGGATCTCTGTGACGCGTATAGCGCCTAGACCGTTCGGCCTATTTTCATGAAATTTGGCACAAATTTAGTCTGTAGCATGGCGGTGTGCACCTCGAAGCGATTTTTCGAAAATTCGATGTGGTTCTTTTTCTATTCCAATTTTAAGGACAAAAATATCATAAGATGGACGAGTAAATTACGAAATTATCATAACGTGGAACCGTAACATGGGCATAAGCCAATGGGCGAGATGCAAAATTATCATAACGTGGAACTGTAACATGGGTGCAAGCCAATTGGCGAGAAAATTCGCCATACATTATTTGTAAATATACAGGCGAACCAAAAGACCTTTTAATTTTTCTTTTACGGGCAAAGCCGTGCGGGTACCACTAGCATGTAATAAAAGGAATCCGAACAACTGCTTGTACTAGTACCAGGTACAAATTCGGTCATTTTTTAACTAAAGTGGCGAAATCACTATAAGTTCACAGGTTTAATTTAGTTTTGCAATGGCTTCGTCGTTACCCAAATGATCTGATTCATACTCACTGCATTAAAAATTAATTCATGATGACTACATTTAGGAAAGTTTGAAAAAAAAATTTCTTTTCTGTAAGAAGTACGTAAATTTTGTACTTGGTACGAGTACAAGCAATTGTTTACGTTGCGTTAATGCAAAAAATACTGTTGTACACACATTATACAAACATTGTACACATCATTCTTTTTGCGCTTTGAAATTGAATCGACACATAGCTTTCGTCGATTATAAAACGTTAAATAAAAGGCACGATTGTGCGGACTGTTTTTATTTTAAAAAGTTACACTTTTTCTTACGTATTTCTTAATGCTATTAAAAGTTATCTCACCTTTTTTTTTTTGTTTATTGCAGAACAACTTACAAATTTCCTTTAATATCTTTTGTTTGATCTCTTTAGAAAAATGGAAGATGGAACACATTTTCTTTGTATCAAAATATGAGAAAATCAAAGTGTTTATTATATTTTAAACTAGTGATACCCGCACGGCTTTGCCCGTAATAGAAAAATCAAAAGGTCTTTTGGTTCGCCTGTATATTTACAAATAATGTATGGTGAATTTTCTCGCCAGTTGGCTTGTACCCCTCTTACGGTTCCACGTTATGATAATTTCGTATCTCGCCAATTGGCTTGTGCCCATGTTACGGTTCCACGTTATGATAATTTCGTAATTTACTCGTCCTTCTTATGATATTTTTTTTTCCTAAAATTGGAATAGAAAAAGAACCACATCGAATTTTCGAAAAATCGCTTCGAGGTGCACACTCCCATGCTACAAAGTAACTTTGTGATAAATTTCATGAAATTCGGCCGAACGGTCTAGGCGCTATGCGCGTCACAGACATCCTACAGACATCCAGACATCCAGATATCCTCCGGACAGAGAGACTTTCAGCTTTATTATTAGTAAAGAAGATGAATCGATTATTGCAGAAAGGGCATACGTCACATTTTTTTTTTCAAAATTGAGTTAACTTTGGTTTTCCATATTTGTATGTAGAGACATCGACAGGTAAAGCAGGGAAGTCAATCCTTGTACAACAAAGCACTTTATTTTGGGGTCACATTTTTGTTTTTGTGCAGAAAGGGCATAAGTACCGGACTTACGACCTTTCTGCATTAAACGCGAAGGGAGAAATAGTAAGACGCAATTGCAAGATCATAGAACAACTAGAATTGTTTGCGTAATGAAGTAAATATAAATAACTTCTTTGATCTGGCACAGCGGTTCCCAACCTTTTTTCCCAGGCTAACCCCTTCCAAAATCCAGAAGAGGTTGGCGAACCCCTTGTTTAGTAAGTAATAGGTAAAAAAAGATAATACACACTATAAAATTCGGCAGGTTTTTTTTTTTCAGTTTGATGTTGCTCATCATTTCATAACAATAACAAACACATGACGGCAAAATATAGAGGTACAAACATAACTACAAACTAAAATGATAGCTCTTCAAAAAAAAAAGGCAAAATTCCACAAAAAAGAAACCCAATTAAAGCTTCAGTACTTTGAAAAAACTCTTAAAATGTGATATTTGGGTAACAAAGAAGCTAAGTTCAAAGTTTAGCTCAATTGTCTGAGTTTTAGTCGTGCATTAAGTTCAGTATTTAAGTTGCATCTGTATTTATCTCTAAAAATGTTGAAAATTCTTCTTCACATAAAAACGTTTTAAAAATAATTTTAAGTTTACTTATTACAATCGCACTTCGCGCATTTTCGCATACGACAAGAGTAGTGTTCGCCGCACTAAAATGATAAGTTAGCTAAACATAAAAAATTAACTAAAGATATTTCATATGCTCGGACATGCACTATGTAATGTTTCCATCAATTTTAACTGAATTTTTTGGTCAAAAGCTAAAGAGAAACCAAATCACCTGGCTTCAATTCCATCATTCTCAATGAAAGCGGAAAAACACGCGCCTCGTAATGACAGACTTAATTCTTGGAAAGTAAAATATGTCAGCCCATGTGCTAACATTTTCGTGCAGAATGTATCGAATGTTTGAGAGACAACTGAATAAATGTTGAACAAAAAACCGCTTGACCTCAAGACTTTACAACAAACAAGTATCCTAAAATTCCGTCATTATAATAATTTTTTTGCGAACCACCTTTATCTCCCTCACGAACCCCCAGGAGTTCGCGAACGGCTGATCTAGCATAATTTCGGTAATGGTAGATTCGTCAGTTCGGGGGATTAGGGGGGATTTGAAATCACGGAATGGGAATGAAATTCGCTAATTTCTCAGGAGTTTTATAACCATCACTATAGGAACTCCAAAAAAACTTTATGCTTTCAGTGAGATATACGCTGGTCAAAATAGGAACAACACTGCAGAAGACTTTTTGTAGAAATAACACTGAAGAAATTTAACAAGATTGCTGATGACGTTCCTCTGATTGGACATTTGTTTTTCCTTTGCGGCCGGGATTTTGGGACAGTAAAAAGAATGTTAAACAGATGTGACAAATTATAACCATGTAAAAGACAATCTCTTATAAGTGAAATCCTAAAATTACATCAATATTCACCGTCAAATCTGTTGCAAACATCGAAATTTGTAACTGCTAAAACAGGTGCCCTTCTTTTTTAAGAGGACTTATCTCTTAAATTGAGATTTTGGAAGAAAGATTCTACTGGGCGACACATGTTTTCAACTATCAACCTTCATGATGTTTAAGTATTCAATAGAACATCAAAGGAGCGGTTTCTGGCTAGCTATTTTACAAACGGTTTTCAAGAGCACATTGCAAAGTAACGGTTGTCGGCTGAACTACCTTTACCAAAATTGAGTAAAAAGGGAAATTTTTCATATTGTTAGAAGAAATAACAAATATCATGCTGATTATTCAGTGCAATTTTCAACATAGTCATACTAAAACGAACTTGGTACACAAAACTAGACAAGAGAAGGACAAAAAAAAAAAAAAAAAAGATTTCCTCGGAGGATGTATTAGATGAATATGAATATGAATATAGTTTTAAACACACGTAAAACTGTTGTTTTTATATCAGATTGTTAGTTTTAGTATTTTTTATTTTTATTTTTTACACCAGACTTTATTACTTTACTTAAACAAGACGAGAGAAAGAGGAAAATACACAATGTATGTTCTTAAGATAATGAATTTATGAATATGGACTTCAGTAATTATTTTTGTCACTTTGTTATATTTTTTTAGTGTCATAAATCAGTTTGAAACAAATCTGTTTCACTTGATTTACATTTTCATCACTCTAAACTAGTCTTGCAGGATATTTATTGCAGAAAGGGCATAAGTCCAAATTAAAAATAATAATAATAATAATTTTAGTGGCAAAATGAAACGTAATTTAAGGTGAGAAAGTGATTCTACTTGTGGCTAGATTAGTCAGAAAAAATTTCGTAGAATTTAGTTCATTTCTGAATGAAATAATCACTTTTTATTGATTCCTGAAAAGTTGCATTAGTTGGACTTAAGCCCTTTCTGAAATAATCGATTCAAATAAGTTTCAAAGAAATTTTAAAATATACCTAAATCAGCAAAAGTAGTGTTACGTAATCCAAACAAGTTTTTCTACAGATCAAGAGACTGATTTAAATATGCTACAGAAAAATTGATGCAGATCATCGTTGGTACTCCAGAGATATGACTTATTAAATCGCCCTATTTCAAAAGTATAAAATATGACTTTAGATAAGGAGCGGCAACACCTAACTATTCAAAGAATATTTTCTGCTGTTCACACTGAAAGCGAAAAGTATTAGCTTAAAATGGATACCAAATTCAGCTTGATTGGTTGAAAAATAAAGGAATTAGACAGATTTTTCTAAATTTATACCAAAACGGTGACTCCAAAAAATGGTCAAAAATTGAGTTTTTGAAAAAATTCGTTCGAAAAATCTAAAAGAACAAAATCTTATACATGAAATACACCGCCAGCTCAGTCAATTCCAGCCGAGGACTGCAGTTTCGTGCTTATTAGCACTCATCAGCCCGTCATAGGAGTGACTGAGCTGGAGGTGGAAAACTTCGTAAGCCTAGAGTGCCAAACAAATTGGTAGCTAATACAGAATTAGCACTGACCAGACGAGTGACCGAAACAATGTTTCGGTTCAACTCGAATATTGAAGACAAGGCAGGTATATTCATTAAGTTACCGCCCTACAGATACCGCCCTATAGTTACCGCCCTATTATTAGGTAACCGTCCTATTGTCTATAGGGCGGTAACTTAATGAATATACCTGTCTTGACATCAATATTCGAGTTAAACCGAACCATTGTTTCGGTCATTCGTCTGGTCAAAGCTAATTCTGTATTTTTCTCACAGAGTTCTACTGCTATTCATTAATATTTGAAAGGCTTTTTTTTTCTTCCTTAATTGCCCACTCCACATAAGTAGTCACTCCGCATAAGTGGTCAAAAATGTTTGATCCCTTGAGTGACGACTTAACGAGTTTTTACTGATATGCAATGTCACGTGCATGAAAAAGTGGATTCTTTTCGCGGAATGGTTCTATGTCACCTCCAACTTATTTACTAATTCATTTGAATGATTCCTGGCTATTGTCCGAACCTTTCTTTCTAATTTATTAAGACGGTTACGATTCCAGAAATGCCCAATAGCCACATTGTACAGAATTAGCTTTGACCAGACGAATGACCGAAACAATGGTTCGGTTTAACTCGAATATTGAAGGCAAGACAGGTATAGTCATTAAGTTACCGCCCTATAGACTATAGGACGGTTACCTAATAATAGGGCGGTAACTATAGGGCGGTATCTGTAGGGCGGTAACTTAATGAATATACCTGCCTTGTCTTCAATATTCGAGTTGAACCGAAACATTGTTTCGATCACTCGTCTGGTCAGTGCTAATTCTGTATTAGCTTCCAGTTTATTTGGCACTCTAGGCTTCCTTAAGAGGTTTTCCACCTCCAGCTCAGTCACTCCTATGCCGGGCTGATGAGTGCTAATAAGCATGAAACTGCAGTCCTCGGCTGGAATTGACTGAGCTGGCGGTGTATTTTATGTATTTCTGCCTTATCCCTGGCTATAGGGCGGTAACTTAATGAATATAACAAAATCTTAAGTCATAGATATCTATTTGTAAAAATGTGATGGGCAAAAGTGGACACATGACGGCACGGTCGACCTTTTAATTTAGGCGATTTGACGCGGAAATGATCCAAACACATGATCATTTAGTTGTATGCATTGACCTAAGGCGCAGGGAGCTTTCCTCGGAAAAACGGACATTTTGTCCTTTACAGACATAACTAACTAAAAATTTAAAAAAAATGAAAAGGGTAATAGGATAAATATGGTTGCATAAAAACATCAAAAACAAATGTGAGATTTCTTAAGCAAAACAAAATCGCGTTAGTCATTTTTCAAAATTATTGCTGTTTATACAATGAAACCTCAATAAGTATTCGACCGGTTAAGTGGTCACTCCGTTTAAGCGGTCGTTTTTCTTTGGTCCCGACAAGGTCTCATTCATAGTAATGTAAAATGATTCTCCTTTACTGGTCATCAAATTTAATTTTACCCGGTTAACTAGTCACTCAAAAATTGTTTTCTAAAATTCCTTTTCCTTATCGGATCTTAGAAGATAGTGTCGGACTTAGTTGAAAGGCATTGATAGTCATTTTTCCTTGAAATCTCGATCCTCGGTTCTAGTCATTCAAAGCATACTTCTTGCTGTGACTCTGCCGAGTGCCGAGAATATGAATCAAACTCTTTCCAACAAGACAGACTAAATCTAATACCTGGTGAAAGTTAGTCAGTATTTAACATCCGTTCAAGGAACTACAACACAAAATTTAAAGCTTGATGTATGTTAGAAGAGATCATTCTTTTCCGTAAGCGACAACTTCATGAGTCAACATTGAAGGATTGTATTAATGTACCGTAACTACATAAATAAGTTATTGTTATTAAGTAATGTATAAGTAAGAGAAAATAAAACAAAATAACTATCATTAGTATTTTCCCCCCTTTTTAAATTTCCATTAATTTATAGACATTGATTGCATAAGTTATTGTTTTCCTCACAGAGTTCTACTGCTATTCATTAATATTTGTAAGGCTTTTTTTTTCTTCCTTAATTGCCCACTCCACATAAGTAGTCACTCCGCATAAGTGGTCAAAAATGTTTGATCCCTTGAGTGACGACTTAACGAGTTTTTACTGATATGCAATGTCACGTGCATGAAAAAGTGGATTCTTTTCGTGGAATGGTTCTATGTCACCTCCAACTTATTTACTAATTCATTTGAATGATTCCTGGCTATTGTCCGAACCTTTCTTTCTAATTTATTAAGACGGTTACGATTCCAGAAATGCCCAATAGCCACATTGTTTTGATGGAAAAATAAAAATGTACATTTTACATTTGAACCACTTAACTTGAATTCATACCCAGTCTGAATCCACAAACATAACACAGGTTTCTTAACCCATTCATGCCGGTTGGTACAAAAATATACCAACCGGGAAAAAAATTATAATTCGTCCTCACATGATGCTATCTCCCCAATAGCTGTACATTTTACATAGTAAATAATTACAAAAAGGGAAAAAAATATGTTTACTGTATCTTTGTTAAAAACGGTCGTAACAGTAGGCTTAAAACTTGAATAAATCATAACTCCAAAAGCATTCGTCTTCCGTCAAAAAGTAAAATGCAAGTTTTGCATGTATTTTAGTAATTTCAAAAAGGTTTAAAAATTGTACCATAATTGTAACAGTGTATTTGATTCAGATATACTTTTAAAACTTTGTTTTTATCTTTGTTTCGTGTTATGAATTCTCTTTTACTTTCAATGGTAGAAAATTGTACCAACCGGCGAATATGTAGTCACTGTCTTGCTTCGGGCAAATGAAGTGTTTAATCTAAAATTTGTACAAATAAGTGATATTTTTAAAAGATTTTTTAAGTATTTTAGTAGTGTTGTTAATTTATTATGGACGTCATGGACGCAAAAAGCTGATAAGAGGAAATTCGATTAGATTTGAATATAAGCTGTGGGTGTTATTCTCGTAATACGGACTTTTATTTTTTTCGGTACCATATTGCGTCACCTAGATGAATTGGTATAGCATAAAATATTAGTATTGGTATAGTATTTGTATAGTATATTGGTACAGTATGGAAAAATAATAAGAACCTTAGTACCAGAGGAAACGCATGCCATTATGGGCAATTTTTTACTTTTATTCCTGTGCTAAATGATATTCTTTCAACTTATACATTGAAAGAGTATACAAATGTATGTTCCATTGGGTTCAAGAAATGAAATGAAGAAATACACACACAATCAACCAAGAACAGCATGTGGTAATGCTGCAATAAAGATGATGCTGTAAAATGGAACGGCAGTACTGCAGTAGCAATTACAAGCAATAAAGTATTCAGGACATGATGTGAATCAAGCAGTAAATGAGATGCTTTTGAGAAAAATAATTTTATTATTCCAATATCGTAGTTATTGAAACACATAGCAAGTGCATCTGTCGGCTAGACCTTTTTGATCCGTAGAAGAATACGGTATTAGAAATAGTTGCAAAAAAAAAAAAAAAAAATGTGGAGGTCACTTTTTTTGGGGGGGGGGCAATTTCTGCAAAGTGCTGTAAAAGAATGGCGAATGTTCCAGACTTTTTGAAAAGAAGATTCACTATTCATTCCGAGAAGATTGTGATGCATAAATATTCGGTTAAAAATATATTCAATTCGAAATTTTACTACATTTTTAGTATTGATTTTTTCAAGTTCATATTTCATAAAATTTTATTTTACAAAATGAACACATTTCTTTTTTCTTTAGAAATAAATGGAATTGTAATTAGAAAACTCTTTTATGTAAGTGTAAGTAATATTCTACAATTATAAATAATTATAAGTGGTAATCAATGCAATTATTGCAATCAAACAATAAATGTAAAATTAGCAAACAAAATGTGCTCACACCATACAAACGCCGGTTGATAGAAAAATCGACCATAAAAATAAAAATAGAAAATTTAACGGGAAAAATTAAATTTGTATATGATGCACTTACTAGACATAAAATAAATAAATACTAATAAAATTATCACAGTTTATTGTTTTTTTTTTTTTTTTTCGAAACCGGCATTAATGGGTTTTAATTCTTCTAAAGGGGAAAAAAGCAGTGTCAGTATCTTTTAATAACTACTTAATATCCACAAGAAAATGCTGAATTCTTCTAAATTCTTGAAAATATTTTAAAATGAAGATATGTTCAATTTACTTTAATCCCGGCATTTTGTTCATTTTCAAACACAAATATTTAATTAATAATAATAAATTAAAACAGCAAAAGCATCTCTAAAAACAGCTGTTTTGACAGTTGCTTAAAACATATTTTTCCAGAAGTATATGAGAATAAGCAAAATAAAAGTGTGGCAAAGAAAAAAATAAAGACAATTTCAAGTATTTTTAACTTTCTTTGAAGTTGAGGGAAAGTAAGAAAAGTAAAATATTTCGCTTTTGACGAAAGTATAATAAGAATATACCTAGTAAAACCACAAAATAAAACCGCTGCAAGTGAGTTTGGATTATTTTCTGAAGTGCTTTTGTTACCTGAAAAAGAGGCAAGAATAAGCTCTGGTGATCTGAAGGCAGCAAAAACCATTTCTTTTCAAAAAGAAAAAGGATTGTTTTCAGTTTTTTAAAGCTTCGAAAGAGGATTGAATTTATTGTTTTTTTTTTTTTTTTTGAGCTTTTTGTTGTTCAACAAGGGACAAAAAGTAAGTGAGATGGAAGAAGTAGGGCAGAAGGAAAAAAATAATCAAGGAAAAGAGCGCATCGCAAAAAGATGAAAACTGAAATAGAAAAAAAAACTACAAAAAGCACTTGATAAATAAAGCTAGATTTTTCTTCATCTTACTGCGTTAGAGTTCCGCTCTTCGAACATGTTAATAAAAAAGAACATTATATTGCTGTAGGATACACATACTGCATCAATACATATAAAACAAAGTAGAAGGTTTTTTTTACGAAGCAAATTACTCTTTGGCTGAAAATGTAAGCATGTTTTCAAAAAAAAAAAAAAGAAAGGAAAGAGACACCACAATTGTACAGATTTTTTGAAAAAAATTTCTATGTATACATACATATCTTATATATATATATATATATATATATATATATATATATATATATATATATATATATATATATATAATGCTTTTTTATGCAAAGCAGAATTATGTCCCTTGTCAAGAAGGCATAGTTAGAATTTTAATATAGATTTAAATTATATGGTTTTTAATGGTAACTTAAGGACAAAACAGTACGGTAACGGAAGGACATATAACTATAAGTTTGTACAGGCTAAAATTTTAGAATTCTAGTGCGAAACAAACTATTATATAAAGTTAATAGTCGCATTTAAAACAGATATAAGTAATATTTGTAGGAAAATTATGTGTGATTTTATTTAAAAAAATATATATATTTTTTAATTTATTAAAAACTGTTTCGTGATTTTATTTCTTCTATCGTATGTGATGAAAATCATGAAAACTACACTGCAAAACTCCTAAGCATGTGAAAATCATTTTTTTTATCAAACTCATAATTTCACTCGAAAAGGTAGCAAATGTACATTAGGGTGCGTCTTATAATGCACTTTTTGAGAAATTTTTGAATTTCTTACGTGGCACCCCTTTAATTGCTTCCTTTTGATGAAAAAACACCCCCTTAAAAGTTTCACAGAATTTGAACAAAATTTAGAGGTTGCTACCAGCGATTAAAATTAAGTTCATTGTGAAAAATTAAAGCAAAAATTTATATTCCCAATTTTTTATTGCAATATTTGACATCAACATGAAATTGAGTTGGTTAGGGTAGAAAAATAACTCAAATACTTATTTCCTATACATACAAAAAGTAATAAAGCATTTCATGGTTGCTATACTGTATAATAATGTCAAACAAAACTCATGAAAAAGTTCCACTACGTCATTCATATCATTGGTTTACAATTTTAATCTTTTACATTCACCAATATTGTAATTTTTCTCAATTTGTTTATAGTAATGGGAAATATACAAGCCTTTTTCTGATTGCTACTCATCATCCAAACTATTTGATAACATCTCTTCAAAAAAACTTGATGAAAAGACCTTTATGGTGAACAATCTGAATGTTAGGAAGAAAATCCTCTATTTTTTTCCCTTTGGTATTAGTTCTACAACATCTGCTGTTCAGTGTTTCATTGGAGGAGTTGTTCTTTTAAGTTTCTTTAAGAAAGAGACCAATTTGGAGTTTGTGTCTCTTCAGAAATGATACGTAGCTTGAAGCAATAGTTTCCTTCTTGTAAGTGAAAATGCTTTTCAGCAACAAAAGACCAAATCTAGAAAAATTTTATAGCAAAATCATGTTCTTCAGATTCAGAATCAGTCAAAATACATTCAGTTACAACATAGGCTAAAAAAAATAAAATAAATAAATAAAAAAAAATACTTTCACTACAGTTGATTCAGATTCTTCATGATTTTCTTACTTTCAAAATTTCTTCTTTTCATGCAAGTTCTGTTGCCTTTTTAAATAGAGATTTATTTGTAACCAATTTCGCCTTGTCCTCCTAGTTTTCTTTCAGTTAGAAATAATTTCTCGTCTGGAAGTGAAATCTTGCGTAAAGTATCATCAGCAAGAGCAAGGTCAAGAAAGTAATCGAATGATGGATTCCAATATTTTTGTTTTTGATTACTGAAATAGAACTCTTTTAATTTACTTTTTGAGTTCTTAACTGACAACTTGTCTTTCTTTTAGTTGCTAACCAACAGTTAGGTAAGAGGTTGAGAGTTGATTGTAGCTACAGTTAACATGATTTAATAAAATATGAAATAATTTGAAAACCAGTGACAATCTAATTTATTACTAATTAAAATTAATCACAAAAAGATAACATAAATAAATATTATAATAATCGATGCAAAAAAAGAAAAGAAAAGAAAAAGAAAAAAGAATTTCAAAATTTGCAGCAGTGGTAGCAACCTCTAAATTTTATTCAATTTTTATTTTTAAGATATGTGAATTTTTTTTTCATCCAAAGGAACAAAATGAGAGGATGCCTCATGAAAAAATAACATCTTCGAAAATAGGACGCACCCTAATGTACATGTATAGATTAAAACTCATAACTATTCAGGAAATAACAAAAAATGTCTCTTAGTAAGATGGTCATAAAAAAACAAAAAAGAAAAATATATATTTTGAAAATTGGAAAAGCAGGAATAAAAAAACAGCTAATACCTCTTTAAACTATATTATTAAATAATAGTTATAGCACTCCATAGCAAAGTTAAGGGACATAAATATTTCGATTTACGGCATTCTTTAATCGATATAATCTAAGCTATCGCACTGACAATCACGAATGCTCCTCATTACGTCCTCAGGGCATTTTATATGGCTCTGATTTAACCAGTCCAAGTAAATAATTGTCCTGCATAACTCTCTCGCGTCAAATAAGAATACTGCATCTAAGTTATTGTTCCTAATTGCGAGATAAATACGTTTAATGTGCAAAGTAAACGACTTTAACATGGCTTCGTAATGATTCAGCTGAATTGGTTAAATCTGAATAACTTTCTGGATTGGAGATGATGACAGAAATGTTTCTGTTATGAGCAACATTGCAATAGAGATTCATATAATTTAGTTAACCAAAAGGTCATCCAATATCAAATGAACTTGTTTTTTCTTTAACAACATTGACTTTTTTAAAGCTTTGGTAACATTAGACTTTGACTCCTACGTAAATTAAATTATGCCTTGATTAACGTATGCATAACTTAAACTTAGCCCTTAATTTATATATGTTTCAACTTATGCCTTGATGACTTTATGCACAATTTAAATTTTTGATTTGATTAACTTATGCATATTTTAAACTTATGCTGTGGTTAACTTATGCTTTTATTAATTTATGCATGATTTAGACTTATGCCTTGATCAACTTATGCAAAATTGCATAGTTTAATCTTATTCCTTGATTAACTTATGTATGATTACATAATTTAAACTAATGCCTTGATTAGCTTATGCATAATTGCATAGTTAAAACCTATGCCTTGATTAACGGATGCATAATAGGGTTGTTTCCTTCAGTCAAAAGTAGCACTTTTAGTCACTGAAATTGATACAATAAGCAAAAAAAAAAAACATGGACCCAGAAAATACTTTCATTTTCCCAACAGTTATTTTTTAATTATTTTTTTAAATGTTCGATTTTTGAAACAAGGCGTGGTCTTGATGACGTCACAAATGATGCACTTTGCCGCATCTTTCTACCGCGATTCCAGTTTATGATAATCAAGCAGCGAATTAAAATTGCGCTCTACGCTTGCTACCAACCATATCGTTGCCAATACACGTGAGTAAAGATGCAAATTAAATATTTTGCTCTGTGAATGGCAACACAGATTGGCATTTCATCATTTGTGATGTCATCGGACAGAAGCATAAACATTGAAAGCACGCCGATTTAAGTATTTTTTTTAAATATTAAACTTAAACAAATTATTTAAAAAATGGTCAGATCCTATATTTTTAATCATGCACTTTCAGAAAAAATACTTCTAAAATTTTGGAAACGACCCCATAGCATAACTTAAAATTATGCATCCATAAACTTAAGCATAACTTGGGATTATTAACGCGACTCCAATCCGTAAAATTAATCATCTTTCTCTCTCTAAAATAACAGCACAGTTAAAAATGAACTTTGAGTATTTTGACACTCAAGCTACTCTACTATAAAATAAAATATGCATTGGAATTATTGAAACTTTTTCAAAAGCTGAAAACGAAATAAACCCATCTTTCCAAAATCCTAACAAATCCGCGTAGGACAATATCCTTATTTTTTATATTTCCTTTTGGAAGTAAGTGGAACAAGAACAACTATTAATTGCAGATATAATTTAATTTATTTGGTTTTTCAAACTGAATTTGGGTAAGTAGAAAAAGAACATGAAATATTTCCTCATTAAAATGTTTAACACTGTTAAAATAGGTTTAATTTCTTTTAACTTATAATGTAGTAAAACTTATATACTCTTAGACGGTAATGATTCAACGTATGAACATGTATTTTTGTGTAAAAAATAATTCAAAACATCTTTAACATTTATTTTTTTCTTTTGCAGTCTCTCAAATGCACCTCTCCCACATTTTCACGTTTTATTCTTTAACAACAAAATCATCTTTCCAGATAAATTCCTTGGCCGCCCTAAAGTTCAATTTTTTCTCCTTCTTTTTCGCTTTCTTCTTTCAAAGATTCAGGTCATATTGGCTTTTTTTACCCACCGCTTATTGCTTCCAAACACATGCCATAAACAACTTTCATGAATTGATTAAAGACAGCCTGCGTAAGGACAGCTGCTATGAAAAGTAGCACATGAACTCTTTCTCTTGGGTAACTATTGGTAATAGTCCGATGCAGAGGGGAAACAGATGCAAAAAAATGCATAAAGGTAAAGGAAATCTATAAAAATATGTAAGAATAACGGTAATTTTAAAACACTACTTCCTATAAGGAGAGTAGTAGTGAAGCGTTTTTTTTTTTTCGTACGTTGGAAAAAGGGAGTTATTGATTTTCTTTTCAAATAACGAAAATGTAGACTGATGAAAATGTTTCTTCATGCATCAAATAAGATTTTAAAGAAAATATAAGTATAAATGGTGAAGATAAAACCATAAAATTCTCTTAGTATACTCTTATATTTCTCTGCTACTGATTAAGGTTCAAAATGTGTAGACGTCATCGCTTCTAAATTTTTCATGGGTAAGATTTAAGTAATTAATGTTTAGGGAGATCCTTAATATATATGTAATATTGGGGTTGTCCTTGGTGACGCCATTGTTAGCACTTTAAATGGACAATGGTAAGTAAAATGTGTGGTTGCTTGTAATTATTGCGCAATGCACAGTTCAAACTGCAGTTGTTATTATATTTCTGAGGCACACAAATATGTAATTTGTACTTTGTTTGCATTTCAGTATTATATTTAATAATTTAAATTTTTATAAAGATGCGTCAAAACGTTATTTTATGTTGCTATATATATATATATATATATATATATATATATATATATATATATATATATATATATATATATAGTTTGGCAACACTTAATAGTTTTAGTTTAATTGTATGAGCAATAACGCAGACGATTTTTTGAATTAAAATCCGTTTTATTCTTTGCATTATCAAGATGGATGTTAAACGACGTTTAATTCTCGAATTGCATTTAAAAGATAAGGGGAATGGTGAAATTTTGAAAAATTTGAAGTATTTAAATGTGTCAAAGAGGTTAATTGAAAGAACTTTAAAACGGTTTAAGGAAACAGGTAGTGTAGAAGTAAGGCATATTGGTGGAAGAAAACGCTGCGTACGAACAAAAAACTTAACAAAATGTGTTCGCGAAAGAATTCGAAGAAATCCTGCACAATCTGCCAGAAAAACTTCAAGAGACCTAAATTTGTCAAAAAATATGACTGAAATCATCATAAAACAGGATTTAAAATTAAAAGCTTACAAGAAAGTGACAGTATTGATTAACAGAGAAAAATCAAGTTGAAAGAAGAATAAAGTGCAAAGAGCTGCTGAAAACGCACTCTGCTAATGAGATAACTTTTTCGGATGAGAAATTATTTTTGCAACAATCATCTGATAATACGAAAAATAACAGGATTCATGCAACATCAATGTAGAATATCAAATCAACTAAAAGAGGTTCCAGAAACCATTTTCAGTAATGGTTAGGGATGCTATAAGCAAAAGAGGAAAACTGCCATTTCTTTTTTTTTTTTTTTTGAAAAAAGGTGTGAAAATTGACAAAAATTATTATTTAAAAAAATTATTGAAATCTCACAAAATAACCACCAAAAATTATCTTAAAAGTATTCATTCACATTTGAGCAAGATTCGGCACCCACCCACAAAGCAAAGATTGTCCAACAATGGTGCAAACAGAATTTTCCATCCTTTACTTCCACAGAAGAATGGTCTGCATCCAGTCCTCATCTCAATCCACTGGACTATTGCATATGGGAATGTACGGAGAATAAATTGAAAACCTTATAGCCAATGTCCACAATTAAATTTAAAAATTTACTACTAAAGATATGGAATGCTATTCCATTCTCTGTAGTGCATGCTGCTGCGTAAGCCTTTCCAAAAGTCATCTGTGGTTACAGTTAAAGGCGCGAGAATAGAAACCATAACTCAAACATTGATCAACAAGGATTTTACTTTTATTTAACATTTATTTTATCATTATAGAAAAACTTGTATTATAGTAATAAACTTTTTTTGAACCGTCAGTTATTTGTGGGCACCCTGTATATAGGTATTATACATTAGATTTCAATATAAAATTGCGAAATCATTCAGCTTTACACATATTAATCAAAAGCATCTTCATAAGAAGTTTTCGTGATTAATGTAAGAAAGGCCTGGGATTGTTAACTTATTTTACGCGGTTCAACATTAGTCGAACAGTTTATCAAGTCAAAAATGAACCGTATGAATGATGTGCAGCACCGAGATCTATGCGGACAAGAAAAAACAATGTGTTCGATTCTGACTATTCCTTCAAAAACGTGTGCGAGGGATAAGAGTGTCAGACAAATATAAATACAAACAGGTCGAACACACATTTCCCTACCTCAAAATACTTTTTTTAGCTATTTTTTTTTACAATACATTATTACTTGTTTCACGTTTTCAGTCACCTTTGGCTTACTGTTAAACAAAAGAATTTTTAATTTTTAAACATTAAAAAAAGGCCACCTCAATCAATGGATCACGTACTATATATCGTTTCCTCACGCTATCTATCACTCAAAAAGCAAACATAAGTAACACTTAACGACGTAATCAATAACCAGACTTTATTTTATTTAAAAAAACATTATCATACTTAAATTATTTCTGCCTTAGCCCTGGCTTAGGGCGGTAACTTACTACAAATTATCATACTTGTTTTCGCATGCTATCCAGTAAACGTTTTTTAAAAGTTTAAAAAACGGATTAATGTTAAATATATTTTTTACATTAGAAAATATGTGTATGTGGGTCAGTCTACTCCACCCCTTCCCAAAACTTTTGATGAATAGTCTAATTCGAACTTTTTCTTATTTCGTTGAATGTCTGCTAGAACGCCTTTATCCCATTATGATTTTTTTAATGATATTTTTCCTCAAATTTGAGCGGTTCAAAAATATTTTTAAATGGAAAAGATCATGCCTGTTTAGAAATGTGAACCCAATATAAATGATGATGTAGTGAGGCAATTCTCGAGAAAATGTTCCGTGAGTAACGCTAAGTTTTTTATTTTTTCCAGCTAACCAAAACCTTCAAAAAATAATGCTGTTGGGAATTAATACATGCTTTAAAAGACTATCAAAGCATAACAGTTAATCCCATATTTAATTAATAGTTACTTAAATAAAATAAAAAACTTAACGCTACGCACTAGACGTTTTTTCGAGAACGGGTGATTACTTTCCTACAAACCTTGCCGAAAAGATCTCTTGATAATGCACAAGTACAAATACAGCTTTTTTATTCGGCAGTTTTGATATCTTTTTTTAAGTTATTCAGCTAATTTATTATTTAATATATTGAAGGATGAATTTTATCATCCATGAGCACTTGATTTTTTTAGCACCGAAATCTGAGAAAATTGCGCTAATTCAGATTAAGTTCTTTACTTTGAATTTTGAATCTAAGAAATAGAAAAATAAAATGAATTCAACAATTATTTATCGTAGTTCGATGAAATCAAGAGGATAATCAAATTTATTAAAATAATTTGAATTCAAAGTGAGAAAATGCGAATGATTTTATTTTGTGTATTAATAAATATTAAAATGAAAATATTTAATTTCACAACGTCTTTAAAGGCTGAAGTTTGGTTTTTGTTTTTGTTTTTCTATTTCTAAAAACTTAAATCAACTATTTTTTTTTTTAATATTATATGGTAGACCGAACGGTTTGGGGTCAAAATGTCGCCACCGAAATATCGCAGGATAAAATGTCGCGGACAAAATGTCGCCGGCCCAAAATGTCCTCAGCCCAAAATGTCCCCAGCCCAAAATGTCCCCAGCCCAAAATGTCCCCAGCCCAAAATGTCGCCAGTCCAAAATGTCGCCAGTCCAAAATGTCGCCTGTCCAAAATGTCGCCGGGCCAGAATGTCGCTGCCCCAAAATGTCGTCGGGCCAAAATGTCGCCAGTCCAAAATGTCACTGGTTCAAAATGTCGCCAGTCTAGGAGGTCGCCGGTTCAAAATTCGCTCATTCAGTCGGTAAGAAAAATGTAACTGTACAACAATGTTTATAAACATCAAATTTGCGAATGACTGGTAACTGCCTTAAATGATTGTCTCCGTTAAAAATGGGACTGAGAGAAATGAGTTTTTTGATAAATTCTAAAACCTTTCTCCCGTTTTGATTCGTAACTCTTGGCTGCTTTTCAGCAAATAAATATAGAATACAAGCAAACGCACTTTTCATATTTTACGTTATCTTATTTCTTGTGACTCGCTACTTGTAAAAAGTTCTGACTTCGGTCAGTTCTGACGTTCGCTGCATTGTTTTGAACTTTTCTTCAAGAATAGTACGTGTTTATGTTTCCGATTTTTTGCGGCCATTCTACCTAAAAACCTGTAGTAAGAATTTGAACGGTACCCGCAAGTACCCACATATGATTAATGACTGAGTGGTTTTTTGCGTCAATTCTCTCTAGATAGTGGAGCAACTGAACGTTTTCATCGATTTGCATGACTGACATTTCTCAAGAAGTGATGACAGGAATCAAATAAAATGTTAGAATGCAGCAGATGGACAGACGTAGGAGCCAATAAAACCTGAGGGTGGAGCAATCGAGAATGTTTTTCCCATTTTTTTTCTTTATTTGTGACTGATATATCTCAAGAAGTAATGCAAGGATTCATAAAAAAAAAAGTTAGTATGAAATTGAAACTAAACAGAAACAGGTTCCGTTTTAAGTTGATTTTTGTCATCGTTTGCGTAAGTCGGTGTAATTAAATACCCGATGAAAAATAAACTAAATTTAAATATATCACTCAAGAGAGAGAGAGAGAGAAAGAGAGGTTGAAAGAGAGAAAGAGAGGTTGAAAGAGAGAAAGAGAGAGAGGTTGAAAGAGAGAGAGAGAGAGAGAGAGAGAGAGAGAGAGAGAGAGAGAGAGAGAGAGAGATGACTATTTTAAATATCAGTGCTACAGGGTCGGAGAGAAAATGGCTGACTTTTGCCCTGGGAGTTTTGGAGCCTTCGATTCCAACTCCTTCACTCCAACATCAGATTGACATCTTTTCTGATTCCGATTCCGAGTCACAACTGACTACAACTGTATTTATGTCGAGGACTGCATACTAAGTGCCTTGCCTCCATTATTTTTTATACCGATAGATGGCAGCACCATCTCCCGATCGAACAGTTATTGAGAATTTAGAACTAGTCCAGGAGCTAATAGCTACCTGGGACATCTTTTCTAACACTGTAAAAAATTTCAGACGTGCTTCTGGAAAATAATGAGCTACTAATGTGCACAATATCTGCAAGTAATATATCTTGCAAATAACAGGCATGATTTTCGCTAAAACTCAGTAACCTTTCTGAAAATATTCTGGCATCTTTCTGAAAATTCAATAATTTCCTCGATTAAAGCCATTCGTATCTTTGGAACCGTTAGAGAAAACTTTTGTAAGTTTGATACACATAGCTTGACACCTTCCTGCTTTTCCAAGAGGGCGCCTAAAGCATTATTGAAAACATGACCAAAGCTAAGACAGAATTGCAGACAAGTACCAAGAATCCAACTAGAAAGCAGTTCTTGCAAAGCTACTGAATCCAGATACTTATTCATTCTTATTGGGAGCTTTGTCAATCGTGACGGACCGTAGTTGAGCTAAAGCCGATAAACTTATTAAATACGCTCAGTTAAACCTTTAAACTGGTAGCTTTAAGTATTTTTTCTCAACAGTGAGGAGTAGTCTGCACTTGAGCAACTTGTAACAATTCAGGAAACTTTTTGACAAAGATACTTGATTTTCTCAGGACGTGGATAAAAACCTGTGAAATCCCAAAATATTCCACGGAAATAATTAGTAACGTTTCGGATTTTTTTTTTTTTTTTTTTTTTTTTTTTTTTTACAGTGAGCTGCGCTAGCACTAGCACACCTGCGCCCTTTGAAGGAAAATGACCAACTCTGACTCTGGGAATTTCAAACTTTTGACTCCCGACTCCGATGCATTTACTCCAAACTCAGTTCGACTCTGACTTCGAGCGCACAGCCTTATTCTATAAAATTGTTCTTGTTCTTCCAGGGGTTTTAAATTGTTGTTGTCAAAATTTCGGAAAAAAAAAAACTTGCTCCTAAAACTTTGTTTAAGGTTTCAAACTAAAATGATCCTAATATCAGGTTTCTATATTTTCAGTTCACGTACATTATTATTGTTTTTTCTTTATCATGTATGTTGTAATTAACAGAAACAAATGGTACCCAACATTCGATGCTTCTATACCGCAATTAAAAATTCCTTTAAAAGCTTTGCATATATGCTGAAATCAATTAAAAATACATTATTTATTAGCAAATACCAGTCGAAAATGGCAAGGGATGCAAATTTGAATTCGTTGTCATTTCTCCGATCACCAGCCAACAATGAAATTGCAACAAACGTGAAAAAGAATTAGACTTCATATTAAAATAGGCTTAAACGAGTTGATGTGTGCATCACATGACTTCCTTTTACTTCAATTTAATGTCAATTCCCCATTATTGGCAATTTTAATGTGATTCAATTGTTTACTCTCTAAATGTCACCAACAGTGGCCAAATTGAAACCAAATTAAAAAAATTAATAAAAGAAAAATTAATTTGAATTTTGACATCTTGAATTCAAATTATGTTTTTCGCAATCACGAGTGTGTGTATGTAGGCGTGTGTGTTTGTGTGTGGGGGGTATGTGTATGTGGGTGTAGGCATGTGTGTTTGTGTCTGTGTGCTGGCATAAGTGTGTGGGTAGTTGTGTGTATGAATGTGTGTGTGGGGGGGGACGTGTATGTGTGTGTAGAAATATGTGTTTGTGTCTGTGTGCAGGCATGAATGTGTGGGTAGTTGTGTGTATGTGTGTGTAGGTGTCTGTGTGTATGCGTGTGTGTATGTGTATGTGTGTGTAGGTGTATGTGTGTGTATGTGTGTGTGTTTGTGTGTGTGTATGTTTGTGTGTGTGTGTGTGTATGTGTACGTGTGTGTGTGTAGTTGTGTATGTATGCGCGTGTGTGTAGGACATGGATGCAACCTGGAGACGGCTTTCGCTGTAGGAGCAGCATCGTGAGGACCACGGTGATGGTGCGGAGGGTGGCGGTGGGAAAATAAAATGATAGGACGCCAAAAACAGTCAAATAAAAGCAATAAGCAACCGTGATTCCTCAAAAAAAAAAAAAAAAAAACTGTCGCCAAGTTGGCGACAAGACATGGCGATTAAAAGACTGGCGATCATCGCCAAGTGTCAGACAAATTATAACACCACTTGAAATTACATCAGAATTAACGATGATTTCCCCCAAAAAAGGGGCTGAACATCCGAATGCAACCAAAGGGGAAGGTGCACAACTAGGCCCCACTAGGAGTCTACGTACCAAATTTAAACTTTCTAGGACATACCGTTTTTGAGTTAACGAAATAAATACACACATACACACATACGCACATAGGCACATACATACGTACATACAGACGTCACGAGAAAACTCGTTGTAATTCATTCGGGGATCGTCAAATTGGATATTTCAGGTATCTGTACATTCTAGGCCTATATCCACGTGTGGTCGGGTTGAAAAATAAACTCAACTTTCATTCGGGGGTGAGCAAAATTGAAATTAAGACCAATTTTTGATTGGAAATTTTTTCGCGAATACAATACTTTCTTTTTTGTAAAAGGAAGTAAAAAGGTTATTATTCCAGCTCTTTTTTGGTTTAGTATTTTAAAAGAAAAACTATATTAATGATGATAATCCTCATATAAATAATAGCCAATGATCGAGTAACCCGTGTGTTTCAACAATGAAACTCGCGCCACGGCATGATAATTTGATATTATGTTTCGGTAATGTTTAACATTCAAGGAAAGGCTGAACTCGATCCGGCAACTTAACAGTTTTACTGGTAAGACTGTCATTTAAGGGGAACGAAGAAACGGTCAATAATGAACGCTACCTACTGGAGTTAAGGGTTAATCTACTGGAGTTAGGTTAACCATTTCAACTATCAAAATATCAATGGCTTCGTTCAAATTTAGAAGTACAATTTCACCCGTCATACCTTGACCTGCGACTTTCTAGTAATAAATAAATGAATAAATTGCTCTTGGAAAGAATCGATTTTACGAATAGCAAATTTTTGCTACAAAATTTTTGAAAGAATGCTAATTCAGTTTTTAATGTCCCTAGTAATTAAAATTCTACAGAAAAAGAGGAAATTTTCACTAATTTAGATTTTTTCTTTTTCTTTTTTTTGATATGTTGCTCAATCGCCCTCTTTCTCTCTTGCCTGATCTTGAGATGATCTAAGGGAAATATTTAAATTTAATGTTTACTTAAGTACGCTATGACTCGCGCAAATAATTGAAAAAAAAACATTTTAAAACAAATATTTCCTGTTTCCGTTTAGCTTTACTTCGATACCATTTTTTTTTGTATGAATCCTTGCATTACTTCTTGAAATATAGCAGTCATATTAAACAAGAAAGAGAATTACGTTGCACCATCCTCACGTATGTTTACGTATGCACTAATATACAGAAAAACGTTTTCCTATTTATTGTCTGAAATATGTCTGAAGTTTACGAATTAAGACAGAAGACAATTTTTGAAAATTTTCAAGGAACTTACTTTGAAAGGCAATTAGCAGTCTTTCGCAACTTTTATGCTGAAAAGCATCGACGTATATTTAAATTTTTCGCATCACTTGAACGAGAGAATTTTGGACCGGCGACATTTTGACCCGGCAATATTTTGGACCATGGACTTTTTTGTCCGGCGACATTTTGGGCCGACAAAATTTCGGACCAGCGACATTTTGTCCTGACGACATTTTGGACTGGCGACATTTTGGGCCGGCAACATTTTGGGCCGGCAACATTTTGGGCCGGTGACATTTTGGGCTAGTGAGATTTTTGTCCGGCGACCTTTCGGGCCGACGACATTTTGACCGCGACATTTTGGCCGCGACATTTTGGGCGTATACCAGACCGAACTGGTTTCGACTGAACCTAAAATTAGGTTCAGTTCGAAAGAAATGAAAATAATTGTTCTTACTTTGTTTAATTATTCTTTTGTTTTATTTGTTTTTCAAATACTAAACTTCATTTGGAAGGACATACCTGCTGTAGTTCCGTTTGTGTAATTTGCTTTGTCCATTTCCTTGAACTTATGACCACTCCAGCCATCGAATGGACCCCACACAATCAATAAAAAATTTGTAAAATTATTACAAAAAACAGGTTTCAAAATTTTTTCTTCGATACATTAGCAGTAGTAACTTCTTTCTACAAAATTCTAAAAAGAAAACTTTAAGAAAAAATTTCGTCTGTCATTGTGTCAGGGTTGGTTATTTAATGTGTTGTATCCTTTTCCGCTTTACATCATCCTTCTGCAATACAAAGAGAAAAATTAAATTAATCTGAATTGCAACAATCAATTCACCCATCTTAAAAAATAATAATAATATACCTGTCAATAAAAGAAAAAAGAATTAAATATCGTGCACCAAATACAACAATTTTCAAATACGTACTATTGCGAACTTCTGAACATTGAATTGTGCTTGATGGTTCATTCACTTGACAGTTTACATCATTTTAGAAAACAAAAAGGGAGGAGAGGGGGGGGGGGGCTTTAAAAATTACAGTTTATAAAATGATTTATTGAGTTCATTGAAACATGATACCTAACAATTTGAGATACTGAATTTTGCAATGGCGGAGAAAGAACGTTTTCAAGGAAAGGGTGTTTAATTTCTTAACTGACCTCTTACTACTAATTATGCATGCCTGGGGGAGGGGGTGCTCAACAGCATTTTTATCTAAAACATCTTAAACATACAGATTTTGCTAAGAAGGTCCTCAAAATTATTTCTGTCCTTCTTCGTTGATAGAAATATTGTAAAATTGCGTTTCAGAACTTCCATTTCGAAATAATTCCGGAGGAAGTTTTTCAATCCATCATTCTTTTAACATTATCGAAGGTCGTCTAAAATTGCGCTTATTAAAACTTCAGTTTTGAAAAATTTCGCATTCTTTTCCATGTCTACAATCACTTCTTTAGGACTTAATTTTTGAAAAAAAAAAAAAATGCCAGAGTTTCGAAACTTCATCTTCTAACATCGCAAAAGATCGTCTAAAATTGCCTTTCTTGAAACATTAATTCCAAAAAGGTTCCGGAAGGAAGATTCGAACCCCATTATTGTTCTAATGCCATCGAAAAAAGGCCTACACTTGAATTTTAGGACCTAAATTCAGAAAAATTGCCAGTGCAAAGGGTCCCTCGAGTGAGAGAAAATCGCCACCATTGCCTCTCCCTTGTCTTTGGAATTTCGTTTAGAGTTTATATTTACTCAATTGTTTTCTTTTCACATAAGACATACTTTCTTCTCCAAATGTGTTTTAATCCTAATAAAGTTACGTTTGTAATAATTTGTGGCCCAAGATTTTTTTTTCTGCTATCAGAAAATTAATATTGACATCAGGGAAAGTAGGCGTATTAAGTACGGGAAACAAGTTTATACTACACCCATTTTGTTTCACGATGCATTTTCAAACAGTAAAATTACATTATTTTATGCAACTATTCATGTTGGCCAACAGATCTAACTAAAACACAGAAATGTTAGTTACTTTTTTCAAAAAAAAAAAAACTATCGCTAGTACAGATTTTGAGTAATTAATATGTCGCCATTTTTCTTGAGTGTATACGTTCAAAATGATACATTAGTCATTAAGTGTTCATTGATTTAATAACCAATGCTTTTCCAGCGCATATTTCTCAGTTAAGAGGCATGTCTCCATTACTGTATTTTTTTTTATCACGTACGTTTGAGAAACTTTTCTAGCGTAACGATGACAAATACGTTTTTATACTGTTAACATCTGTACCCGTTGGCAAGCGAAAAAAAAAATGCATAATTGTTTATTGTTGTTGCATAAATTATATAAGCAATTCCTTATATAGCTTATATAACAACAAAAATGATACATTTGTTCAAAATAATACTTTATTTATTTACCAATGCTTTTTCAGTGCATATTTCTTACGTTTAACCTGGAATATCTTTAACATTTACTACATTTTTTTACACGTACGTTTGAGAGACTTCTCTAGAGTAACAACGGAAATAAGTTTCATTTCTACCAGTTGGCAAGCCAAAAAAAAAAAAAAAAAAACACATCGTAATTTATTGTTGGTAAATAAATTATACAAGCAATTCCTAAAAAAATATTTTGTTACAACAATGGGGGAAAATATACAAGAAACTTAAAAATTCAAATTTTAAAAAAATGATCAGTGTACGCAAAGTCTTCTATTGAACGTATCACTTTTCAAAAACTTTAAACGCATTTCGTAGCTTACTATAGAAAAGGTCAAAATATTATATACTTACTTATTCAATTTACAGTTTCTTTCTTTAATGAACCCATTTTTTTTTCTTTTCACAAAATTTGCATTTATTTCCATATTGAAAGAAAAGTTTCTAAACTTTAGCGATTAAACAAACTTTTTAAAAAATAACGCACCTATCTTTAAAAGTTCGTACGAAAATACAAACTACACAACAGCTGCGTATAATTTTCATTTGGTAAACATCTAGTTATTTATGCGTTTTAAGAACTATCTTCCATAAAGTTTGTTTTACGTTGTTTAAAACACCAAAAACATAAACAATGAGATTGTTTGCTCTTTCTTGAACTTTATATATTTTTGGGTAAATAATGTGTACTTGCAAATCCTATGTTTTGTGGTTTTGATTTAAATTGGTTTATGCATTGAAAAATTCCAATAATATTAGACAGTTCACGATACAATTGCGCAGTCTTTTTTCTTAGACGTTTGCAATGTATCAGGATTAATATTTTTCTAAGAATAGAAGTAGGTAACAAACTCCTGTGCAGAAGTTATATAGTGCATTTAATTTTTTTAGCCATGATACTGTTTTATAATCTTACAACTAAAGGTAGTTAACAGTGCACTAATATTATTTTCTTAGACACTCCTACATGCATGTGTTTAAGAATGACTCTCACTAAAAAAAATAATTTTGAAATATGTATTTTAGTTAGTAGGAAGAACTTCGTTTTTTTTTTTTTTTTTTTTTTTTTTTTTTTTTTAAATGAAAATACAACTTGTAAGGAAAATAGCGTCACGTATTTTAACTCGAAATAACAAAGAATGAACCGAAAGAAAATTATATATGTTTAGAATTAGTAGGCTTTACAGTCCCGAACAAATGGTTCCCTATTTATTCAACTGATTTTTTCTAAATAATTTCTTGCATGTGCCTTTATAAAGGGTGTTTTTTTAGAACTTTAAGTCGGGAACACTGTTTGACCTATGGGCCATTTCAATAGTTGTCACTTGTTTTGTGCTTAGTTTGGTTTGCCATTTCATCATGATTAGACAACAGGACGGAGCAACATGCCACACAGCGCGTGTCACAATTGATTTATTGAAATAAACTTTCGGTGAACGAATAATTTCGCTTAATGGACCCGTGAATTGGCCTGCAAGATCACGCGATTTAACTACGCTGGACTATTTTTTGTGGGGCTGTGTGAAGTCTCAGGTATACACCAATAAGCCACAGACGATTGACGCCTTGGACGAGAACATTCGCCACATATCACTCACATACGGCCCCCCATTGCTGCAAAAAGTGATAGAAAATTGGACTTCCCGATTAGACTTTCTCCAAGCCAGCTGAAGTGGTCATATACCAGAAATCTCATTTAAATAAAAATGGCAAAGAATCATCTTTCGAATAAAGCCAAACTCATGGCGATTTACATCATTTAACGGTGTTTCATTTGAACCTAAAGTTCTATACCTCTAAAAAAAACACCCTTTATATTAAACAAAACTTGAAAATGATTTTTCACTTCAATAAGGTGTTTTGAGAATGCAACCTTTTATTTTGTCAGAAACAAGTTGAATGATTTGTGAGATGTTGAGAAATAACTCAAAAAATATTCATTTCAAAAGCTAAGAATAAAATAATGATTTTTTTGAAATCATTTGTAACATTAATAACATTCATTAGCATTCATTTCTTTAGCATGCAAAATACAGCTCTTTCAATATACTAAACTTTAATGTTTCTAAAATTAGTCTATTTCTTTAGCATTAATTTCAGATAAATTAGTTTTCTTTATTTTATTTCAAAAAAAAATTGCAATTTTTTTTCTACGTGAAATCTACGTTTTAAAATTTGTATTTTATGGTGTAAAAAATATCACATGTTTATTGTGCTGAAATTAAAAAAAAAATAAATCCCTTATATAGCATAAGTATCAAATGTTTTAATCTGGTAATTAACAATCCTTAAATGCATATTTTTTTTAAATCTAGATATAATTTTAAATGAAGAAATTAGTAGATGGTTATCAAATAAGTGAAATTTATATTCCTTTTTCCGTTTTTCGTCAATATAATATAATGTCGCTAAAAGGATTTTGTTAAACATCTATTATGGTTCTGCTTTATTGATAGCAAGGATTTAACTAGACCGTTCTGACACTCCTTCGTCAATTTTAACGAAGTTTGCTTTTGCTCATTAGGAGAAAAGAATAGTGAAACGAGCTGATGTGTGCATCACATGACTTCCTTTTACTCCAATTTAATGTCATTTCCCCATTACTGGCAGTTGTAATGTGATTCAATAGTTTATTCTTGATATATCATCAGCAGTGGCCAAATTGAAACAGATTAAAAAAATCGTCAAATTTGTCTCCAACTTGGCGACAAACCTTGGCGACCAAAAGACTGGCGATATATCTCCAAGTGTCCGCCAAATTATAACACCACTTAAGTTTACATCGAAATTAACAATTATTTCCCCCCAAAAAGGGGCAAAAGACCCCTTTAGAAACATCCGAATGCAACCAAAAGGGGAAGTGCACAACTAGATACCACTAGTAGTCTACGTATCAAATTTCAACTTTTTAGGACTTACCGTTCTTGAGTTATGCGACATACATACGCACATACGCACATACATACATACGTACATACAGACGTCACGAGAAAATTCGTTGCAATTAATTCTGGAATCGTTATTATGCATATTTCCCGTGTCTATACATTCTTAGGCACTTATCCACGTGTGGTCGAGTCGAAAAAAAAAAAAAAATTCAGTATTTATTCGGGGTTGGGTAAAATGGAAATAAAGGTCGATTTTTGAGTGAATTTTTTTTTTTTGAGAATACAATACATCTTTTTTTGTAAAAGGAAGTAAAAATACACGTTTAAATGAAAGAAAAATAGCTGCAACAGCACAAAAATATTTTTTCTTTCAAAAGTGTCATTTAACATGTATATTCTCTAAGATCTTCATTTGTTTTTGTAAACTGTTAACAGCGTGAAAAAATGTGTTAGATTTATTAAAAATAAGAAAACAGGTTGGGTTTTGGCTTATGAAAATATCATTTTCATATATATTTTTTACAACGAAAACATACAGAAGACATTTTGCTGATGAAGGTTCTTGCATAAAACTAAAGTTTTTATTCAAAACATTGAATTAAATATCACAGTCCTTTTCGCCAAACTGTTTTCTTCTTGTTTCCTAGCAAAGGAATAAGAGTTAGTAAACACCCGTGTCTCAAGAGAACTGAAAAATAATTTTCGTTACTTTGCTCATCATATTACAAACAAAACGCATCCAGGCGTAAGATTAAAAAAGCAAAAAAAAAAAAAACATTTTACAAGTAATTTATTTCTTGTTCAAACAAAGAAAAGTATTTCAAATTCAAATATGCATGAAAATTCAGACTTTTCTTTTCGTTTGAAGTACAGTATTTTTAAGGAAGAAGAAACAGTTTATTTATTTTTGAGCTTCATAAGAACATATTTTATGATGTTTCAAAGTTTTGGCCTTTTTTTATGTGATTACGTAAATGTATATGTTCTCCCTATTTTTTTTTTTTTTTTCAAGAAATAATTACTTGATTTGCAAGTTCATACAAACGAGTAATTTACAAAAAATGTAAACTAATGGGATGTCCTTAAATGATGATACTTTTTACTTCCTTTTACAAAAAAGGAAGTATTGTATTTGCGAAAAAAATTTCACTCAAAAAGTGGCTTTAATTTCTGTGTTGCTCACCCCCGAATGAATGCTGAGATTTTTTTTCTACCCAACAACACGTGGATATATTCCTAGGAACCTACAGACACCCGAAATATCAAATTTGACGACCCCCGAGTTAATTACAACGGGTTTTCTCGTGACGTCCGTACGTATGTATGTGCGTATGTGTGTATGTATCTCGCTTAACTCAAAAACGGTATGTCTTAGAAAGGTAAAATTTGGTACGTGAACTCCTAGTACCAAACTAGTTGTGCACCTCCATTTTTGGTTGCATTCGGATGTCCCTAAGGGTGTCTTTTACACCTTTTTGGGAGGAAATCATTGTTAATTTCAATGCTAACTCAAGTGGTGTTATAATGTCCCCAAGCATTTGGCCGCCATGTTTTGTGGTCAACTTGGCGAAAAATTTGGCTGTTTTTTTTTTTTTTTTTTTGGTCTGGTTTCAATTTGACCAATGTTGGTGATATTTAAAGAGTTAACCACTGAATAACATTGAAATCGCTAATAATGGGGAATTAAATCTGTGTAAAACTTTTTTTGCTTCGGTTCGCAAGAAACTACGGGTGAAAATATTTAGTGTTTCCTTGCTTACTCCAAGGCGCTAGTATCATTAAATTGGCGTAAAGGAAGTCATGTGATGCACACATCAGCTCGTTTTCTCGGTGTCACACTTCACCTTTATCCATCCCTTTTCTGTCACATGTCAAGCTATTTTTAATAAACAATACGTTGTCAAATAAGAAAGAACAACGTCAAATAGCGCTAATCGCAGATTACTTCAGACACGTGTTTCGGCGTTACAATGAACGCCTTTCCCTTTGCAAAAGAAATGAACTTATGGATGAAATGACACAAGGCCGGACAAAGAGACACATAAGCAAGCACCTTAAAAAGCTAAAACAGCGGATTAATTAAACACCAATGAGAAATTTGTAAACCAATGAAGAACCAATAGAAATGCAAACAATAACGAAGAGCTTTCTCACAGGTACGCAGCAAAGAAAATAAAAGTTGAAAGAAAAAAAAATCATCAGAAAATGAAAAAAAAAGGAAAAATTTCGGGAAAATAAAAATAAAGATAAATAGAAGAAAAGGAGGAAATGTTAACCACATTACAAAAACCAAAATTAGCTAAAATAAAACTAAGTAAGATAGATAAAAAAATAATGGAAAAACATAAAATAAAATTATGTATTGGGAAAAGGACAAAATTATAAATATGGAAGCCAGACAATAGAAAAATACGGAACAGCTTTAAGATCATTAACTAAGTAAGAACTATTCCTCGCAATATGGAAATATTCCCAAAGGTCAAGATATAATAAATTGATGTATTTTTGGATATTTGATACAACAGTTAAAATCGAAAGTGTGATTCGAACTCCATCTATATCGGGCAATAGTCGAAACATTATTTGTGATTTTTTAAAATAATTTTGATGGTTATTCAAGCGAAATTTTAAGAACTCCGAATCTGTCCGATGTAGGCAAAATTGCAACTGCATTTAATTTTATAAATATCACTTCAATTAACAGGCTGAATAGAATACTCTTGGAAAATTTTCGCTTTTTTCTGAACTTTGAACTCTGGTTTGTAAGATTTGGTACGCTCCACCACAACTCGTATAAATCAGTGGCGTAGCTAGTGTTTGCTGCCCGGGGCGGTTCCTCAACTTGCCGCCCTTTCGTTGTGAAATAGCTAATACATTAAATTGTCAAAGGTGTTTAAATTAAAACTAGAAATTTAATTGAAGAAAACAAGACTTATTTAATTTCTATATACTTGCAAAAGAAAAAAAGGAGGGGAGAAAAGGGACTACATGGAGAAAATTGCTGAATTTACGCATAAAAAGCGTAATTCCATTCCATTTTTATTTACGTGCGGGGAGAGGGCGGGTTGGGTTTGCTCCCTATTTTTTTCAAAACCGAAACCTCTTTTAGTGTTTCTTTGTTGACGTTAGGGGATCGGTGTGCATCGCAAGAAAATTTTCCGAAATCAAAGTTTAAAATGTAGCTTAGCTACTATGGGGAGCTTGAGAAAATCGTTAATGGTCGAATACTGAATTCGAAAATTTTAAGCTTTGAAATATGCAATTTTAGGCTATCTTTGGCAGCGCAATTGCATGTGTATTCTAACTTAGTTGTAAACGTTAGGGAAGAGATTGGCGCTGAGGTTTCTTACTAAAATATTTTTTAAATTGAAACCAATTTTAAAGGTATCTTCGGTGGTTTGGTGGACTAGTGAAGGTTCGGGTTCTTTCTTTGGAAAATTTTTGGCCCCGAAGTCTCAAAAACGCAATTCTAGGCTATCTTTGGTGACGTTAAAACTATCTTTGGCTATCTTTGGTGGCGCTTCCAAATGGGACACCAAAAATGCTGTGAAGCCAAGCAGCTCTTTCGTGGAAACGTTTCGTAATTGACGCCCGACTTTAGGCTTTGTTTGATAGTGTTAGGAGCAAGAAGGGGCAGAGCTAGGTTTCGCTCTCAAAATCTTTCTTAAAGCTGAAGTTCATTTTAGGCTATCTTTGAAAAGAAAGGGTTAGTGAGCTCTCCCACCCCTAAAATTTTCTAAGAAAGAAAATGTGGGCTATCTTTGGCGCTGTTAGGAAAAGGAGTGAGTAGTTCGGCTTTTCTTCCTCGGAAATTTTTTTAAATTGAAGTTTTCAAAACATAGTTTTTCTCTTGGAGACGTTAGGTAAGAGAACGGGAGGGGAGGGTTTAAGAAATCTCTCTCGGAAAAATTCCGAAATTGAAATCCTGAAAACGTATTTTAGGCTATCTTTGATCACGTTAGGAATTAAGGATATTCAAGGTTCAAATGCTGTTTTCACAAATTGGTATTGAAGTATCGAAGTTTCAAAAACGTAATTTTAGGCTATACGCTGAGATTTTAGAAGGGAGGGTGGAAGTTTTTTCCAGGAAAGTTTTCAGAATTGAAGGTCTAACTATGTACTTTTTGGCTGTGTTTGCTAAGTTAGAGGAAAAGACAGAGTTCAGGGCTCTGTCCAGAAATTTTGCAGCATTGAGGTCTAAAAACCTAATTCTAAACTATCTTCAGTGATATCAGGAAAAAGGATGAAAGATTCGCGAGCTCTCCCACCTAAAAACATTTTGAAGCTATCTTTCCCGCTGTTAGACTACAAAGTGGACGTGGGAGAGGTTCCCAACCGGAATGATTTGAAACTGAATATGCTAAAACACAATTTTAGACTATGTTTGGCCAAGTTAAGGGATCAATGACCAAACCAAATGTTGAAAAATAAAATTTGCTTACCTTCCACTAGGAATAGACTAATATGTGATACAAAGTTGTCTGATAGATTTTCTGCTCTCAAAAGCGAGAAAATAGAAATCCCTTTTACTTCTTTTGAGAGAACTCTTGTAATGAATGAGAAATTAAAGCGAACTCTGAAACATATAAAGCCACCACTGTGATAAGCAATAAATTGTTTTGTGAACCATTTTATACCTCCCCTTCCCCTTCTTACTCCTGTCACCATTTTCCTGAAGTTAAAAAAAAGAGGAAGTTTTTGTTTCACAAAGTGGTTTTTAAGAAACTCTCTTAAAATCCAGTGTGAACTTTTTCTTATAAACGAAAATTGGAAAACTTGATTGTGTTCTCCCTCCTGGAGTTAACTTCTACAGTCTAAAAAACATTGGTCCCATGATTGTCCACTGACGCCCCCTCAGAGTAAAACAAGGATTATACCGATATGCAGTCAAGAAAGACTCTTGTTTTGTATGAAAGTAATTTTAATCCGGTAGTGATACAAAAGTCTTACATTTCGATGATTTTCTTTTTGCCTGCAGTAGCAAATTAAAACCATAACGGAAAATACGTTTTTTCCCCGCATCAAAAGGGTTGATTTGCCGCCCCTAGGAAAGTGCCGCCCGGGGCGGACTGCCCCCTCCGCCCCTCCCTAGCTACGCTACTGGTATAAATACATATTTTTTAACTATTAGAAAACTTTTTAGACTGTCAAAGCTTCATATTATGATGCATAATGATTCCATACATTCGAATGAATCATGATTAATAGCCGCATTTAAATTACGTGTAGAAAGGGAAAATTAATGAGCAAAAATGTCGCATTTCTACAAATTAGTTGAATAGTTGACAAATTTTACTTTCTTTTTAGAAATAAATCAATTTGAGTGATGATTTAAATTAGATGAAACGTCTACCATAAACTTTTTAAAAACATATATACAAGTATATTTATATGTAGCACTCCCAATGATTTTGGTAAAAAGACAAGTCACTGGTTATACTTGTCTCAATTGCTCAAAGCTTAACATGACAGTTCTGGCTTGAAATAAATATGATATCTAGTTTCAATCGGAGAAAACCATTTGCTTTCCATCGCTCATGGTTTTCGTCAAATGGACGTGAGCTGTCAAACTCTCCAAGTAAATTTTGATTTTTTGACGGAAACAAATTCTTAGATGACAAATAGTCTCCTTTTATTAGTTTTTACACTATTAAATAACACCAAAAATAGATACTTTAAACAATATTTTGGTTAGCCCTAAACGTGCTATCGTATTTTTTTTCCGCAATAATTGTTTTTGATTCTGGTTCATTTATTAACTTCCTATGCAACTGTTTTTTAATTCCTTTTACAAAAAAGGAAGTATTGTATTCGCGAAAAAAATTTAACTCAAAAATTGGCCTTAATTTCAATTTTTCTCACCCCCCGAATGAATGTTGAGTTTTTTTTTTTTTCGACCCGATCACACGTGGATATATGCCTAGGAATGTACAGACACCCGAAATATCTATTTTGATGACTCCCGAGTTAATTACAACGAATTTTCTCGTGACGCCCGTATGTACGTATGTATGTGCGTAATTGCGTATGTGTGCATGTATCTCGCATAACTCAAGAACGGTTTCTCCTAGAAAGTTGAAATTTCGTACGTACAATCCTAGTGGGGTCCTGTTGTGCACCTTCCTTTTTTGTTGCATTCGAATGTTCCTAAGGGGGTCTTTTGCCCCTTTTTGGGGGGAAATCATTGTTAATTTCGATGTAAACTCAAGTTGTGTTATAATTTGTCGGAAACTTGGCGATTTATCGCCAGTCTTTTGGTCGCCTTGTCGCCAACTTGGCGACAAATTTGGCGATTTTTTTTAAAATTTGGTTTTTAATTTGGCCACTGTTGGTGATATACAATCACCAACAGTGGCCATATGGTTGAGAGTAAACAATTGAATCACATTAAAATTGCCAATAATGGGGAAATGAAATTAAATTGGAGTAAAAGGAAGTCACGTAATGCACACATCAGCTCGTTTTTTTTTTTAATTTACGGGGAAAATACCAGATTTGTTTTCTGTTGTAAACAGCAACGGTATAAGAGTATTAATGAAAATAACAAATGAGAATTGCATTTCAAGAACTATTTTTGTTTCTTTTAAAACAAGTTTATAATGCACTAAAACTATATAATAAAAGGCACAAATAGCAGTTTTAATTAAGAAGAGAAAAGTTGTTGATTTTGAGTAAAAAATGATTTGCGTTTTAATTTTTGAATTTCTAAAAAAAATGAGAGACAATACGGATAGCAATAATAAGAAGCAATTCGGATAACTATTCTAAAGATTCTATTGTAATTTTGCAGTTACGTCCCACAATATCTCCCACTCAGAAATTTGTTCTAAACAAATTTTACTCCTGACTGACCACCCCCCCCCCCGGCCATACACACACACTTACATCCCTCCCGTTTACCTTTTGTTACTAGCTACATAAGGGACAGTATTAACAGCTTTATGCAGGTCGTCAAACTATTAGTTTTCTGTGAAGTACGGCATTTGGTTTTAATTTATTTTTTGTTAAAAAGCTCTAAAAACAAGTAAAAAACGCAATAATAGGGGAGGGTGGCACAAAGCGGGTAGGTCGCCCAAAGCGGGTAGGCCTTCGTACGCCCCCGGATAGTGTGTCAGCGGCGATGCATGCGTATGTCCTGATTACCAGAATATCCCCGAGTTTTGATCAATTCCAGTAAAGCAGCAGTGAAGCGACATGGTGCAAAAAGGCTTAAAAGAAAAAAATGGTACATTTCTTTTAAAAAAATGAAGTTTTGTAACTTGTGATTAGTGGGAGACCAACTTATTTTTTTGATTGTCAATAATATTACGCTATTCTGACACCATTTACCTACAAACTACGATGGTCATTAAGTTTATTTAAATTATTAATTTAAGGATATACTTATTGAAATAAAAAACGTACTTTGGGGCATAGCCGGTCAGGAAAAACGGGTATAGAATTTAATCATGTATTTATTAATAATTTCTTGACACATGTGCTGACTTAATTTTTCTATTTCAATAGGGTAAGTATAACTTTAAAAAGTTATTTTTTGAGGTGGCAATTAATTTGTCTAATAATTTAATCAATTATTTCTTTATGTTCTATGAACAAATGTACTGACTTTAAATTGGATAAGTATAACTTATATATATATATATATATATATATATATATATATACACTGTTAAAAATTCAGGAAGATTTTCTGGTAATTGTTACTGTAAAATTGCATCGCCGACTCATCGCTGATTTTTACGGTAATTTATACCGGAGAAATAAGCGATCCCAGCGCCAACTGGTTGCTGTGGCCTACCGAGGAAACCGTAAAATTTTACAGTAACATTTGATTTTTACGGTAATAGTTACTGGCAACATGGATGCCAGTAACAATTACCGTAAATTTTCCGGAAAATTTTTAACAGTGTATATATATATATATATATATATATGTAAATATAGATCTTCCAACTCTCGTTGCTTACACAAAAAAGACAAGTCCTTCTCTTTGACGACACTCACATTTAATTTCACACTTAATTCAAATACAAGTACGAACACACTCAAACACAAAAACACAAAAGTTAACACTGAATGTTTCCATCTGGAATTACAACATAATTTTCAACAGAGTTCCCGTCTGGAACACTACTTGCTTGTTTTCGCTCAAGCATCCGACTGCTGTCTCTCTCACGCGTTTTCTCTCTCTGGCCAAGTGTTTCTCCCACAAGAGGGCGCTCTGTACAACAGTTCTTTACACAAATAAAAAAACAACACTGCAAAACGAAAGTTCACAGCATCGGGCATCCTGCAATACTGGCGTCCTCGTCAGCATCACATCTACAGAACATCTACTTAAAAGAAAAACTGAAAAGATAAGAAAAAACAAATTAAACATGACATTAAAGGATATTTGTAGACCAGGGTTTCATGTGGTCAGCTGCTGTACTAGTTTTGTTTGGTCCGTCGTGGTGTCCGATCTTCACGACATCATAGCGATCATGAGGCTTCACTGCTGTCACACGATACGGTCCGAAAAATTTCATTTTCAGTTTCAATCCAGGACCAAATTGAGTGCGCTGGATGGCTACTAGGTCATCTGTTTTATACTCGCGAGGTTTTTTCCTCTTTCAATTAAACTGACGGCAGTTTTCTTGCTGTATTTTCAAGATATTGTTCTTAGCTTCTTCTCGTAGTTTTTCTCTGTCTGTCATAACACATTTAACAATTTCATCTTCTAACAACTTCTGAATTCTCACATCTTCTTTATTTTTCATCTTTACTCCGATTAAAAGTTCGAATGGTGTAAACTTAGTACTCTTGGTTGGGCTACTGTTAATGATTCTCTGAACTGTAGCTACGTGTTTGTACCAGTGCTGCGGGTTATCGAGAGAAAGTTTTGAAAGAACTGGAATTAATATTGCGTGAATTCTTTCAATTTGTCCGTTCCCACGAGGAATTCCTGTCGTTATTTTAACATGCTCTATACCTTCATCAGTACAATAATCTTCAAACATCTGAGATGTAAAAGCTGGACCTTTATCGGATATTATCCGCGATGGACTACCGAATACATTTTTCTGTAACTGCAGTTTTTCAATAGCATCTTGAGATGATGTGGATTTTACTGGATAAAACCATACAAATTTTGTAAACGCATCTACCACTGTAAAAATATGCTGGTACCGTTTGTTTGTGGACGGAAGAGGTCCTATAAAATCACAGTGATAAGTGTCTAACGGGACATTATTCTTAGGGATTGGGTTTAGCATTCCTTCCCCTTTTCTTCGCTTCTTATTGCATAAGATACCAGCTTACACAATTAGCTACTACAGTCTCTACTAATTTTCGTGCATTAGGAATATAAAAGTCTTGCTTAAGTACCTCCTCAGTTTTCGATGCAGAAAAGTGTCCTTGATTGTGTATGTTTTGTATAATTTGCAGTTTCATAGCTTCAGGTATAACTAACAATTCTCTACCGTTTTCGTATTTATACACTACACCATTTTTAAGAAAATGACCGTTTTGTTCTCCGTTTTGTTCAATGAGTGTTTTAAGTGTTTTAACGTAGTCATCAAGTTCTTGAGCGGTTGCAATCTGTGTTGTAATTGCATCTTGCGAACGCGTTACAACGCAAGCAACATTACGGCTTAAAGCATCAACATGCTTCATTCGTTCACCCTCCCTATGTTTAATTTCGAAATCAAATTCTTGTAAGAACATTACCCATCACGCTATTTTTGGAGTAAGATCCTTCTTGTCCAATGTCTTTTGAAAAGCGCTACAATCTGTAATTATTTTGAATCTTGATCCCAGTAGATAGTGTCTAAACTTTTTAAGAGCTTCTATTACTGCGAGGGCCTCCAATTCATAACTGCAATACTTTTCTTGTGCGGGTGATGTTTTCTTACTGAAGTAATAAATTGGGTGAAATTGTCCTTGTTCCGATTGTTGTAATAAAATTGCTCCAAACCCATGACTACTTGCGTCTGTGTGTAACTCTATAGGGGCTCCTTGGGTAAAAATATGTAAAACGGGCTTCTGTATCAACATTTCCTTAAGTTTAACAAATGATTCTTCTTGTTCACAATTAAATTCGAAGGGTTTGTTACCTCGCAGAAGATCGCTTAGGGGCTTGGCTATCTGCGCGTAATGCGGAATAAATTTCCTAAAGTATCCTGTAAGGCCTAAAAAACTTTGAACTTGCTTCAATGTTTTTGGTCGAGGAAATTTTTGAACTGCATGTATTTTCGTCGGAGATGGTTGAATTGTGTTGTTTTCTATTATGTAGCCCAGAAATTCAATTCTTTTCTTCAAAATCTGAGATTTTCGGAAATTGAACTCTACTCCATACTCGGAAGCTATTTTAAGAACTCTTTTCAATTTAATAAGTCCCTCTATTTCATTTTCTGATGGAATAATTAAATCATCCATATAAATAATCACTGTGTTGTCGCGCATTAAATCTCTGAATATATCGAAAATGTATCTTTGGAACACGTTCGGCGATACAGAAAGACCAAATGGAGCTTTTAAAAATTCATATTGACCCTTTGTTGTCACGAAGGCATTATATTTGGTACTTTTCTGGTTAATGTCAACATGGAAAAACCCATTCTTTAAATCTAACGTTGTAAATACTTTAGCTTTTTCAAGATGATCCAAGACATCTTCAATCAAAGGCAACGGAAATTTATCCTTTATGATTTTTTTGTTTAATTGTCGGTAATCAATGCATAGTCTGTATGATAAGTCTTTTTTACGACATAATACCAACGGCGCGCTATAGTTTGAAGAACTATGTTTTATGACTCCATTTTGTAACCATTCCTCAATCTGATCATCAACAATTTTTTGTTCCGCGAAAGAAATACGTCTGGGAGATAAATTAACAGGTTTATCGTCTGTCAAAATTATGTTCATTTTCACTTCGGAATTCTTTATCTTGAGTGGTTTATAACAGTTAATTAATTCTAAGACCTCTGCTCTTAACTGTGTATTAGCAATATGAGTCAAATCTTAACTCATGGATATTTATCCCGTTAACAAGTGTAGCTAAAACGTTGACGCAATCATTTTGTGATTTACTATCGTTTATTTCAATATCTTCTACACCCACATCTAAAGATTCACTTGGGTTTCTCCTTTTTCCCTCCTTGGGTTCAGCTACAAAACTTTGACCTTGCACTTCGGCTTTTGAATTAATTATGCCCTCTTCAACTGAAATGAGCGGATCATTTCTTCTCCCTGCCAAGGTCATTTCGCTTTGATCCCTTTTTTCTGCTAGCTGATTTGACATGGATACATTGATGGAAAAAAGATTAACTGAATAATTTTCTTGCAATCCTAGAACCTTTAAAGTAGATCTCGACAATGAAATATTAAGTTTGCTAATTACATCCATTCCAATTAAAATATCACAACAAAGATTCTTAAGAACAAACAGTTTCACATGAATTTTAAAATTATCAACAACAATATCTGAATAAAAATAACCAATAGACTTGACATTTTCGTTTCCAATACCATTCAATACTATATCACGAGGTATTAATTCGGGCTTTCCGAGATACTCATAAAAATCGGATTTGGCAATTGACAAGTCTGATCCAGTGTCAAAAATTGCATTTACAAATTTATCCATAATTTGAATATTTTTTAACAATTTCTCATTATTATTACTACATGTAGTAATTGAAGGTTTATTTACATCATTGATATTAACATTTTTATTACATTCATATTTCCGATGACCATATTCATTACATTTTTGGCACTTAATTCCCCTTGCTTTGTTAGGACACTGAGAAATTTTGTGACCCATAGCATTGCAACCAAAACATTTGATGTGCTGGTTTGAAGAGCTTGCTTGCGAACGAACTGACGATGATTTGGTTTTACCTTCATATTCCAAATTATTTTGAATTTCATAGGATTTTGGATCTTTTGAAGTCGGTTTTTTAAGGTTAAATCTTGCAGTCTCATACTCATCTAGTTTATTTACTAAATCGGTTACTTTATTTAATTTTGGCAATTCTTCAATAAAATGATCTCTCGTTTCAAACGGTATTCTTCTCTTAATTTGATCAGCAACAAAAAGATCTTTTAATTCTTCAAAGTTGTCGATGTCTAATCCCTTAATCCATTCTTCAAGAAAGTTGTTCAATTCGTAAGCGTAATCACGCCAAGACGCATTTGCTTCTTTTTTATGTGTGAAGAAATTCTGCCTAAATTGCTCTGGTGAAAGTTTAAATCGCTTTAATAAGATCTTTTTAACATATTCATAATCGCTGGCTTGTGGGTCCGGTTCTCGTGCTACTAAATTAGCAATGTCTAATGGTAGAAGACCTAAAAGGTAAACTACCCAATTGTCTTTTGGAATGTCCAATCGACTTATTTGTTTCTCAAATAATGAAAAATAAATGCTCAAGTCACTGTTATTATCGAAAGGAGACATAAGCTTAGAAATGTCGATTTGAGGTGACGGTGTTAAACTTGTAAGCTGTTTAGATTCTAATTCTAATCTCATTAATTCATATTCCCTATCCTCGAGTTCCGATTTTGCTTTTTCCTCTTTTTCATCCTGCATTCGCTCGAGAATAGCTCTAGTAAACTCTTCATCATATTCTTTATCACTCGTTATTACTTTAACTAAATCTGCTACTTTAGGGTTTTGACATACTGTCAGCCCAAGCTCGTCAACTAGAGTAAGAAGGTCATTTTTTCTAACTCTGGCTAGGTACGCCATATTTCAAAATTACAGAACTTGGATAAACACAGTAAAAATAAATCAGTAAAAAGTACTCACGGCCACTTCTTGAGACTTTCCGGAACTATATCCGAATTCTATACTAATTCCATCATAATTCCATCCGGGACGGGCCCCCATGTAAATATAGATCTTCCAACTCTCGTTGCTTACACAAAAAAGACAAGTCCTTCTCTTTGACGACACTCACATTTAATTTCACACTTAATTCAAATACAAGTACGAACACACTCAAACACAAAAACACAAAAGTTAACACTGAATGTTCCCATCTGGAACTACAACATAATTTTCAACAGAGTTCCCGTCTGGAACACTACTTGCTTGTTTTCGCTCAAGCATCCGACTCCTGTCTCTCTCACGCGTTTTCTCTCTCTGGCAAAGTGTTTCTCCCACAAGAGGGCGCTCTGTACAACAGTTCTTTACACAAATCAAAAAACAACACTGCAAAACGAAAGTTCACACACATATATATATATATATATATATATATATATATATCTTCAAGAGAAGCAAAAATATGCAATTACATATGCACAAATGCATTGGAAGGGTGATGGGGTCCTGTGATAAGCAATCACAATACTTAAATATTGACTGAGCACACGTGTGGAAAGCACTCTAAAGAACTTTAACACCATATTTCCAATCACATTGCAATTGTGTTATTTTTTTTCAAATTGTGGAAGTTTCTCACGAAGAAAAATTTTGAAGTTTTAACAGTAGGGTAGACCAGGGCACGTTTACGCAGTGCCTTTTTTTCAAATTGAAATTAACTGTAGAGACAACAGTCATAACAGTTTGATGCTACTCCCTAATAAATACTCTCACGAGTAAATAATACATAATTAAGAAAAAACAAACACATAAAAATTAGCAGAATTTTATCTTTTTTTTTTGAGCAATCACGATTTCTTATTGCTTTCATTTGAATGTTTTTGGCGTGCTATGATTTTATTTTGCCCCTAGCACCCTCCGACCGGCGTCCTCACGATGCTGCTCCTCTGGCGAAAACCGTCTCCAGGTTGCGTCAATATCCTACACTTACACGCATACACACACAAACACACACACACACAAACACACACACACACAAACACACACACACACACAAACACACACACACACAAACACACACACACACAAACACACACAAACACATACAAACACAAACACATACACACACAAACACATACACACACTCAAACACATACACACGCATACATACAGACGCCTACACATACACACACCTACACACAACTACCCACACACTCATGCCTGCACACAGACACAAATGCCTACACACACATACACATCTCCCCCAAACACAAACACTCATACACACACAACTACCCACACACTCATAACTGCACACAGACACAAACATACATGCCTACACACACAAACACACACACCCCTAAACACAAACACACATACCCCCACACACACGCCTACATACACACACACACTCGTGATTGCGAAAAACATAATTTGAATTCAAGAGGTCAAAATTCACATTAATTTTCCTTTTTTTTAATTGTATTTGTATAAATTGAAATGTTATTAAAAAATTTTTTGCACGTTAAAAATAAATCCAAACTTGGTGACGAAGCAAGTTTACGCGTTGAACGTTGGAACACCTCTACGATCGTTCTTACTTTATCTTACTTAAACGTGCCCCTGACACTTTTTTGCTCCAAACTGTCTCAAACATTTTTACTATTTTCCGGCTATTTAGTTTTGAAAAGTACCCTTTAGTTTTTAATTAAGTTACACTGTTGTATAGCAATCATATAGCGCTGTCTTCATGCCCCTTCAGCTTCAATTTTATACACTATTTAGTCTGTAATAATGTTGCAGCATGTTGCTTTAACAGTTGCATGTTGTTAAAGCATGTTGCTTTATTTCAGCGATGGTAAAACATGATGCTCAAAACACAAACAGAAACACTTTGGGTGTCAAAATAAATATGCGTAAACGTGCCCCGTGTCCGTGGTATTTTTGCGCAACCGACTTAAACTCAAAAATATTTTTTTTAACCGTTAAAAACACAAGCTGAGCAACAACTGAAGAAATCAATGGGGTCGTTTCCAAAATTTTAAAAGAATTTTTTAAAAGAATTTTTTTCTGAAAGAGCATGCTTAAAAACATAGGATCTGACCATTTTTTAAATAATTTATTTAAGTTTATAATTTTTAAAAAAATGCTTAAATCGGCGCGCTTTCACTGTTTACACTTCTGTCGTGTGATATCACAAATGATGAAATGCCATTCAATGTTGCCCTTCACAGAACAAAATATTTAATTCGCATCTTTACTCACGTGTATTGGCAACGATATAATTGATAGCAAGCGTAGAGAGCAATTTAAATTCGCTGCTTGATTATCATAACGTGGAAACGTAGTAGAAAGATGCGCCAAATTGCATCATTTGTGATGTTATAAAGACCACGAATTGTTTGAAAAATTGGACATTTAAAAAATATAATTAAAAAAAAAACTGTTGGGAAAATTAAAGTGTTTTCTGGATAAATGTATTTTTTTTTTTTTTTTTTTGCTCATTCTATCCATTTCAATGACTAAAAGTGGTATTTTTGACTGAAGGAAACCACCCCATTTTGACCCCATTAACTGTTTATAAAACCGCAATGTCTAAAATTTCCTAAGTTAAAGCATAAAAATTAGAAAATTCATTGAAAAAAATCCGCGTAAACTTGTCCCTTTCTACCCTACAATGTACATATATATGTATCTCTAAGAATTACGTCTCTTCAATAATTATTTTTTGTATCTTTTTAATAATTAATACGCAATTTTCCTAAGATTCTAATACATTTGCTGCAGCTTTTCCTTTACATGTCGGAAATATAGTTAGCAAAAAGCTATTGCAAGATCAAAATTAAACATGTAAAAGCATCAACGCGAAAAACTTGTTTTTTTTTTTTTTTTTTTTGTTCACTTTGTAAGCAAATTAGATTATCATGTGAGATTAAAATTTTAAATTAGATTATAATCTTAACGAAGGCAAGTAAGTCGTTTGGTGAATAGTTTACAATATCTTGGTTCTGCATTTATTATCAATCAACAAAAATTAGAAAAAATGCATGTTCTTTATAATAACAAGTTCCTCTACTTGTCCTTAATCATCAAAATAACTATCAGTTAATTAGATGGCATTTTCCCAAAAGATTTTGAGCCGCATTATTAGAATAGCTGAAAAATAGTATTAAAAATAGAAAATAAAAAAATAAAATTCGACTCCGTAAAAGAAAGGGTAGGAACTTTTTAAAATCTGATCGTATTAAACAAGAGAAAATTATGCTAAACATCCGTCTGCATCATTTACGATCTTTTTTTTTTTTTTTTTTTTTGACTGATTAGGAAAGGCAATGAAGACAGAAATTCAGGGGTTTTATTGCTTATTTTCTTAAATTAAAAGTAGGAACGTAAATATCAGTATCTGTAGAAATGAGTGGTTGAGATATTTGTGTAATACGCAACTGACACATTGTCATTTTCACTTTTTCTCCCCCCGCCTTTATTTTGGTATAATTGAAGTAAAAATTGCAGTCTTATCATTCATTAAATTATGATTGTTTAACGCGAAATCAAGAGAAATTCACTTTCATCTCGGTATTTTCATCATTTTTTAAGTAATTTTCTTATAGGTTTGAAACCTTTGCTCTAGCTATATGCCAATGCCTAAAACAAAACATTTGAAGCGACATTGTTAAAAGAAAACAGGAGGAGGAGAGCTCAAAGATTTATCAAACCCAGAAAATACGTATCAGTAACATAAAATTCAGTGAAATAGTAAAAAACGACACGCTTATAATGTAATGTAAGTAAAATGAGACAAGAAACCTGATGCAGAATGATAAAAGCTCTGCATCAGGTAAGAATAATAAAATGGTAACGATAAACTCTAATTAAAATAGTATTGGAATTAACATTTAATTGCAATTGATTTTAAATAAGTAAATTACATTTACAAAACAATTACATAACAAAGTCATTGTTTCATGTTCTTGTGTAATTGTGCTATAAATACGCAATCTATTTTTATACTTAACAGCTATAAAAGCTCTTTTTTAGCTTCGCAAGTAAGTATAATGCAAAGAGCATTAAAATCAGTGTACAATTCAGTTATATCTAATGCAGTAATGCTTCACAAACGAGACACAAAATACTAAACTAATTAATACTTCTTGATTTAATTACATATGTTTTGATGCATTATATTAATTAAATTAATTATCTTATAGAATTCGAAGACAAATATAAAAATAAAAAAATAAAAAATAATGAAAAATAAAACAGTTTCCTTATTAACTATTATACTTAACTACAAAAGCTCTAAATGCAAAAAATAGCATTGTCCCACCTGCATAAAAGGTATGTTTATGTACTAATTAATTAGAATATGTTCATATGCATTTCTATATTTACTAGCATAAGAGAGATCTTTGAAAGTCTTCTAATTTTCGGAACATATACAAATACATTTTGTGATGCTCTTTTTTAGAATTAAAACGTATGGGAATGCATCATTTATATACCATTAATATATATTTAACAATATATGCTAAACAATTGCGATGCTCCTCAATTGCATTTTAAAAAGGTAAACGATTCTTAGAGCGAAATATTTTAACGTTGAGCAAGAAGTTAGTGCTTATCTAAATGAGACTACTTTACGTAGCACAACATTGATTTTCCAACATCGGGTAAATCACTTACACAATTTGGATTAGTTGGTTACATTTGTTTGAATGTAGTAGTAGTAGTAGTAGTAGTAGTAGTAGTAGTAGTAGTAGTAGTAGTAGTAGTAGTAGTAGTAGTAGTAGTAGTAGTAGTAGTAGTAGCAGCAGCAGCAGCAGCAGCAGCAGCAGCAGCAGTAGCAGTAGCAGTAGTAGTAGTAGTATAATAATAATAATTATTATTATAAAAGAATAAAAATATTAATAATATCAATAATTATAACAATTGTCTGAAAAGTAAGCACTGTAAATTTAAACACTCTTTTAGAATTTTTAATTTTTGGACATTTTTATACTTTTTGTTGCTAATTTATTAATTAATTATTAGTGAGATATACCAGTGCTCGTAACTACTACTGGTTGTTTTAATTTAACACACACAAACACTGATGCTAACGACTTAATTATTTTGTTAGTATTAATTCAAATTTTTGTTATTATTTTAAATTATAATACAATTGTCAGATGTAAGATATTTGTTTATGGTGTGAAATAACTATAAGCTGCAAAACAAATAACGAATCATGGGTAACACACCTAATTATAAACTTACTGAACGTTTGTAAAACTTTAAAGCTAAAATTATCAAGATTCTGTCAAGATAAACCAAAAATGCAATTACGCCGACATAGAAAAGCTGGAACAAACTTTGGAAAATTATTTTTGATCTGCATACTTTCTCTTTCCAAAGTAACGCTTGATTAAACATAAACTATGCAAAACTACGAAACGCTAAATTTTCCCATCAAAACTTTGCATTTTGAAACTAAGCTAAAACTGAGAATCAGCCAAAGGTTTCTATTCGCCTCATTTTATATCATCTATGTCTTAGCATCGCAAAAATGTTTCAAAGAAGATTAAAATGGGAATAGTGCTAGGATTTTTCCTTTTTCTGCTAAGATGTTTACTGATACGATTACTGAAATTAATCATGCGATTTGTAATAAATTATTAATATGTAATTTATGAGAATATTGTTTAATAAATATTAAATCACGTATCTTAATGCACAATACGTAAAAGATTACATTTTCATTTTAAATAAAGTTGCCTTGTCGATGAAACTGGATCTAGCATCACGTATAGTTGTAGAAAATTTCACTTCTTTTTAACAAGTGTACATTTTAGGTCATCAGCAGCAAAACATGTTTCCCTTTTAAAATATTTTCTTCAATATACTATTCTGAATACAGATGTGATATTGAGAAAATATTATGTGTTAGCATAAAAATCGGAAATAGATTTTAATCAAGATGAAAAAAATGTGGTCGGAAAAGATCATCTTGAACAAAATGTTTCCCAGAAGTAACCGACCCTACTTATGTGAATGTAAATATTATAATAGCAATTTTACTGTTCTGTCTTTTTCCATATCTTATTCAACTTAGGCTCCAAAATTTTTTAACTAGGTATTTTAAATTTCAAATATTCTACTGAGATTGATGAAATAATTCAAATTTATTTCAATGCAAATGCATTTTCACAGTTCTAGTTTAACTGAATAAAGTTTTGAAATCATCTAATTAATATGAATATAAGAAGAAACACTTTTAAAAACTTCCATTCTATTTTTCTATAGTTTTGTATTCCTTAAGCGACGTTTCAGCCGAGAGGCAAGTACACGTACTTTCTGCAGTTAAAGAACAGGTTATGCATGTTACAGTACTTTACCGCGCTGCCTGTCATCTTCGTGTAAAGCCTATATGCAGTAGTTTCGTTTAGAAAGCATGCTTATTCTGAGCACCAAATAAAAAGTGATTTCGTTAAAAATGCATGCTATTTCTGAGTACTTAATAGTAAGTAGTTTCGAGTACTTATTCCGAGTACTTGAAGACATGCAATTAATACAATATATCAGGATTTCGCTTATCCGGACAAAATTTTATCTATTAAAAAAAATTATGTTCACGTGGGTAATTTTAAATTAAGATAGTGCAAAAACGTAACTATAGGAAAGACTAGGGTTACTTGATCCCTAGGGATACATGATCCCATAGTTAAAAATATACCAAAATCAATAAGCAGAAATTTGAAACCTGACAATTATATTAAAGTTATACTTGTACATAAAACTGGCAACATTTTTTTTTTTTTTTCAGCCATTTTGTTTTAGCTTAAGAAATGATCGTCTGAATGTGACAAGGGAAACTTTTTTTATGAAAGCTTTCCGAAGTTTACATTATCCGTTAAATACAACTTTAAAACAAAATCCGAAGTGTAATGTTAAAGTATAGAGTCTTTAATAACTGAGATATATTTTTAGTAAATTGTCACTGATTGTTAATAATAGAACAAGTATGTTTGTAAAAGTAGCATATTAGGGATACTTGATCCCTTCGTTTAGAGGGATACATGATCCCAGGGAGCAAGTATCCATATAACAATATAAACGAAATGAAAACAATATAAATGTTGTTTACTTAGTTGACATTAACTTTACAAATTCAAAACCATGTTAATATAATAAAATTTATCATAGTTTGAGTGATAGATTTAAGCAATCACTGCAGTAAATATGCTAAACAGTTTAAATATCAGTTCGCACTTGTAACCCACATAACACCTCAAACATCTAAACATAAACTAACTCTATTGATAAATTATGTTCTGATCAGCAAAATGAGCTTGAACAAGTTGAAATAGATGTCACATCTTTGTTTGAAAGAAAAAAAAAAAAGATTTTACTATAGTTAGAGTTACAACAAAAAAGTGAGTTGACCATTATGTTGACCCATTAGCGGATAGAATGCAAAGGGATTTCTCGAGTTTGAAATAAGTTTTCTGAAGCGAAAAGGTAATATGTTTAATCAATCAATTTTTCCTGAAAAATTGACAAAATGTATTAAGCTGCACACATCCAGTTGGGTTGAGTGGAACTTAAAGAACTACAACAAACGAATTGTTTGCATTTGACTTTTCAGGTTTTGAAAACATATAAGATAAGCTTTCTTCTTTATGAGTGCACTGATACTTACATTTTTCTTCCCTTTTTTTCAAATTAATTCAAATGATGAAACTCTTAATTTTATTATTGCAAGACAAGAAGCAAATAAAATGATTTTCGTGCTTGTCATCCTATTTTTTTTATTTGTTGTAATTTTAGCTTCATTACGATACTTTAAAAAATTGTTAGTTTAATTTATAAAATATAGTATTTTTTGTTCACAACTCTATTTGATAATAAGTAACTAATCAAAAGCATCATAAGTTCATGAAAGTTGTGTATTTTTTTGTTTTTTTTTACAAATGTCCAGTGAAATTTGAAACTATGTTATTTTGTGTTCACATTATTATAATCTAATAAAGAAAATTAGAAATTGTGTTTTTTTTTTAGAAACATGATGTAGAAAACTAAAATCCATAAATAAATTGCCGATCTAATGAAAAGTATGTATTTTCTCTGTGGGATCAAGTATCCCCCACGAAGGGATCATGTATCCGTAGATGTGTGGATACATGACCCCCTTTATGAAATTTTTGAAAAAAAAAATATTATAACAAAACTATCTGTTTTATTTCAACTAAAAAAACGACTGTCAGATGGAGTAAAATAATTACCTTTCTATACGTACTTTAAAAAAAAAAAAAAACTAATTATTTGCAGCAGAGAAAAAAAATTGAGAACTATAGTGGGGAACAAGTATCCCCAGTCGCCCCTAAGTACGCCGAACATTAAGTTTTTATTTTAATTGAATGTACAGCTCATGCCATCGCTTAGCCCCAAGATGGCGGACGCGTCACTACTTTTTTTACGATTCAGGGACTTTACTTCAAATTACACACGTGTTTGAACCAGAAGACAGTGAACCCTTTCGTTGTTTTTAAGTTATGTGTAAAATTGGCACGTTTTTTTTTTTTTTTTTTTTTATTGAGTCTTTTATACAATTATACGCAGTTTTGCTACAAAATATGTTTTTTTGTAGTAATAAACGGCATATATACTTATCTAAGGACGTGCTTTTCTTACTACTCATACAATTCGGATCTTTCGGATTTTCGGTCATGCCATTTATTCCAATTAGTCTGGTTAAACGAGGTTGTACTATAAATATCACAAAGTACTGTAAGAGTATTCCCAATAACTTTCGGTAACAATTTTATACGCGCATCAACTTATACAAGTTGTACAGATGCATGAATTTTGGTAATATGCATTAGTTACGATGAAAGTTCAAAATGTGGTAAATGCCGCTATTAGTCGGTAAATACCAACATTCTCACGTTGAAAACGAAATTCAACATTCTCCGATTTCGGTATTTCACGGTAACACATTACTGTATATATTACAGGATAAACAATAATTCTGACTTTATATGATTTTGTGACTGCCTTCGCTTCATTTGCATTTCATTTTTCATTCTGTTTAGATATCCTTTGCATTTGTTGCTACTCCACTTCGAATTTTATTCCGATGTAATAACATAAAAGAAATTGAAAAATATTTTTCTCTGAAATAATAAGTGGATCTTGCTGACATACAAGATTACTCCTGCATATAATATCCGTTCCTCCTTCTTATATTAAATCAACAGTGACTTTTGGAAACTCATGAGACTGATATGTTTATGTATCAACATAGATTTTATACATTGAGTTCGAAAAGTACATTAATATTGTAAAGGAAATGCTGCATCGGAACAAGGTTTATATTTTATGGATTTCCCTTACAATATTAATCCATAATTGGCTGAAACCGCATACATGATTTATGGTGGTTGACTGACGAAAGTGGTTTAAAATAATTCTGATTGGCAGGAAGAGGTGAGGAGGGGGGGTGGAGTTGGTTTTTGTTATGGAAAATGCAAACAGAGCATTCGACTTAAAATACAGAAATAATGCTACACTGTTAAACATTTTCCTGAAAATTTATGGTAATTGTTACTGACATCCATGTTGCCAGTAACTATTACGTAAAAATCAAATGTTACTGTAAAATTTTACGGTTTCCTTGGTAGGCCACAACAACCAATTGGAGCTGGGATCGCTTACTTCTCCGGTATAAATTACCGTAAAAATCAGCGATGCTGTAAGTCCGCGATTTTACAGTAACAATTACCAGAAAATCTTCCTGAATTTTTAACAGTGTAGAGTCTGCGTACCCGCAGACCCTGCAGTGCAGGGAGGAGTGGGATTGCACGTCTTTAGGGAGTCCAAAAGTCCAAGAAATTGAAAAAAAAAATGCAAAAAAAGTAGCACTAAGACTTATTAACATTACAAATCTACTCTTGGCACTACAGATTATTTGCAATTGAGCATAAAATTTATAGATCCGTTATCTACTTCGTTTTCAAATATCACACAGTAAAAAGATAGTGCAAATAATAAAAATGCATTCGATTGATTAATCAGTAATTAGCAGTATCGAGTAGATCCCTGGTCATGACGTCAAACCGTGAATTACAGAAATGGAACATCACTATTGAACTCTCCACTATAATGACTTAGTCACTTAATATAAGCAATTAAAATGACAGCATGGAAAAAAAAATATTTCTATTAAGAATCAAAAATCACATGCAACCTTATGTGACGTCTAACAGTGAAGCACAGAAACGGAACATCACTATTGAACCCTCCAATATGACGACTTTGTCCCTTCTACTAAGCAATTAAAATGACAGGATGGAACAAATCTTTCTATTAACATTTTAAAATCACATGCGACCTTATGTGACGTCTAATAGTGAAGCACAGAAACGGAACATCACTATTGAACTCTCCAATATGATGACTTTGTCCCTTCTACTATAAGCAATTAAAATGACAGGATGGAACAAATCTTTCTATTAACATTTCATAATCACATGCAACCTCATGTGACGTCTAACAGTGAAGCACAGAAATGAAACATCACTATTGAACTCTCCACTATGACAACTTTGTCCCTTAATATAAGCAATTTAAATGGCAGGATGGAACAAATCTTTCTATTAACATTTTAAAATCACATGAGACCTTATGTGACGTCTAACAGTGAGGCACAGAAACGGAACATCACTGGTGAACTCCATACTATGATTACTTTATCCCATAATATAAAGTCATTAAAATATTTCTCTTAACATTCTAAAATAACATGCAACCTTATGTGCAAAAAAAAAAAAAAAAAATATTAATTTGAATTTTGACATCTTGAATTTAAATTATGTTTTTCACAATCACGTGTGCGTGTGAGTTTGTGTCTGTGTGCAGGCATGAGTGTGTGTAGATGTGTGTAGGTGTGTGTATATGTGTAGGGATGTCTCTATATGCGTGTAGGTGTGTATGTGTGTGTGTGTGTGTGTATAGGCGTGTATGTATGCGTGTAAATGTAGGATATTGACGCAACCTGGAGACAGTTTTCGCTAGAGGAGCAGCATCGTGAGGCCGGTCGACGGTGGTGCTGCAGAGGAAGAGGGGGGGGGGATAAAATCATAGGACGTCGAAAACAATCAAATAAGAGCAATAAGCAATGTGATTGCTCAAAAAAAAAAAAGATGGCTGCTGAATGGATATTTCAGTAGGATAGTAATCTCAAGTACGCCTTCAAATTGGTAAGAAATTGGTTGAGACACTTGTCTTCAATTTATTGATTTCCTTATGTTTGGGAACAACACATCAGTAGAAAAATCCGAGTACGGAAGCTTTTCCATAACTATACCATAGCTGTAAAAAAAGAAAGAAAGTCGTTGACATTTTGAATCTATCTTTTCCTAAACCAAAAGCCACATTAAGAACCTTTTTTTTTTTTCATTAACGTAAAAAAAAAAAAAATGTAGGAGGGCTCATTGAATTTCTGACTAGAATATTATTTTTTTTCTTATTCACTTGAATGCAATGACTAACTTAACTTCAACGGTGCTATTTATAGCGTTTCAAGACTTTCTTGACTCGAAAGAAATGTAGTTGATCGATATTTAATTGAACTAACGACGCATGTCTAGTATTGATATTTTGCATTAATGTAGTTCATCTGATTACAATTAAACGATGAAAACTTTCAACAAATTATCGTATATATCATATTCCAATAAATAGAAGAAGTTAAAGAAGCGAATAATAAGAATAATAATAATAACAATAAACTTGTGATATGCAATATCTACAAATGACTTGAATGAAAGCAGATCATTTCTATCAAGCAAAATATAAATTCAAAAGTTTTATTGACAATTTTCTGTTTTATATTTCAATACACCATTGAATTTTCTTATTTCTATTTCAACTCGTACGCTCAAAGAAAAATTTGTAACACTACTTTACGGGCATTTTTGAATAACAAATTACAATACTTAATAATTTAATTATTGAGTGATTCTTAGAGTTATTGCATAACTCGGAGATAATTTTACTAAAATAAAATAATTTGTAAACGAAAAATAAATATTCTAAGAGGAATATTTTCTTTTTCCATTGATAGATGGCGCCAAATTTCAGCCAACTCTATCGTTCCATTAAGAGTAAAATTTGAATTTTGTCACCATAATTTCGAAGGAACTTGATTTTTTCTTCTTTTAAACTTGTTTTAAATATTGTCTCTCCAAAATTACTTACTCACATGGCATTATTTGTTAATGTATTTTATTTTTTGATGCTTTCTATTTCAAATGAAAAAAAAAAAAAATGCTTAACGTAAAACAATGATTTTTTTTTTTTTTAATATCAAGCGATAATTATTCTCGAGAGAGAGAGAGTTTACTGACTGAATCAAATGTACCGAATTTGCAGAACTCGCTCTGTTAAAATTTTGACATTGTATTCACATACATCCGGGAGAACGGATTCATCTGAAAATAAATGCAATGATAATTATCTATACAAAATCAACACTTATGCGGAAGAACAATTTCTTACACACACATTTGCCCATTTTGCATAAATATTTATTAATAAACTATTTAATGTTTCAGTTGCTTTACTTTCAACATTTTCAGACATTTAGGTGGGTCAGTCCTCCTGAATTTGAAGCTCCTTGGCTCCTACTGATTTCAGATGGGAATACTGGAACATTATTTTAAACCAAATTATGGGTATTTTTTTAATTTTATTTTTTAAGAATGATTTTAGAGTTATTGCTTGGCATTTCAAAGAAATAATACACAATCCTAAACTATTAGCAGCAGTAAGGAGTCTTAAATCTCTGTAAATATATAGCAGAAAATATAAAGACATTACAGTTTTCGTGATGCTTACACATTCTTTCTCCCTTTTCAATTTCACACGCAAAATGAACATTTATAAAATATTTCAGAACCTAAAAAAAACATAAATAGTTTAGCATAATATTTATAACAAATATAGTACTAACATTTGTTTTTTTTTTTTTCTTTATTATTATTACTATTATTATTTATTTTTTTATTTATTTATTAATTTTTTTTTTTTTTGAATAACAGAATAAATACACACTAATCAGAAATAAACAAAAAAAAACCTTTTTTTTTTTATCCACAGTAATTCTTTGTTTTGTTCATTAAATTGTACTAATAGCATTAACAACTTAACAATGCTAAGATATTCAAGAAAACGCTCATAAAAGTGCTTATTACTTTCTAACCACGGATTGTATGGAAAGACAAACATCCGTTTTACAGCCGGAAATGGACGAATCTATTATTTTTTAGCGATGCCAGCTTTTGCAGAAGCAGAGTCTCATTCAAATGAGCGGAATACCGGCATCAAATTTATACTTTCCCCCCTCATTCAGATAGATTCTTCTTATCTGGATGTTTGAAAATTCCATGCAATCAGTGGTTGGACAGTATTTTATTGAAGAAAATGATATCAAGTGTCTATGTATTTATTTTTTATTTTTGGAAATTTCTTAACATGAACTTCAGCTCAGAAATATCACTGGACCGATAAATAGGACACGAAATAAAGAGCAATGTTTCCCTATTTTGCATTGAAAAAGGGGTTCCCCGTAACCCTAAAACACGTGTCTGCAGTAATCTGCTAATGTTGTGCGTCAAAAGCGTCAAAACGTTGTTGATTGCTACTAAGCTTTTGGTTCATTTAGCTTTAGAGGTTACCTGTAACCCTGAAACACGCATGAAGATTTTATATCTTTGTGTAATTTAGATCTCGTGTTCATGTCTGAAACTTATCCCTTAAAAGTGAACATTTTATGTGTAACAGGGCATAAGAGAATAGGGGGTATGTATAGGGGGTATCTCCTATGTATAGGGGGTATCTCCTATGTATAGGGGAGAATATACATAGGAAAAAAGGGGGCACACGTGAACAATTTTTTCATTTCTTTATTTTTTTAAAAATTTTTATCAATTTCTCAACGCAAAAGTGTTTTTATGGTTGAATTAAACTTCATTTCTTTGTGTCATGGATTTTTTTCGGACTTTTTTTTCAAATATTTTTTTACTTCATGGTATTTTTGAAAAACATCTTCAGTTGCTCACATGTGCCCTTATGGGTGGGGCACATGTGAACAGGCCTGGGGCACATATGAACACGGATTAAAACTGCAGGAGAAGCATAGTATTTTAAAGGAAAATTCTTTAATATGAAACATATACCCAAATAACAAATACGTTGCAGGGTTTGCAACTTATACTGCGTCAGTCTGAATTGAGCAGTTCGACTAACATTTTTTTTTTTTTCGATATCTTTTTTTCGATATTTTTATTCGATGTAACTGCTCACTGTCAAATTATAAAGTCTCGTAGCCTGTTCTGATCACTGAATAGATTAGAAAAAACTTATATGACTACATAATATAAATAAGATTTTATTATGTAAGTGTTATTCTACATATATTTTGCTTTTAAGCTTCATACATTGCGTGATATGTATTTTAAAACGATTTCCAACTTCAGTTTTTAGTTAAATGAAAATATTTCGTGTCTTTTTATTTCCTATAAATTTAAATCATTAATCAACTATTTAATAACAAAAAACTTTTAAAATAAAAACAACGAACATAAATAAACAAATACTTAATAATATTAATAACAATTAACAATAAATTTAAATATTAATTATAAGAAAATAATAATTATAAATATTTACACATTTTTAACACTTACAATATGCTACACTTATAATAATACTACGGAGAGCGGCTATGAGAACTGTTCACTTGTAACCCTAGATGTTGAGTTCACAAGTGCCCCATCGTCTAATTTAGAGCTAACTCGCAAAAAAAAAAAAAAAAAAAAAGAATTTTTTATATAATAAAAAATATTGCAAATTTACTTGAATCTTCGCACTATGGTTCGTAATATTTAGGATTAGCATAGCAGTTAGTTTTGAAAATGTTTTCACGTGAAGAAGACAGTGATAAATTTTTTTCAACACCTACTAAAACAAAGACGTTGCCACCACAGAAACATAAAATGGCTCATTGCTCGAAATGTTTTGTCCAAGAAGCACAACTGATACTGTCCTTATTTGATAATTTTTCCAGATTTTTTTGCTTTAAGTGATCTTAGTAACACATACCATGTTCACATGTTCCCCTTGTTCACGTGAGCCCTCTTTCCCCCCGCTAAGTTATTCATACCAAATTATTCAGCTTACTATCGTTCAATAATAATATTTAAGATATTGGGCATACATTTTTTTCTTCAAAATTTAGTATCTATATTTATTGACATACCGAATTTTTCCTTCGAGAAGATGATATGTTATTTTAAATAAATTTCAAATATCTGAAGAATACCAATGAAAGGGTTCAAACGTATAATATGTACGTTAAAAACAAGTTAAGACTTTTAATCGATAAAGCCATTTCAATAAACTAATGACCAAACCCAGAGACGTCCCAAGGAGGGGTCACTGTGAGCTCCCAAAAGATTCCTTATTCGTGAATACTGTTGCGATTTTTTTGACTAATTAAAAATAATACATGAAATACACCGCCAGCTCAGTCAATTCCAGCCGATGATTGCAGTTTCGTGCTTATTAGCACTCATCAGCCCGGCATAGGAAATGACTGAGCTGGAGGTGGAATACCTCTTAAGGAATCCTAGAGTGCCAATCAAACTGGTAGCTAATACAGAATTAGCACCGACCAGACGAGTGACCGAAACAATGGTTCGGTTCAACTCGAATATTGAAGGCAAGGCATATTCAGTAAGTTACCGGTCCTATAATTGACTGAGCTGGCGGTGTATTTCATGTATTTCTGCCTTAGCCCTGGCTATAGGGCGGTAACTTACTAATTAAAAATAAGTTTTTTTTTTTTTTTTTTTTTTTTTTTTTTTTTTTTTAATAAAGATGCTTAAAGTATTTTCTCACGAGGGGCCGTTCAAAAAAAATGTGACTTTTTCTACTTTTTTTTTTTTCTTTTTTTTGACATTTTGGATCAAAAGGGGAAGCGGGACCCCTTCCCTCTTTTGACGCGAAGTGTCATACTTTACCTCCGCCCCCCCCCCCCCGTGACCTGTCATGCTGTTTTCCATGAGCATCATTGTTACGAATTGAGTGTCGTATCGCTCTTCTTTTTATCCCCCCCCCTCCCGTCACAAACTGACACAATTACACGAAACGCTTCTCCACCCTCAAAGCATAACATCGTCTATGGACGATCCCTTCCGCGCAGGTACGTAAGCATGTTCGATTTTTTTTGTTCGGTAAATCGAGAATTTCCCCCTCCAAAAGTTTTAAGTTAATGGCACGCCCTGCCTTAAGCAGTAGGTATCAATCTCATAAATATGTTATTGCTACACGTAATTTTCTTTGCATGTCATGTCTCTGCTTTCTAAGTGTAATTTTTAAAATATTTCAAGTAAAAAAATAAAACTTGATTCTATTCAAAAAAGCTGTAAAAATATACAAATTTTTACAATTTTGTATGGCAAAAGTACCATTTCCCTAAAGGTACACCCGCCTTTGCTTTTAAACATTTATATCAGGGGGGCACATCCCCCAAAGAGCAATTGCGCACCCTCCCCCAAATAGCACGCAGCCCGCCCCCCTTCCCCAAGAGTGAGAGCCGCTCAGAAAAGAAAAAGAAAAAAAAAACACATCTGAAAACAGCCCCCCTAAAAATGTCAATGGACCAATCTATGCCATGAACCCCCTCCTCCCCCCCCCCCCGGTGTGCCCCCCAGTTTATAATGACTTTTAAATTCGAAGAGACGAACCGAGACATTATTCAATCGTGCATGGTCTACTTAATCACCCAACAATTCCCTATTGCAGGTTACGCCATCTGCATTTAAATACTGATTTTAATTTTGTTCGGACGAAAAAATTTTGGAAACAGATAAATTTCAAAATATTCCTAAGAAAAATTTTGTTTATTTTTTATAAAATCAAAAGAATTTATTTAATTGATAGCTATACATGTTTCAAAAAGGTTTCTTTGGCGAATTTCATTACATTGTTTAAAAGGTAGAGTTTTGTCCCCTGTATTACGATTTGACATTTGAATAAAACATATGTTTCATTCGTGGAATAAAACAGTTGTACTTTTATTACAAAAGTAAGTTATTTTTCTGAGAACTGTAATTATTATGCGCATTATTTTTGAGCAATAACTAAGCTGAAATTATTATTGTACTAAAGACGAAAGATCAGTTTACGAAATAATTTAAATATTTACATACAAGTTTGCATTGAGCTAACTTTAAAAAAATATTTTTCAGTATTCCATTAAAGTATTTTTTTTAATTGAAGAGGCAAAAATATATTTCACGTCGGCATATTTTTTAGTTTGTCCCCAGAGAGTTACGTTATTCATTCACAATAGTAAGTTAACTCCTCAGAATCGCAATAAAGTATCAAAAAAAAAAAAAAAAAAAAGAGTAATATTATTTTCTGCATATTTTCCACTTCACGTTGTTTCAAATTTATCTCTAAAATAAATTGAATCCATCAAATCATGTAACTTTTTTATATGTGTTATTTCTTCACTTCGTTTTAAAAGGTAATTAAAAAAATATGATGAATGCCAAACTAATGAGCTAAATAAAGTAAAGTAATCCGTGAAAACTGATAACCTAAATAAAATAAATAATGCATGACAAAATGGGTGATCTTTAAGAAAAAATAAAATAATGCATGAATGATATAATAATAATAATAATAATAAGTTACTTCGTTATCTAAGAGTATTTCTGTGTGATTAATATCAGAAATCAGTTAAATTGAGAGAATGATTCTTTATCTGATAAAAAGGTTTTACTTATTTCAAACACAGAGTTTATATCTTTTTTACTCAAAACTTTATATTTTACAATAATTTTAAAATGTGAGTTACTTTTTAGCCTACTTTCCCAGTAAAACTCAGAGAAAGAAGAAAAAAGCGTGAAAGAAGGCTTAATGCATCTTAAAAATATCCCGAAAAACAAAAAAAAAAGTCAAAAATAAATAAAATAGTTAGATAAATATTGAAAAATTAAAAATTGGAAAGTAGGGTATTGAGATGGGGAAAAATGTCTGTCGGTCTGTCTGTCTGCCCCCCCCCCCCTAATAACTTTTGAATGAATAGTCCGATTCGAACAAACTTTTTTTTGTTCGAAAGATCTCGGCGAGGACATCTCATTCCCATATTTATATTACTTTTTGATTTGAACTATTTTTTGTTCAATTTTGAACAGTTCAAAAAAACTTAACATTAGCGCCTACGGGGAAATTCAAGGCAATTCCGAACTGTGAGGCGAATTTGCTTCAAACAAACTTTGTAGAAAAAAATTTGTGATGAAAAACTTGTGTATAAAATATCTTTTTGATTTGAACAATTTTCTGTTCAATTTTGAACAGTTCAAATTCCTTAACATTAGCGCCTACGGGGAAACTGAAAGTTAATGTAGATTCTTTACTAGCAGGCTAATTTACTTCAAACAAATTTTGTTGGAAATAGCTCTTGACGCCAAACTCCAGACTCCGATTATGAGAATTGAGGGGCACCTGACTCCGACTCCGACTCCTGTGCCCGATAATTAATCGGACTCCGACTCCCCGACTTCGAGTCTGACTTCTTAACTTTGGCAAACATTTACACACGGAGGACAGGTGACTGACTCGGATTCTTGGATATTCGACTCCGACTCCTTTATCCCAAAATGAGATTGACTCCGACTCCGCAGCTATGGTTTTAACTATGAAATAATTATTGTTGATATGACTTGTTTTTATTTTCACGCTAAAGTTTTAATTTAGGCATTCAATTTTCGGCGAATAAACTCGAAGTCTTTCATGTTTCTACATAAAGATATGCGCAGACGATTTCTTTCTTTTTTTTTTTTTTTTGACAATGAAAATTATTTCTTTAAGTTGACATTTTATTGTTTTTATTTATTTTTGGTAATTGCATTAATTCATTTCAAAAATTATTTTGGCAACAAGGAAAAAGAAACGATTTTTTTTTTGATATGATGTATTTATTTTAATAAACTTATTAATTTCAATTATTATTTTTTCGTTATGAAAGCTGTTAAAGAATTTTTTAATGGAAAAAAAGTGTACAAGCTGCTTTGTTTAAAAGGTGCTGCTATTTTTTTTTTTTTTTTTTTTTTTTTAAAGATGAGTGAGGAATATTTTATTCCTAGAAATCAGCTTAAAATATTAAAAAAATATTTTTGAAACAATTTGCAATTTTAGCTATTTTTGAGAATATTGATCAGGTACTAGAAAGTAGTATGGGTATATGGGAAAGTAGGCTCGTTCAGTTCTAGACAGAACTTCTTGTTATATTTGCCAAGTGTACACTAACTTTTTTAATTTTTGAAACAAATTTAATCTTTTGACTATTGTTATCACTTTACTGAACAATATTTGTTTTAACGAAGTTATTCTATAACTCCATCTAAATAAAATGTTTCGGCAGTTTTCACTCACTTTTTTTCCTGAATCTCTTGCGCTCAAATGGTCTTTTTCATGAGAACGACCCACTACAATTTTGCTGAAAACAAATTCGTTTTTTCATGGGAAACTAAAAATAAGTATAGAAACACAGCATTCCCTATTGGAAAAAAATCCTAAAACCAGTATCCAAATGATACCGGACCCAGTATGATTTGTACCGGAAAAAAGAAAATCATACCGGAAATTTAAATTCCGGTATGAAATCTTACTGGAAATTTTGAAACCGGTATCAATTTATACTGGAAATTTCAAAACCAGTATGAATTTAATCTGGATTTTTTTATACCGGTTTTCAAACATACTGGAAATTTTGAAACCGGTATCAATTTATACTGGAAATTTTGAAACCAGTATCAATTTAATCTGGATTTTTTATATCGGTTTTTAAGCATACTGGAAATTTTGAAACCGGTATCAATTTATACTGGAAATTTTGAAACCAGTATCAATTTAATCTGGGTTTTTTAATACCGGTTTTTAACATACTGGAAATTTTGAAACCAGTATTAATTTAATCTGGATTTTTTAATACCGGTTTTTAAACATACTGGAAATTTTGAAACCAGAATCAATTTAATCTGGATTTTTAATAGTGGTTTTTAAACGTACTAGAAATTTTGAAACCTGTAACTAACCACACTGGAAATTTAAATGCCAGTATGAAATCTTACGGGGGAATTTTGAAACAAGTATCAATTTAATCTAGATTTTTTAATACCATATTACCCCGAAAAGCGAGGTTGACCAGCATGCCGGAAATTTGAATCTTTCGGCATGCCAGATAATTTAAGGTTTATTTTGCAACAAAACTAAAGTTAATTTCCCCATACAGTTCCTATCAAAAAGCATACCATTGTTACGCTCGCTCACAGGTCACTAATACATTAGTCTAGTTTTATTTGTATTAAAAAAAGGTTAGTGTTTTTTTTTATATGAATCTCATAACACTTATGATTTTCATACATTTAAAGGGGACAATTAATTTGACATGCAAATCCTGCATTAGATTATTATAAGCATAAGTTTGCAATTTCATTATCTTTTGAGAAAAGTATGTAAGGGAACATTTTTGCACTAAAATTACAATCATAATATAATCTTTGTTTCCTACATTTACTGAATGCAAAAGAAATTAGTGAAAAAAACCATACAATGTTTACATACTGTAAAGACTAAGGCAGCTTAAAAACATTTCATGGTCATTAATTATACTATGTTCAGTGTCAAAATGTGTGTATATATTTTCTAAAATGCCTAACAGTTGCAAAGAGCAAGCAACTTCTGACATTCTCTAAAAGCAGTGATTTAGTAAAAAATGTTAGGATGAGTGTTTTAAGAGTCAAAAAACCAAACCCAGTGGCATGACATCTTATGAGGGCCAAGGCCTACTGTACCCATCTCACTCCTCCTGACCAAGGTCTCTTGGGAGCTAGGCAGATGTTCCTGTTAAGAGGTCAGCCTAATGAAAAACTCCCAGGGTTTAGTTCCCAAGCATGCTTCGTACTCATTTTATTGACACACTGAGGGGATGAATGGCTATATATCAATTCGGATATATATCAATGTATCGGATATTTTCCAAAATATGATGATTTTTTTTTTGAACCCTGATTAGGGCCCTCCACTCTTTCATTCCCCCGGGGCCTCCACATTTCCAAATCTGGCCCTGGATGAAAAAACTAAACTCAGATCGGTCAGAAATGCTGCTGATAGGCTAAGGTGCACAAATGCACAATGTGTACTTCAAATCGAGAGAATTCCGCAAGTGTTTCCGAACACATTTACAGATTGATCATGCACTTTACTGGAGAAAAAGGGTTGACCTAAGACTGATAATTATAAAACTGAAGAAAAATATTATTGTATCAAAAAAATTAATGATTATTATATAACACTAATGTTTATGTCATACCTCAGATACCACTTATTTCATTCCATAGTAATATGCCTTTTAAATTCAAACGTAAACAATTTCATGTTAGATTCGTCTTCCTAATAACTATAAATAAAGCAGGGTCAAAATGATTTTATGAAAACATATTAGCAGTAAAATCAGGTTTCACGATTCAATTTGTCGCTTTACTCTGTCACTGTGGTTCAGTTCTTAACATCAATACCATTGCAAAAGTATGTGAAATGTTTCGCTTTTCAGGTCTTCGTGATTCAATTTGTTGCTTTACTTTGTCATTGTTGTTCAGTTCTTAACTTCAATGCTTTGCAAAACTAAGTGACATGTTTTTCAATGAGAATTGTCCAATAAATTCATTTAGTCTACGTGGAATAACATAATACAGTGAAGCACAGTTTATACGTTTCCCTTTTATACGTTTTAATTAATAATACATTTTTTAAATTGGTCCCTGGAGAGTCTAATGTACATTAACCTTTACCAAGTATATGTTTTTTCATTTGTACGCTTTTTTCATAGTCCCTTCAAAAATGCATAAACGGTGCTTCACTGTATATACAAAAATGTGGTTGGAAAAAAACTTCAGTTTTTACAGATTGCAGTTAGTAAAGCTTGACCACGAACAGAAGGCGGATGACCTTGAAGTGAAACATAATTTGCATCATTTGTAATTGGTAGAATCTGCCAGAAAGCACCAAATAATAAGAGGCATGGTTTCGCTAATCCTATCTTCCAAAATATTAACAAAAAACCTATTACAAATGATACAAATGACGGATGTTTTTGCATCAAAGTCATCCGTCTTCTTTTTGTGATCAAGCTCTAGCTGGGCTGTGGAGTTGGAGTGGTTTTTTGGTAAAAGAGGTTGAGGCAAAGGTTTAAAATTTCAAGAGACAGTTGGTAATTTTCTCTGAAAATTCGCAGCTCTGCCAGTATTTGAGGAGTCACAGCTGGAGTCAGACTAATTTTGGGTAAAGGAATCGGAGTCTCTAAAAATCCTGGAGTGGGAGTAAGACATTTTTCCTCCGACTCTACAGCCCAAGTAAGTAGGGAGCTTAATTTTTTGGCTTTGCAAAGGATTTTTTTAAAAGAAGAAAATCATAATACCTCACTACATACACAGTTGAAAATTTCTGGGTTTTCAGATACAAGACTTTGAATGACTTACAATGACATGTATATGACTGAAAAGTGGTTTTTTAAAATCTAAACAAATTTTATCAAAAGTTTGACTCTGTGCATTATTTATAGTTATTGGGAAGGCTAATCTAACAGGAAATTGTTCACGTTTGAATTAAAAGGCACGTTACTATCGGATAAAATAAGTGGTATTTCGAGGATAAGTATCAATGTTATTATTAGCATTTTTTTATACATTAATATTTTTCTCCAGTTTTATTACTGTCAGTTTTAGTTCAACTCTTTTCTCCAGTAAAGTGCATGATTACACCGGAAATATGTTTGGAAACACTTACAGAACTCACTCGGTTTGCAATTCACGGTTTACGGCGTGCGTTTGCGCGCCTAATCCTATTGGCAGCATTTCTGACCGATCTGCGTTTAAATCTTTCATCTAAAGACTCCCAAGTCCACTGCTCTCTTCTTTTAAAATTATATTCAAGTGATTAAAAACACTCATTCTAAAATCAAATTCTAACGCTAGACATCTAACGCTAGAAGCGAGTCTGCAGAACGTAAACAAAGATCGTACGTAAATAAAGCGGGTTGTTGCCAACGGAGAGAGAAAAATAAAGGCTCGTTTTGCGCCACGCGTTTCCATTTGAAATTAATTTTGTATGAATCTAACCGTGGAATGGAATGTTTTACCTTTTTCTTTAGTATTGCTAATCACCGCAAGGTAGCGTATTCGAGCATTGGAGCTGCGAATAACTTTTGATTGCGCAATAGCTTTTCGGGTCAAGTAATCTACTAAAAAATCAACGCAACGTATGATGATGAAAATTGGCACAAAATTGATTTACATCCCAGCGGTTTGCATAACGAAGTTTTTTTTAAATTTGTATTCGTCCTAGATTTTCTAATATTTAATAATTTATGAATCATTTTTCACTCCTAACGAATCAGTTTCCGACTTAAATGAAGTCAACTCAACCTAACACAGAGCCATGCGGTCGATTTGTTTACATTGTTGCTTCATGCTTTGCACGTTTTCTCTATTTGATTCTTTTTTTTTTTTTAGTTCATTCAATTCAGTATGTCTCTTTCGAAAAATTTTTATTATTTTTTTTCTTACTATTATTTCTAGCAATTTTTTTGTCGTGTAATTTCTTTACTAGTGTTGCGCTGTCCTTGTTTTATTCTTTAAGGTGCTAATATAAAGTTAATTTTTTTAAAAATATTTGTTAATTTTAAGCTTTGTTCTTTTTAATTTTTGTCTGAGTTAATTCTAGCATATTAAATAAGTCCCCGAGAACTTAACCATATTAATTTTCGTCGCTAGAAAACGGGGAAAAAAAATCTTACATTTCGCTCACAAGCAATTTTTGTTACGTTCCTTTTATATTTTTTAGGTAAAGCCCCTTTTCTTTTATTTGTTTCATTCGGTTTTTTTTTTCACATTTATTTATTTTTGGGGGATATTTCTACGGTGTTTTTTGTATACAGTCAAGTAAAATTTATCACCAAACATTTTTGCATGATTTACACAAAAATAAAACCACAGTTGAGTAGCAGTAACTTTTGTACAGAAGTAACTGTACCTAAAAGAAACAAGTTAAGCAGAATAAGGCTAAAAATTCAAATGTATAGAAATAAGAAAAATTACAAATTGGTCAATGTTCAACTACAGTAGACTCGGACAAATGAATTTCTTCCGAAAAGAAATGCTATTTTAATAAATTTTTGTATTTGAAATGGGGAAAAACTATTTTCAAATTCTTTATCAAATGAAAGTAGAGTGTTTTTACATGCTAAGTGTAGTAACATGTGCTGAACTTTGTCAGTAAGGATGTACTGTACTCTAAATGAAAATCATTGCTTGCTAAATATCTCTGTCAAAGTGACTAGTGTGAGCTAGTGTTTAACTAACTCACAGAGGGGAAAGCGCTTAGACAGATTATTTATTTTGCGAATCACTTCTACAAATATTTTGCATTAGTTTCTGTCTTAATTTTCTTTTTCTGGAAAAAATTTGGATAATAGTAGTTCTACTTACTGTACACATCAGTAAGGAAAATGAGATGTGTGTTACAAAAACAAATAGAAAATATCCATGACTTAATTCATAAGTAACTGGAAATAGGACATGTTAACAAATCAGAGAACTAGCTAAAACGTGCAAAGTAAATAGACAATTACACCATAGGTTGCGCAGTTTTCAGGCCACTGTTAGATTGTTGTGTGGACTCTGATTTTCGTCAATTCATTTTTTAAAAAAAGGTTTATTTTACTTATTTATTTTTTGTCTTGGGTTCTTCTCCCCATATAAGCAGAAAATTCTCTCAAGAATACTCTGGACTCTGCTGAATTCATACAGTTTTTCCATTCCAGAATCTTGGAATTCTGTTAAATGATTGTTCTGAAATATTGGTCATGATTTTTTAACGGGCATCCAAAGATAAATTTTTTGTCGATGCAGTATAAATGTATTGTTAATGGGTATTTATCAATAAGTCTGCTAGTAGAGGTTTTTTTGCCCTACTGAGCATGCATGAACGGATACAAGGGAGGCACTCTATAGGCAATTTTTCGACATTAAAGTTTCAAAAGTATTTTTTAGTTAATCTGACAAAAAATTTTATGGAACTTTTAATCAGAAGATTTTTGGAATGATTTCAAACTTGAAGTCTTAAAAATGCGATTTTAAATCATCTTTGGTAATGTTTAGGAGGAGGCTTTGGTGAGGGAATGAAGTTCAAGCTCTTTCCTCTGTTAATTTTTCAAAACTGCAGTCCCAAAAGGACTATTTTAAACGATACTGGATTATGGTGAGGGAGAGGGTTCATAGGCTTGCCATTTTTCCAAAATTGAAGTTCTAAAGCGCAATTTTGTCCCTCGAAGGTTTCCTGAATCCGTCCTTGCTGCTGAGGGCGTTTCTTAGATTCAGCCAGATTATCATTCAAGTGCCGGGACTCTACTGTCTGCATTAGACAAATGAATGGCTCCAAATGCACGCGTATTGATTTTCAAAATTTGTTTTTGTCAATATATGTTTCTATAAAGATAATAATCGGAAACTGAGGCATGCGTCATCTGAAGAATTATCGTGAAAATTAAAAAATATAGATACAGTCAACTCAAATTTGATAACTTAAGTCCCAAGGCACCAGCTAAAACGTTCAAGTTACGTGAAGTTTCCACAACAGTCTCAAAAGCTCGAGACCTGATGAAAACTTTGAGATAAAGAAATATTGGAGTTATGGAGGTTCGACTATGTCACTTAAAAATATAAATTTTCATTCGAATTTCCTTTCATGTTATTTATCCACTCTTGTTCCGCGCACGACAAGTTCTTAAAAAATTTCCCATTAGCAGATAACTTTTACATTACAGGGTCAAGGTTTCAAATTTCTTAATGAAAATACACAATATTTTCCTTACAGGTATATTATCTTTTTATTAAGAGCACTCAGGCCTGTAGTGCTTTTGTGACTTCATTTTTTACGATCCCCGCAACTATCAATTTAATTGCTTTATCACGTAATCAGAAGAATTGTCATAATAATTAAAAAATTTAAATAAAATTTTTAATTTTCAACCTAATTAACTTTCATCTCATTTATCCACTCTACTTCAGTAAACGAAGTTATTCAAAGATTTCCTATAAGAAGATATGACATATATTACAGGATCAAGAATTCAAATTAAATATGCAAAACCCTGTATTTTCACTAAAGGTGTTAATGTATTTACATTAAGTTCACACAGGCCTGTAGCATTTTTTAACTTTATTTTGTTATGGGTCTTTGCACTTAGCCCCAAATGATGCCAGCATCTACCAATTTAATAACTTTGTCAGACCACGTCAAGTGAGTTGCTGATATCCCTACAATTACAATATGCTGCTGAAGGAGAGAGAGGGTCTCCAATACCCTCCACCCAAGGTAAGTGCTAGCAAGGGACTTATTGCATGACTTTCGGACCCACAAATTATTTTCTATTTCTGTGTAGAGAGTAAGAAATATTAAACTTTTTCATAAGATAATGAAAATACTGTACATCCTATTCTGTTTTCTGTCTGACCATTTGTAATGCCTGTTATCTTCTAAAAAATATACCTTGTTTATTCGAGATTTGTGACGTGTTGGTTTGCAGAAAATAATTCAAATGAAAGAGCCTTTTAGCTAGAGTAGTTTCCTCTGTACAAACTACAAATATTGAGAAAATCAGACGTGACAGGGCTTAGTCAAGACAATTTGAGTTATTTATTGACCAGTTAAAGAAAAAAGTTAAATATATTTATTTAAAATCTTTGAAGTATTTTTTAATGCCATAAAGAGTTAAGAAATACCACTGAAGTTCAAAATTCGTTTTTTATGTACACTGTCTGTGATGAAGAACAAATAAAAAAGAAGTTTAAATTGTGAAAATATTTAATTTTTTTAAAAAAACTTCTCAGAAAATTTTAAAAAACCAAAAAGTGGGCTAAATATTGGGTTTTTTAAATGGGTTATTTAAAAAAAACTCATTGGGTAAAATCGGCCAACCCTGACTGGTATTGCTTTTTTTTTTTTCAGTTTCTAAAATTTATAATTTTGTAAAATTTGTTTACTGTTGTTGCGAAACCAACTCAATTAAATTTAATAAAATTTATTGTAAAACATTAATTTTAAATTACATATAAGCATTAAAACACATGTAAGCAATAATCAATAAAACTAAGCTAATATAACCTATGATTTTAAATCAGCTTTTCATGTATTAATATTACATAAAACATTATATTTGTGTATATGATACTGTGATTCTTTACAAGGCTTGTGTGTATATTTGTAATCAGTTTCATAGAGTATATAAATATTATAGTCAATAACCAAAATATAGTCAATATCAACTGTAGTTATGCTATATTTTATTCTTATATTAAATTATATTTCAAAATTGTAGATATCAGCTAGATTTAATACCATTTAAAGTGAATAAATTTTTATTTATTCACTTTATGTTTATTTATGTTTATTTATATGCAAACCTGTTTTTGTGCAGTGTATGAAAATTATTTATAAAACGAGTGTGAGGTAATATCTTCAAGTGAGAACATGGGCATCCTGATGGGAAGTCACTGACCTCCCAAAAATTTCCTTGTTCAAGACATTTTTCAGGAGTCTGCAAAATTATCTTCACTTGGTTTATTTTGATTTTGTTTAATTTTGGGGTTATTTTCTTTGTGAGACTTTTTTTATGCGTTCCCTATCCACCACATTTTTTTTAAACTGTGTTGCAAAAACAACCTTTTATAGCTACTTGTGAAGTTTCGAACAATATTTTTTTAATGGGATTTTTTTTTATGCGGTCCCCATCCACCGCATAAAAACAGGTTTGAGTGTATAAGTAATGAAAGAAACATTAATTTTAAATCTATATACTATAAGAATAATGTAGGAAAATAAACAGCAAAAATTTGACAATACATTTAATTATTTAAATTTGAAAATATCTGATAGATATCAAAATATATTTTCAAACCATGGAAACCAGTAACACGCTGTGAGTTATATAGATAACACACTATGTTTTTCTATGCTATACAGCAACAAAACTGACACAAACAGCTGAAAAATATTGGAGAATAAACATCTACACAATAGTAGTTTTAAGTGGTTTGAACTCGAATGTTACAATATTTGGAAAAAATTATAATGTGGCGCTTATTATTTACTTTTTGTTGTCTTAATTAATAATGCATACTGAATGTGTGAAATTTTTGCTTCTAAATTATGAAATTTTAATGCATCACCAGTGATTATATAGTTTTATATCGTAAGCATGCATAAGAAAACCTTTTGTGGCAAGAAAGAGCATTAAATTTGGGTTATAACACAGTGATCCAGATTTATTAATCCAGATAATGCCATAGACATTTTAAAGGGTTTATTGACCTCAACTTTGGGGTCTTGTTTGCTTGGGGGAGGGGGTTCATCATCATTCCTGGTAGAAAGGACATTCTTGCCATACATGTTAGTAAGTTAAAATCTATATTTTGTTCAACTTTAACTTATTAATGTATTCAATAAAAAGTTATAACTGCAGTAACAGTTGTAACAACTGCTGCTGAATTTCAGGAGTAATAAACAGATTTTTGGTAACAAAGATGATTTCCACTCCACGACAGGCTTTATTTTAGAATTTCTTATATTTCATCAAAAACTGAACAATACTTTTGATATGTTCTCCTAAATAAATTTATTGTTAATAAACATGCTAAAATTAAGAAATTTTAATTTTCAGTTTCTTTTTTTTTTCATTTTAAATATTGCGGACAAAAAGTAGTCTCTATACACAATGAAAACATTATGTAAAAAAGTGCACTAAGTCTGAGCATTGTGATTGCATATGAAAAGTATTGTACAATTTAGCTGTACAGAGTGTGCTGTTTGTACAGTGCACTTTTTGTGCACAAAACAGAGGTGACAAACATGCTCAGATTTTGCGTATCATGCTCAGATTTATGCTTTGTTTTTGCGTATTGTGGTGTAAATACGTGTGTGACCATTGAGTTTACGGTGTTAATGGAATTTGCCTAATTGCTATGGTTAATTTAGCAGTTGCTAACGATATTTCTTGTCGTAAATAAATCTTCTCTATTTTCTCAAGAACTATTGTCATTTAAAGAATTTCTTGAAGTGGCTGGACTCATAACAATATATTGCAATTAAACATTTTTGTTCTGACTAAATATATTTACTTTTTAATCATTTACTCGATAATGCACTACATATAGCTTTGATTAATATTGTAATTTTGCATCCCTTCTTTTAAGTTTTGGATATTGATAAGTCGCATTTTTAGTTGATTTAATTATGTTACATTAAAATATTGTGCTTCGTAACTGTACCTAATGCAATGCTGGTATTCTAGTGACTTCAGTATGCTACTGGCACCATGCACCGTACCAGCTTATGCAATGCCAGTACACTTTAACATCAAAATGGACTGCACCAGTGTCTATTCCCGCATCATAAGTCAGTACAGACCATTCTGGAGAATCACCAGAATATACTACCGCGATAGGAAGTTACGAAATGTGCTGTACCAGTACCAGAAAGAAATATCGGTATACAACTGAAGTTGGAACAACAACTCTGGCTAAAACTACCGGGATTTGAAGAACCAAATAAATTCCAAAATAGAACAACCGTTCGGAAATGGAGTGCCGGGATCTGAAGTACCAGCTTATGGAACACCGGTTCCAGTAGGAACTACCGAGATCTGAAGTATACCGGAACACAGGTTCCGGTATGGACTACTGGGATCTGAAGTATACTGGCTAATGGGACACCGGTTCCGGTATTGAGCCCCGGTCCCGGTATGGAATACCGGGATATGAAGTATACCGGTTTATGGAACACCGGTTCCAGTATGGAATACCGGTTCTGGTATGGAGTACTGGTTCCGGCATGGAATACCGGTATTATTGGAATACCGGTTCTGGTATGGAATACCGGTTCCGGTATGGGATACCGGGATCTGAATTATACCGGCTTATGGAACACCGGTTCCGGTATGGAATACCGGTCCCGGTATGGAATACCAGGATATGAAGTATACCGGTTTATGGAACACCGGTTCCAGTATGGAATACCGGTTCTGGTATGGAGTACTGGTTCCGGCATGGAATACCGGTATTATTGGAATACCGGTTCTGGTATGGAATACCAGTTCCGGTATGGGATACCGGGATCTGAATTATACCAGCTTATGGAACACCGGTTCCGGTATGGAATACCGGTTCCGGTATGGGATACCGGGATCTGAATTATACCGGCTTATGGAACACCGGTTCCGGTATAAATACTGACATACCGGAAGTATGATACCGGTTCCGGTGTTTCATAAGCCGGTATATTTTTTTCCGGTATCATTTTTTTTTCCAATAGGGTTGACATATTTTCTCCGTAAGTAAGGTGATAAAGCACATAATTTCAACTAAATTTTGAAAGTAAATCTTCTTTGCGAATTATCGCATCCTAATTGAATAAAATCATTTCCTTAACTCTCTGAAATTTTACATCAATGCGGTAAAAACCATTTTCTTACTTATTTTTTACGTTGCTTGGTAGAACTTCAAAGTTATTTCTTTACTTAGAGTCAGAAAAAAGTAACAGCACTAACCTATTTTAAGTTTTAGGATATTTTTTGAGCAAGTTTCATCTTATTATGTTTTTTTCCTAGGCTTACTAGTTTAAAATTTGAAAACATTATTTGATTCATTAAGGCCAAAAGAAAAATAAAGATACGTGTAATACATTTAAATAATTCTCCTTACATTTTTTAACACGATTAAGGAGTATGAAATCGATGAACAAGCAAACAACGAGGCCCGCACACAAATGTTTAAGTTTTTAAGCATGAGTTATATATTAGTGATGTGTCGGACCGTTAAAAAAGTAGATCCGCGGATACGGATACGGATCCGGATCATTACTGTCAAGATCCGCGGATACGGATACGGATCTCAAAATGCTTTTACCAATTCAACTATCCAAGTGTAAAATTTATTACCGAAGGTATTCCCGTCACTATAATAACACTTTCTTCAAAAAATGTCATCTACGGCGAAAATATAATACAGGCTATGATTTACTCTTTGAAGAAATCTCCGTTAAAATTGATGGAGAGTAGGAAGGAATGGGTCAGCGCAGCATTAATGCTTAGCTAGAATGTGAAAAATTATTTCTAGCTTCCTCGGTAGATGTAGGATACAGGAGCAAGGACGTAAAGCTGCTACTGGATAGGCTAGAAATAATTTTTCGCATTTTATTTCAGCGTAAATGCAGCGTTGACCCATTCTACCCAAATTACTCCGACCGACGGAATAACAGAGCCGGGAACACTTTTACAAACAGTAAATAGAGACTTTTGTCTCACTTTTTTTGAAAGATGCCGAGAAAAACCAAAATGAAGAAAAACAGAAACCCCGTATCAATAACAAAAACTAATATTAAACTAAAGACTAAAAAAAAAACATGTCTCAGAGGACCGTTGGCTTCTGAAATGATACCTTATAATTTAAATAGGGAATAAAATCTAATTCAAATGGAACTTAAGAGTCTTATTCAAATATTTAAACAGTTTTAGAATAGAAAAGATCCGTTTATGATCCGTCAAAAAAGTAACGGATACGGATACGGATGCAGATCTTTATTTTTCCTCGGATATCCGCGGATTTGTTAAGAACAGGTTGATATGATTTTTACTCTCTTCTAATCGAAAAAAAAGGTATTTTTTTCGTGCAAATTTTCGAATTTTGACGGATTTGCGCATTTTGAGGAGTGCTGAGACCATCCGACCATTTTTCGAAAATATCTGTGTGTGTGTGTGTGTCGTACGTCTGTCTGTCTGTATATGTGTGACAGGTTTTTTGTGGCCGCTCTACTGCAAAAACTACCAAATGAAGTCGAACAAAATTTAGTACACATATATGCCCTTATGTGAGTCTGTACCTCTTAGTTTTTGGAGTGAATTCTTCAAAGGGAAGAGGAGCAATCAAACGTTTCTTCAGTTATGCATGCCTGCTATTCCTAAGGAAATAACTGGTCGAATCAAACACAATTTCGTCCGTATGTTGCCCCTAACGGGTACAGTTGCTGATTTACCTTTATGGCCAATTCAAAAGGGGGCTAGGTGGCTAGGAAATTTTTCTCAGTTCTTATTACTGCTATATCTCAAGAAATAAGGAATGAAATTAAACAAAAAATGGCGACAGGCAGACCTTATAGGGTAAAAGACCTGAATTTATTTCGGCGCCAAAAGCTCAAAAGGGGGTGATGCAATCGAACCTTCTTTCTTGTTCATTGCGAGTGCTACATGTCAAAAAATAATGCTACGTTACAGATGAAATTTGGAATAAAAGTGAACCCACACAGAAGAGGCGTTGGTAAAAATTTTCCGCCAATCGTTTCAAGGCAGATTGAGTTTTGCTATTTTTTGTGCGAATAAAAATAGAATAATTAATGCAACAATAGAAAA
>NC_072735.1:7303871-7485198 GCF_026930045.1 Uloborus diversus
TAACCCACCAAAAATTTTAAGTTAATGGATGTCCTGTCTAAAGCAGTAGGTATCAATCTCATAAATATGTTATTGCTACATGTAATTTTCTTTGCATGTCATGTCTCTGCTTTCTAAGTGTAATTTTTAAAATATTTTTAGTAAAAAAAATGAAACTTAATTCTATTTAAAAAAGCTGTAAAAATGTACAAATTTTTACAATTTGGCAAAAGGACCATTTCCCTAAAGGTACACCCGCCTTTGCTTTTAAACATTTATTTATCAGGGGGCACATCCCCCAAAGAGCAATTGCACACCCTCCCCCAAATAGCACGCAGCCCCCCCCCCTTCCCCAAGAGTGAGAGCCGCTCAGAAAAGAAAAAAAAACGCATCTGAAAACAGCCCCCCTAAAAATGTCAATGGACCAATCTATTCCATGAACCCCCTCCTCCCCCCCGGTGTGCCCCCCAGTTTATAATGACTTTTAAATTCGAAGAGACGAACCGAGACATTATTCAATCGTGCATGTTCTACTTAATCACCCAACAATTCCCTATTGCAGGTTACGCCATCTGCATTTAAATACTGATTTTAATTTTATTCTGACGAAAAAATTTTGGAAACAGACAAATTTCAAAATATTCTTTAGAAAAATTTTGTTTATTTTTTATAAAATCAAAAGAATTTATTTAATTGATAGCTATACATATTTCAAAAAGGTTTCTTTGGCGAATTTTATTACATTGTTTTAAAAGGTAGAGTTTTGTCCCCTGTATTACGATTTGACATTTGAATAAAACATATGTTTCATTCGTGGAATAAAACAGTTGTACTTTTATTACACCAGTAAGTTATTTTTCTGAGAACTAATTATTATGCGCATTATTTTTGAGCAATAACTAGGCTGAAATTATTATTGTACTAAAAACGAAAGACCAGTTTACGAAATAATTTAAATATTTACATACAAGTTTGCATTGAGCTAACTTTGAAAAAATATTTTTCAGTATTCCATTAAAGTATTTTTTTTAATTGAAGAGGCAAAAATATATTTCACATAGGCATATTTTTTAGTTTGCCCGCAGAGAGTTACGTTATTCCTTCACAATAGTAAGTTAACTCCTCAGAATCGCAATAAAGTACCAAAAAAAAAAGTTGTAATATTATTTTCCGCATCTTTTCCACTTCACGTTGTTTCAAATTTATCTCTAAAATAAATTGAATCCATCAAATGATGTAACTTTTTTATATGTGTCATTTCTTCACTTCGTTTTAAAAGGTAAATAAAAAAACATGATGAATGCAAAACTAATGAGCTAAATAAAGTAAAGTAATCCATGAAAACTGATAATCTAAATAAAATAAATAATGCATGACAAAATGGGTGATCTATAAGAAAAAATAAAATAATGCATGAATGATATAATAATAATAATAATAATAAGTTACTTCGTTATCTAAGAGCATTTCTATGTGATTAATATCAGAAATCAGTTAAACTGAGAGAATGATTCTTTATCTGATAAAAAGGTTTTACTTATTTCAAACACAGAGTTTATATCTTTTTTACTCAAAACTTTTTTTTTTACAATAATTTTAAAATGTGAGTTACTTTTTATATTTGCCAAGTGTAAACTAACTTTTTTAATTCTTGAAACAAATTTAATCTTTTGACTATTGTTATCACTTTACTGGACATTTTTTGTTTTAACGAAGTTATTGCATAACTCCATCTAAATAAAATGTTTCTGCAGTTTTCACTCACTTTTTTTTCTGAATCTCTTGCGCTTAAAATTATCCTTTTCACGAGAACGACCCTCTAAAATTTTGCTGAAAACAAATTCGTTTTTTCATGGGAAACTAAAAATAAGTATAGAAACACAGCATTGACATATTTTCTCTGTAAGTAAGGTGATAAAGCACATAATTTCAATTAAATTTTGAAAGCAAATCTTCTTTCCGAATTATTCGCATCCTAATTGAATAAAATCATTTCCTTTACTCTCTGAAATTTTACATCAAAGCGGCAAAAACCATTTTCTTACTTATTTTTTACGTTGCTTGGTAGAACTTCAAAGTTATTTCTTTACTTGGCGTCAGAAAAAAGTAACAGCACTAACCTATTTTAAGTTTTAGGATATTTTTTGAGCAAGTTTCATCTTATTATGTTTTAATATTATTATGTTAAAATTATATGTTAAAATTTGAAAACATTATTTGATTCCTTAAGGCCAAAAGAAAAATAAAGATACGTGTAATAAATTTAAATAATTCTCCTTAGATTTTTTAACACGATTAAGGAGTAAGAAATCGATGAAAAAACAAACAACGAGACCCACACACAAATGTTTAAGTTTTTAAACATCAATTATATATACAAGTGCATAATGAACTTTCATTACTGAAATAACGATAATTGATATTCAATTGCTGCAATTGTGTCATTGTTGTTAAAAACAGGTTGATATGATTTTTACTTTCTTCTAATCGAAAAAAAAGGGATTTGTTTCGTGCAAATTTTCGAATTTTGACGGATTTGCACGTTTTGAGGAGTCCTGAGACCATCTCGACCATTTTTCGAAAATGTTTCTCTGTGTGTGTGTGTGTGTCGTACGTCTGTTTGTATATGTGTGACAGAGTTTTTGTGGCCGCTCTACTGCAAAAACTACCAAATGAAACCGAACAAAATTGTGTACACATATGTGCTCTTATGTGAGTTTGTGCCTCTTAGTTTTTGGCGTGAATTTATCAAAGGGAAGTAGAGCAATCGAACGTTTCTTCAGTTATACATGCCTGCTATTCCTAAGGAAATAACTGGTGGAATCAAGCACAATTTGGCCGGTATGTTGCCACTAACGGGTGCAGTTGCTGCTTTACTTTTGGGGCCAACTCAAAAGGGGGCTAGGCGGCTAGGAAATTGAATGTTTTTTCTCGATTCTTGTTACTGATATGACTCAAGAAATAAGGAACGAAATTCAACAAAAATTAGGGACAGGTAGACCTTAGAGGGTAAAAGACCTGATTTTGTTTTGGCGCCAAAACTCAAAAAGGGGGTGATGCGATCGAACCTTCTTTCTTGTTAATTGAGAGTGCTACATGTCAAAAAATAATGCTACGTTTCAGTTGAAATTTGGAATAAATGTGAACCCACACAGAAGAGGCGTTGGTAAAATTTTTCCGCCAATCGTTTCAAGGCAGACTGAGTTTTGCTATTTTTTGTGCGAATAAAAATAGAATAATTAATGCAACAATAAGAAAGATCAATCGTAAAAAAATGTCTTCTGCGTATTTAATGTGATTTCAATTGTTGGAAAACGATCAAAAAACCTTAATAATTTAAAATGTTTATCAGTTGCCATCTTCTTTTTGGTAACACATAAAATTTTAGTAATTAATTTTAACAAGGCTTTTAAAATATTTTTCGAATTTCGTTGTTTCCTTAGATTTTGCAAGGATATTTCAATAATTCGGAAATTGGGAAGGTCGTCAAGTATTTGCGTGTGGTTTTTTTCCTTTTGTGTTTGGAATATTGCTTCCTTGTTTAAACAGGCCTAGGGATTGATCCCCTTTTCCTGAGTTTAGTAATTTCTAGAGGTGACAGAGTTTGTCTATTCATTATTAATATTTAAAAACTATTTACATTAGTGCTCGAAATGACGCCAAAACTGGCACCATTTGCATTTTGGCGTCGCGCCAAATTTATGATGCCAATTTAGCGATAGCTATTATATGTTTTGGCTTTTCCATAAGCAAATTATTAAATAGTGCATAGCAGGCAAAGTCAACATGCAGGTAAAGTATTAAGAACTACGGTAATTTTAAGCGAAAATAAATGATCTGAGCGCCAACTTTAGCTAGATTACAACAAACTAAGCACATATAAACATAAAAATTATCACAATTTACAAAGTTTGTAATAATACGTTACATCTAAAAATTCATATTATGGGTATTGAAAAAAGTTTCGTGATGGCGACAACACACTAGTTTAGTCCTCGTTCAAAGCCATTGAGCAAAGAAATTACGTAGAGAGGTACTATGTTAAAAAAGAAATGAAATTGAAGCCGGAATTATGGGATACATCATTGCGAAGATGGGCGGAGTTATAATAGCGTAATCGCTTCGCAAGAAGATTATCCCCAATCTCGCGAAGGGGCCAATTAATGCCGCTGGCGGATTGGTTTACTTTTCAATTCATGTTGTAATGCAGTTTCAAAAACGGGCTTTATAAACTTGCAACAACCATCTAAGTTTAAATAATTTACCAATTGAGATCAAGTAATGGAATGTTTTGAATTAAAATGTATCTCACGATATCTAGCGAGAAGCTAAGGATCTTTGGATACATGAGTGCAATCTTCTGGCTTCAATTTCTTAGCATAGCGGGACCTCTCTACTGTTTGACCACGGATTGTATGTAATCTGGCAATCTGCCAAGTAAAGACGATTCCATCTGATTCAATCTAGCAGGGAAGATGGGAAAATAGCGATGGGATATTGATACACGCGTTTTATAATGTCACTAGTGCCTTATTCATTTATTGCATTCTCAGAAATAAAGTAATTGGAAACAAAGATAGTTACCATGGAAACAACAAAAAGAAAAGAAAATATTTTCATTTCGTTCAGGAACGTAAAAGCAAAATGGTAAGCTCAAAACTTTGTTGTGAATAAATAAATCAATTAACTTTTGCCGGGAGAATAGAGATAGAATCTACTTTAGTTTTAAAAAATGTTGCTGCGAGCAAATTTTCATTTTTACAAAACTAAGGCTAAATAATAGAGATGAAAAAGTGCACATCTGAAACAAACCAAATAACACCCCTATACACTAATAGATACGTCCATTTCCGCCTATAAACCGGATATTAGCCTTTCCATTTAATCGATGGTCAAACTGTATGTAGTTTTCTTACTCTATGTTTAAAGTGAAAACTATTGTTTATAGTATTAGTGAAACATTTCAATTAGTTTCAACACATGAACAACTTCATTTTTACTGGAGGTTAACTAATTCGGCAGGTTCACCAACATAAATAGCACTTAAAAAATGCAAAATTGTTAAACCATGGACCAAACCCAGCGTTTCATCCGCAAATGTAGAAATTTTTCTTTTTATCACCACTGCATTCCAAAAAAAAAAAAAAAAATGGAAATGACTTATGACATTTTTGAATTGATATAGACATTTGTATTTTGTAAATTTGTATTTAGAGTATTGAGTAAAAATTCTAGTTTTAAAAAAAAAAGAAATTCTTTCCTGGGTTGACATCTGCCACACTTTAACCTTTATTAATGAACAGCTTTTTTTAACCTAAAATATAGGAAAGTTAAAAGTTCCTTCCTTGACACTATGACATTTCCCTCCTTCTTTCCTTTGATATTTTCTATTTAATTATCGTTGCTGTAATTTAAAACGCCACCAAAAATTTTATTTTTTTTAAATTATTTAATTGCAATTAAAAAAAATTGCTTTACATTTTACTTAATGTACGGTTGCAAGTAAGTGTTCTGTCCACATCTTAAAATATATTTACAAATTAAGGACTAAAGGTGTTCAAGTATTTCCTATCAATGTTCTTAGAAGAGACAAAGTAATTTTTAATCTGTTATGTCAACGGAAATGTATGGTTGCAAGTAACTGTTATGTCTATATCTTACAATATATTTTCAAAGTAAGGACTAAAGGTGTTCAAGTATTTCCTATCAATGTTCTCAGTACAGATCAAGTTTTTTTTATTTTGTTGCGTCAGCGGAAATGTATGGTTGCAAGTAAGTGTTATGTCTACATCTTATAATATATTTCAAAATTAAGGACTAAAGGTGTTCAAGTATTACCTATTAGAAGAGATAAAGTTATTTTTATTCTGTTGTGTTAACGGAAATGTAAGATATTTTATCATCTTACATTTATATTCGTCAAAAATAATACTGCCATGTAACAGGAAAACAGAAGATGAGGGATGCATTTAAAAGCCTTCCCACATGCAGTTGTGGATACAAAAGGTCATGGGGGTCATGACCCCAAATAAACCGTCGACAACAGTATCCGTCCACATTGTGATCAAACACGTTATGCATAAAATGTAAACGATTGCAGTATCTTTTCAATTCATTAACTAGTTTTGAAAGTTAATATTTTAACTACTACTTCGTATCATTGCTAATGAAATTAATTTGCAACGTATATCTCCAATTCAGTGCATTATTCCTGGCCGATTTGGAGCTTTTTATTGACCCCAAAGCAGCTACAGAAATTTTTCGTACCCAAAACCGTAGGTTTGTTCATGGGGGGGGGGGGCAGTGGCGTAGCCATGGGGGCTAAAGGGGGGTCAGAACCCCCCATGAGCCCCAAAAAATCATTTTTCAGTAGAACCTGAAGGGTGCTGTTTATGAGCTAAAAGATTTTTATTTAATATAATAGCTTTTATGACGGTAAAAAGCTTATGTCTTCCTGTTATATATATATATATATATATATATATATATATATATATATATATATATATATATATATATATATATATATATATATATATATATATATATATATGTGTGTGTGTGTGTGTGTGTGTGTGTGTGTGTGTGTGTGTGTGTGTGTATAAACTTGAGGGCATGGCTTTACTTTAAACTTCAAAAAAAAATTACCCCCCCCCCCAAGGATATTTTCTCGCTACGCCACTTATGGGGGGGGTCATGAAGTATGAAATATGAAGTGAAAAGGGGGGGGGGGCTTGAAACTAGCGCGAGCACTGAGACCTCAGGTCTATTGTACTATCCTCCTACTAGGACTACTAAAGACTACTAAAGACTACTAAAAGACTACTAAATCTACTAGACTACTAAAAGATCAAAGTAACAGAAATAAATCTCAGCAGTTGCCTATCCGAAATTCTAGGCAGTTCCCAGGGATCTATATAGTGGTATCCCAAGTGTTCAAATCTTCGCGCAGAGTAGAAGTCACATTCACATAGCACATGAATTGAGCTTTCATCAGCCATATGACATCCTCTACACGAAGGATTGTCGGTAACACCCATCAGATTAAAATGCCTATTAAGAGAGCAGTGTCCAGTTAGTAACCCAACAGACTTCTTGATCTCATTCCTGCTCAAATTAAGCAGTTCCTTGGATCTGAGCCAGGAAGGCTGCTGGTTCAGTCTTGGCTTGTCATTGAGAGTCGGACTGAAGCCACAGGCCGTATGATTCATCCATAAGAAAGGGGGGGGGGTCATTCTTCAGCATGACCCCCCACCTCTAAAATAGTTTTCTGTATTCCCCCTGCACACATGGCTACATGCCTTGATACCAAACCTGAAAATAAAGTTCAACATTAACCTACCATAAGGTTCACAACTATATATGATTATCCTTCATATAAAAGTCAAGTTATTGTGAAACCTAACCAGCTCAATTAAAGGGTGTCCCAAAATTAACGCAAGATTTGAATTTGCCACCATTTTTTCCATAAATTGTTGGCAGCCATGAAAAAAGAACAATTTGACAGTTGAGAGTTTAGGGTTAGTAAAAATGGGGTGTTATTGTACCATACAGCTAGAGAGAGAGTGAAACATTTCAATTACTGCATAAGGCACTTCCCAGTCACGTACTCTCTCATTTCGGTGATCAGAATTGGCACCCCAGATCGTGTGATTTAACATTTTAAAATTTCTTCTTATGGGGTTATTTGAATTCAAAGGTCTATGTCAACAAGCCCACAACCACCCGTGCATTACCGTGTTGCGATACCGAGCGCCAATAACAGTAACTGCTTGACCAGCCTCAACTTTCATTATTTTTGAAACAATTGTTCAATAATGAAAGCGCGTTATTGTATCGTATAACGCTCCATTTTTTATTACCCTAAACTCTCAGCTGTCAAATTGTTCTTTTTTCAGGGTTGCCAACCATTTATTGCAAAAATGGCGGCAAATTTAAATCTTGCATAATTTTGGGACACCCTTTAGTAGCACATCATTAGTATATCGATTTTATTTTCTTGGTATTCAAAATTCGAAATATGTTAAATTTTTGGAGAATTTTTATCTTAATGTTACATTTACTGAATCATAGCAATTAGAGTCATTAATTATTTTAATTCATTTTCCATTGGAAGGGAAAACATTTTGCGACTTTTACATCGACACGTCGAAATTTGTAACAAAAGCTTTATTAATTATAGTTGAAGATACTTCCTATTAAGGCAAACATGAACGGATAATTGCTTTCTATTTTTTTTTTTTTTTTTTGCGTTAACTCTTGTAATTTGAATTTGAAAAATGACAGCGGGCTAAATCGAAATTCGTTTAAAAGTATCTACAGGAAGCTTAAACCTAATTACAAAAATCAATCAAAGTGATAAGGAGTTTAAAGCGCGTGTTTTGCTTTTGCCTGGAAATGTTCCCAATTTGGTAACATTTATCCATTAAATGTAATAAACTTTTGTGCTGAACGTACTTTGTCGTTTCTTTTTATGTTTGTGATATCATATTTAAACCAAAAATAGTTTGCATTAAAAGTTGTTGAAAGAAATATCATGAGTTAAAATTTATATTTATGAACTGAAACATACAATATATTCGAGTTTAAAGTAATACATAGTATGTTTTTACAGAAACTACACAAAACAGTTTTTTTTTTTTTAATATAACCATAATTAAATGTGTTTACCATTAGTTGTATAATAGCTTTCTATATACATTTTCTTTTTCATTCCTCTAACTTTCGATAAATCTTTTTGGTTTAACCATTATGAACTTACACTTTGAAGATTTTAAAAAGGTAGAATTGTAATGTATATGCATATATTTCTAGTTTCTAAAAGGTTATAACCTTCTTGAATCCGTGACAAGGACCAAAGTCCTGTTAAAAGTTTCCATTTCTACATTGATTCTGAGATTTGACCAGCTTTGAACAATCTTCAACGCACTTACAACTCCAACCTAAGACTTAAGATGACTTTTAGTCAAAGGAATGTTTAGTTTTAGTTCAGTGGTGCAAACTTCCTTTTTTTCTCTTCCACTTTTTTTTTTTACCCGATTGCAAAACCTTATACACTGGCCTCAAAAAGTTTAGGTACATTATGTTTTTCGAAGCTCACCATTGAAAAAATGGCAGTAACAAGAAAATGCATAGTTGGCATGAATGATAATAAAGAACTTTAAAATCATTAAAAAAAAAAAACGATAGCTACCACTTTTATTGTATAGAAAAGAACATATCTTTATGAGTGAGAAAAAAAATGCAAATATCAAGTTTTCGTTCTTTTGTGTGTAAGTTGCGTTGATTTTCAACTGTTGTTGGCAGTTTCGGTGGCAAAAGTCAATAGAGTTTAGAAAATGTCTCCGAGACGTCGTTTACCCGATTCGTTAACGTTGCGGGCAGTTGAATAGATGGAAATGGGATTGCTGCAGGCTGATGCTGCCAGACGTCTCAATGTGTCTCGTAGTTGTTCAGAGACTTTGGGATCAATACCAATCCGAAGATTCCGTGTCCAGAAGATCTGTTCCAGGTCAACCACGAGCTGCAACACCTGCAGAAGACCATTTTCTAGTTATTTCGACCCGAACGAGAAGAACCACTACTCTATTGCAGTTCTTTGCAGACTACTTTGTAGCATCAGGAAGAAGAAGATCTTGGTGCTACGGTGCGAAATCGTCTTCACAATGCAGGTCTCTATGCAAGACGACGACCAGCTGTGTGTGTTCCCCTCCAAGGACCACAGCGAAGGATCAGCTTATGCTGGGCAAGAGAACATGTTCTCTGGACGCAGCAGCGATGGGCTTCTGTGATGTTAACAGATGAGTCCAGATTTACATTGAAGAGTTTTTAGGGTATCTACTGATCTGGAGGGAACAGTACACTAGATACCATCAATCCAACACTGTTGAAAGACACAGTTATAGAGGTGGTGGAATCACATTGTTTGGGCAGGAATCTCGCTCGGTGGTCACACTGACCTGCATGTGTTTCATGGAGGAATTCTGACTAATATTAGATATCGGGATGAGATCCTTGATCCATATGTACGTCCATTTGCTGGTGCTATTGGTATTGACTTCATTCTGGTGGACGATAATGACGACCTCACCGAGCTCGGATTGTTAAGGAGTATCTTGAGAATCACGGTTTGGAACGAATGGAAATGGCCACCTCGATCTCCAGACCTGAATCCGATAGAACATCTTTGGGACTATCATGACAGGCAGGTTGTTGCTTTAAATCCTACTCCACGTTCATTACATGAATAGGAAGAAGGTTTACTTTGTGTCCGGTCTTCGCTTCTTATTCCGCTGTCTCACAACTTAATAACAGCATGGAAAATCGATGCCGCCAATGCATACAAGTTAGGGAGGACACATTCCTTATTAGAATCCATTTTTGTATGGTTTTTATGACATTTTACTACCTAACACTGTGATGTTCTGTTTTCTTCAAGAATTGACTTTGCCGCAAAAATTGCTTTTGTTGTTATAAATCGTTTTTGCAATACACGTATACAAATTTCTATAACGCATCAAATAAAACACTGTTTAATGCAAATGTCCTCCAAATTTTTTGTTTCTACATTCATTCATTTGCAAGTTAGACGCAAAAAACCGGTTGTACCTAAACTTTTTGAGGCCAGTGTATTGTGATGAAACTCTCGGGTGAAAATGTAAATACATTCGATTATTTTTCTTCATAGACAATATGGAAAAGCATGTCATAGATAACGTTGAAAATTAGAAGTGGAAAAGTGTTCTTATCACTGCATGTTATTAATAAGGAATTTCCATCGACTTTTAGAAACCAATTTCTGATCATTTGGTATAAAATTTGCTAAACAAAAAATTCGCTGTTAATACCGATTGAAGACGTTGGATTGTATTCAGTGGTGCCCCGAACTAAATTATTTAGGGGGGGGGGGGGATCTCAATTAGCAGAAATGAAATGACATTCCAATTTTATATAGTTATAAATACTAAAATGCATGTACATTACATACACACAACATCCAATGAAAGGGAACATTAGTCATCATACAAAAACTGTTTAAAAAGTTTACACAAGGAAAAATTATCGCAATGTTTCAATACTGTATCCTCAGTTTACGAATCCTCTGCAAAATGCGCAGAATATCACAGTGACGTCCCCCTCCCACCCCTCTTTTTGATCCTGCATTTGGAGAAATCATGGTTGTTTGAGAAGTTTTCAGAACGTAGTTTTCAATGTCGTATTGAAAACCAGTTTACATTAATCAGCTTCGTGGGCCACCTATGGCTCGCGAGCCGTAGCTGGGAGCATCACTACTTTAGTTAAATTCTAGAATTCGTATTTCACTGTTTAAGGCAAATATTGACCAAGATAATTTCAAATACTGGTTAAGAGAAATAGAAAACACGCAACATCTTCTTTTAAATTGTTTTCTTTGCTAAGTTTTCGAAGAAAACAAACCGCGACAAAACGCCAATGTGACTGTTTTTCGAAAAATACCTTTAAGAATCAAATACTTTACATACCACCGTCAAAAACGAAATGGCTTGACGCGGGTCAGCTATTATATGGAGAAAAAAATCCCTTCAAAAGGAAGGCATTATTTTACTTTCTTTTTCACCGCTATCGGCAAAAAAACACACAAACGAATCACATTGTGGCTGTTTTTCGAAAATTTATCGTTGAAAAAATCGAATTTTTTTAATTACCAATGTCAAGCGCGAATACTTGGCACGGGTCAACTAGTGTTAGTTAATGCAGTTAATCATTTTCAAGCATTAAAAAAACTGCATTGAGAGGCATATTACGCATAATAAAATATGGAAAGACAACAAAATGGTATCTTTGGAGAACAATAATAAAAGTAACATTAATCATGTAGATATAGTATTAAAAATTTGAAACTACAGGGCTTAAAGATCACTACCCAAACATTTCAACAAAAGATTCGGTAATTACCCGAGCAGTGCATTATATTTAGTCACTGATAAAATGTGGCTAATTACTTTTTTATGCTAAATCTCTTAATTAGGGTAGAAAAAAATGATTGCGACGGTAGCGAAGAGCTCATTAAAAGTAAAATCATGAAGAATACATCATTTTTTTCTTTACATGATGAAAAATATTACATGTAATTAAAAAGCCAATTAATAAATGTTTTCGTTTAATTTTTTTCAAAAATTTTCGATATGAATATTAACAAAGTTTTCAATTTGAACATAAAAGTAGTCCTATGACAGCAGCGTCTGGTAATACCTCCATTGTAAAATCTGAAAGGAAATATATGTCTAAAAAAATGTATTTTTGGATCAAAAATTTTTTTTCTTTCAATCATTTTGACTGGAAAAGATAGACATGACGATAAAAGTAACAGTTATAGTTATGATTAAAATAAGATACTTATAAAATAAGCAACTATTGTGAATTATCTGAAGATGTCTTTGTGTGTGTGGGGGGGGAGTTACGACTATTGATTAGTTCCTGCTTTTCTAAATGGGGATCAAACTTTTCTAAGTGTGATCTCAATTAGAAATTCTCATTTAGTTATAGTGTGATCCCCATAATAACAGCCCTTTGGAGATGTGCACCAGGGTGTACCAAAACAACGAACGCCTTTTTTTTTTTTTGAAAACTCACACCCTCCTTTTTTTCCCCCTTTTCTGTTAAAACGATTGTGAAAGAAAAAGTTCACGCAATTTAAACTACGGTAACCCGTTCCGACTTACGCCTAAACGTTTGAGTTCCACATGTATTCTTAAGCAAGCGAACATCTACAAATGATTGTAGTAAAGCTCAAAACAGCTGCAAATGGTGCACTCAAAACAAACCAAAAAAAAAAAGGAAAACGAGCTGATGTCTGCATCACATGACTTCCTTTTGCTCCAATTTAATGTCATTTTCTCATTATTGCTAGTTTTAATATGATTCAATAGTTTACTCTTTAAATATCACACACAGTGGCCAAATTAAAACCAGATTAAAAAAAAAAAAAAAAAAAAAAATTGCCAAATTTGTCGCGACAAAAGTTGGCGACAAAACTTGGCGACCAAAAAATGGAGATATATCGCCAAGTGTCCGTCAAATTATAACACCACTTGAGTTTACATCGAAATTAACAATGATTTCCCCCCAAAAAGGAGAAAAAAAAACCCTTTGGAGCATACGAATGCAACCAAAATGAAAGGTGCAAAACTAGACCCCACTAGGAGTCTACGTACCAATTTTCAACTTTCTAGGACATTCCGTTCTTGAGTTATGCGACATACATACACACATACACACATACGCACATATATACGTACATACAGACTTCACGAGAAAACTCGTTGTAATTAACTCGGTGATCGTCAAAATGGATATTTTGAGTATCTGTACGTTCCTAGGCACCTATCAACGTGTGGTCGGGTTGGAAAAAAACTCAACATTCATTTGGGGGTGAGCAAAATGGAAATTAAAGCCGATTTTTGGGTGAAAACTTTTTCGCAAATACAATACTTCCTTTTTTGTAAAAGGAAGTAAAATAATTGAATTTTGACATCTTGAATCAAATTATGTTTTTCACAATAACGAGTGTGTGTGTATGTGTATGTAGCCGTGTATGTGTGTATGTGTGTGGGGGTGGGGGGTGGGGGTAAGTGTATGTGTGTTTGTGTGTGGGGGTTGTGTATGTGTGTAGGCATGTGTGTTTGTGCCTGTGTGCAAGCATGAGTGTGTGGGTAGTTATCTGTAAGTGTGTGTGTGTATGTTTGTGTGTGTGTATGTATAGGTGTCTGTATGCATGCGTGTGTGTGTGTAGGTGTGTATGCGTGCGTGTGCGTGTAGGATATGGATGCAACATGGAGACAATGCTCGCTATAGGAGCAGCATCGGGGGGAGGGGCCGACCGACGGTGGTGCTGCAGAGGGAGGCGGGGGGGAAATAAAATCAAAGATGCCAAAAACAGTCAAATGAGAACAATAAGCAATCGTGATTGCTCAAAAAAAAAAAAAAAGAAAGAAAGAAAGAAAGAAAAAAGAAAACGTCGGAGAAATTCTCCGTAGCAATGTGCTAATCGTCAAACATGCCAGTATGGATTTTTTCTTGTCAGTGCAGAATAGTTTTTCCACAGTGAACGAAACATGGCAGTGGGATTGCGTAGCTCAAAATAAAATGAACATTTTTAAATAGAAGTAAAGTGTCAAATATAAAGTGTTATAAACTTCCCTCCAATGGACAAAATCTGTTTTGTTTTACAATATTCGGGAAGTAAATTTAACTATCATCGAAAGTGCAAATCTCGCAGTTCGTGAATGTACGAGTATTATCTTTCGGTAAGCACGCATACCGAGCAAATGGCTGCCCCATTATGTGAGGGAACTTGAAAATTTTTATCAAATTTTGAGAGATTTACAAAAAGAAAAGAAAAATAATGGAATTTACAAGAAGTAATCAGGCAGCGTCAATAAGAATTTGAACAATTGAGTAACTTAGAAAATTTGCTTAGTATCTTACACATAAACGCATTTCATTGAAGCTATTATTGACGCAATCGGATTAACCGTAACCGGGTGTAGTGACTTTACCTTGGGATGGCAAACGTGAGTGATCAAAAATCTAAACAAAAAAGCTTGCCTATAGTTATTTAGTCCAAAAGACATGTTAGACCATGACAGGCCTAGAAAACGGTGACTGGATGAAGAAGCCTGAACATGTTTTTAGCCTAGGCCTTCATTATTACTATTGTTATTATTAATAATATTATTGTTTAGTTATGATGTCGAAAAACCAAACATTACGACATTTGTATTTCGAAAACTTTTATTTCCAGTGGAAAGAGAAACCTGAATAATACATTAAGTCCAGTTAATGAATTTAAAAAAACCTCATAAACAATTTATAATAATTATGTCATGTAGAATATATGTTTCTAGTATTTCAAATGAAGCTACGACAAGATTAAGGTTTTAAAACTACACATCACCATGTACAATTGCCCAACACTTGTATCGTGCTTCGTTTTGCACCATGCTACGTTCCATGTCGTGTTATCATGCTATATTTGTACGAAGACACAAATACATTTTTTCTATTTCGAAAGGATCACAGGATTGAAATGCTTAATATATTTCTTAAATATTCGCCTATGTTAAATTTTTAATGGAAGTTTAGCACTTACTATGACTTGCATTTACCAAGCAAGACTTGCATTTACCAAGCAAGTCATTTAAGTGGGAAAAATGATAGTTAAAAGGACTAAAGATATTGCACAACTCAAGGGAAAAATGTCTGCACATCTCTCATTAAAATCTTATGCAAATACAATATTGAGAGATTGATTGAATTTTAATCTGTTTGATTGGCTGTTTTGTTTTCTGTATTGTTTTTTTGCTTGCTTCTTAACATCTGGTCTGACGCATTTGGTGTATATACAGGTAACTTTTGGCAGATGTATACTCTATCGAGAACTTTTTACTTAGTCTTGGGCTCTTTTTTAGTGAGACAGATATTCCAATGCAACCTTGAGGGATTTATATGCTATATTTTCTAGACCATTTGTACTAAAATTGACGCTGTTTTTTCCGATAAATCAGATGATGAAGGCTAGTATGAAATTTGTGCTTTATAATTATCTGTAAGAACTAGGTTTTGTCAATAAATACCAAAATAACTTGTCTAACAGACATTTTTTGTACATCTGAATAAACTGTTATACAAATGTATCAAGTATTAAACAGTACACTGATGGTCATAAAGTTAATTTATCGCAAAAAAACATAAGATTTTTATTAGAAGCATTGGAAATAACAAAAACTGATACAGTAATACTATCATATGTTTTCATTCTTCTGTGGTCACGCATCATTTTTTTTAAATATGTAAAAACCATTAAATGCTCTTTTAATTCTCAAAAAAATAATTACAACAAACATGCATTCAATTCGTCACGATCTTTTAAAATATTATTATTTCTTTCAATTTATTTTATTACATTAATCTTCACATGTGAAACTATTTTCTGAAAGCAATTAATTTATTTTTTGTACAATTAGGTAAAATTAGTGAATACATTTAAAAAATGAATTAAATCTTTAATTGAAAAAGTCAATGAATCAAATTATTTTCTTCTGCTTAGATAAATAAAGTTCTTTGAATGTCTAAACTGTACTTAACATATTAGTTTTTAAATGAGTAAATCATTTTTAGCAACAAGCTTTTTGTTCTGGGGAAAAAATATTAATGAACTATTTGATTATAAAAATTGCTTGCAATTAAGTAATTACAGCGCTGATTTAAGCAACCGTGTTGATGGATGTTATTTAAATAAGAAAATTTCAATTGATATAAATTTGAATAAAAAAAGGCATTATATCGCGTAACAGAATAATAAATGTGATGCTGTAACACCTCTTACTATTTAACTATAGTCGCATTTGTTTGGTCAGTTTCTTTATTTTTTTGCAACCATTTGAACTCGAAACAAAGATACTGATCTAGAATTTTAATACATTGAACCCTGTCACTAGAATTTAAAAAAAAAAAAAAAACCTTGAGATCTCGAGGTTAAAACCGTTATCGCACTTTGGTTGTTCAAAATACATATATGCTAGTGATTTTAAATTTTTAAAGGTATCGAGGTTTGAATCGTTGTGGCAATTTGGTTGTTCAAAAGTTATAATTGCTAGTGATTTTATGTTTTTAAAGGTAACGAGGTTTAAATCATTGTGGCACTTTGGTTGTTCGCAAGACATAATTGCTAGCGATTTTATATTTTTAAAGGTCTCCAGGTTTAATTCGTTGCAGCACTTTGGTTCTTCAAAAGACATAATTGCTATTATTTTATTATTTTTAAAGGTCTCGAGATATAAATTGCTGTGACACTTTGCTTGCTCAAAAGAAATAATTGCTAATGATTTTTAAATTTAAAGGTCGTTCGAATATCGTTGTGGAACTTTAGGTGTTCAAAAGGCATAATTGCTAATGATTTTATATTTTTAAAGGTCTTGAATTTTAAATCGTTGTGGCACTTTGGTTGTTCAAAAGAAATAATTGCTAGTAATTTAATATTTTTAAAGTCTGTACCTCATTTTTAAGTTATTCTTGGAGACATTCACAGACATGGTGCCGACGGACTATTTTCGACACTTGGAACCAAGCTAATTTATCTTAGAAGAAAAGAAAATGGGAGTTCGTTCGTTAAGTTTTAGTGAATAATAACTTGCTGAGTGTACAATCTACGAATGAGCTCCACACACTTAAAGCTACTAACTTAAATCTCACTTGACTTTTTATCAAATACGATAGTGCGAAATAGTTTTTAGGGAAAAAACTGACAAAAGTATAAAATTTTAAGAGCCACAAAAAACTTTCAGTCTTCAAATAAATTAATTATTAACCAGTTAAGGTTCTTGCGTCGAACGAAACCAAAAATTACCGCCATAGAAAAATTGAGACAGAAAATTGAAATCTTACCAAATCTCTCTGAAGACCTTTTAAAATGATTTGAGTATAAGTTTGACGACTTCCGCTTATTTGGTGGTAATTGTGGTTTTACGAAAACGGTCGTTGGGATAATGCGCAAGTATCTTGCTATTAAGTTTCCTTATTATAACTAAGTTTTTGAAAATTCTTGATATGAACGAACGAGTCGTCAAGCTACTTTTTAATAGCTCAAGAATATGGTGCCCGGTTTTTTCAAAAGCATGTTTAAGACTAATATACTAAAACACGAGAAATATGTTCAACGAAAGCATTGACATCAAGTATGTAGGGGAAAAGGAGGCTCATGAGCACGGGGAACATGTGAACATGGTATGTTTTACTAAGATCGCTTCAAGCAAAAAAGCTGGAAAAATTCTCAATTAAGGATAGCACCAGTTGTACCTCTTGGACAAATATTCACTGTAAAAACGATTTAGAAACGTTCTTGGAAAATAATGGGCAGCTGATGTGCCCAATTTCAGCCAGTAACATATCTCGCAAAAACCGGGAACGTTTTCCTCTAATATTCAGTAATCTTCCTGAAATTATCTCAGAAACCTCCTTAAAAATTTAATTTAAAGCCAGTTGTGTCTCTGGAACCGTAGAGTGAACTTTGAAAGGTATAATATAATTGCTTGGCTCCTTCCTGAATTATTAAGAAAGTTCCATAAGCAGTACTGCAAACATGGCCAAAGCTAAGCCAGAATTGCAAGCAAATATCGAGAATATTACTCGCCTGCAACTCTTGCAAAGCAGCGTAGTCCATACTTATTCGCTTCCTTAGGCAGCTTATTTAGCAAAGACGGGCCGTAAAGAGCCTGAAGCCGATTCACTTTATAAATACGCAAAGTTAATCTTTAAACTGGGAGCTAAAATTATTTTTTACACTAGTGAGAAGTGTGCATTCGTGCAACTTGTAGCAGTTCATGAAACGTTTTGACAATGATACTTGATTTTTCAAGGAAGTGGATAAAAAGCATTGAAATCCCGACACGTTGCACGAAAATACTCAGTAACGTTTCGGATTTTTTTTACAGTGTTTAGAGTAATGAGCCATTTTATCTTTCTGTGGAGGCAACTTCTTTGTTTTCGGAGGTGCAGAAATTTTTTTATCACTGTCTTTTTCACGTGATAACATTTTTAAAACTAACTGCTAATCTTAATCTAACTATTACGAACCATTGTATGAACATTCAAGTAAATTTATGACAAAGTTTTTTTTTTTTTTTTTGTTAAATTAAAAATTATTTATTTTTGCAATTTAGCTCTAAAGCAGACAATGATGCACTTGTGAACACAACATCTAGGGGCACAAGTGAACAGTTCCCATGCCGCTTGCCTTAATATTATTATTAGTGTAGGATATTGTAAGTGTTTAAAAATATGTAAATATTTGTAATTATCATTTTCCTATAATCAGTTTGTAAAGTTATTGTCAATTAATATTAATATTAATAAACATAAACAAATAAATATTTAATATTTTTATTTTTTAAATTTTTTTGTTACTAAATATTTGATCTATAATTTAGTGTTATATAATACTTACAGAAAATAAAAAGACACAAAATATTTTCATTTAATTAAAAACTGAAAAGTTCAAAATCACTTTAACATACATTTTCAAACAATGTATGAAGCTTAAAAGCAAAATATATATAAAGTAATCCTTTTAAAAAAAATTCTTTGTACAATGTAGTAATATAAGTTTTCGTCTAGTCCATTCAGTGATCAGAACAGGCTACGATACTTCATAATTCGGCAGTGCGCAGTTATATATTCGGGAAAAATATTTTCTAAGGGAAACAAAAACTGCACAATTGAAACTGACGCAGTATAGGTTACAAACACTTCAATGTATTTATTATTTAGGTATATGTTTTATATTGAAGAATTTTCATTTTATCACTAGAAAGACGGAAGCGGTCATTTTGACCGCAAACGATTTTCAAATGCTCATATTTGCTGCGTTTAATTTTCAAACTCTTTTTCCTTCATTGACTTTTCCTAACTATTTATTAAGATCTTACAACAGTATTTTTTTTTCTTTAGGATTATTATTATAGTCGCTATAAATGTTTATACCTAGAAAGACTGACTACGGTCATTTTGACCGCTAAGTGAACCTTTCCTTATGCATCCGTTTTCTTCTTTTTTCTCTCATCAGTTGTGTGTACTATGGACTATTGTTAGTTGTCAGGGTGAGTAATGTTCTTTTGAGTTTGAGTAGTATCTGCTAAGTCAGGTTTAATTCTTTGAACTGTTAGGAAAATGCGAAACACCTGCTGGTTTCATGGTTTTAGTTTTCTGCTATCTACACACTGCACAGGGGGGCAAAGTTGAGAAAGGTAAATTTGAAAAGCATGTGACTGGACACGTGAAATTACTTTGGGTCTAAAAAGAAGTAAATATAAACAGGTGAATTCCAAAAATGTTTGCTGGAATTTTTTTGTGCACCAAAACATGTGCTTTGCTTGAATCATCGACGTTTATTTTCTTCGGTGATAATGAAGTGCTAAATCACATAATTATCTTCATGATGTCAAGAAGAACCGTTGACAAGCAAAACTTAGAGGAACATTAATCCCTGAAACTGTTGCAGATTTATATCTAAAACAGATTATGGTTCGAATGAACAGTCTGACTTATCTGAAGAGAAATATATTCCTTGTGATGAGAATAGCTTGCTTTCATGAGGTTATTGCGAATATTTTTCGGAGCCTAGATTTGCAGAAAAGGATTGTTCTTCTGAGTTAGAATCAGAAGAAACCTTGCTAATAAAAACTGATGCTCAAAATATAAAAAGTAGTGAAAGAAAAAGGGAAAAGGGTCCGACGCCGAAAAAAAATTGAGAAATTTCAAAAACAGAACTCCTACTTCTCCAATTTCCTCCAAGTCCCCTCCACTGATCAATTTTGCTGCATATAAATAAGTATCTACCTAAGAAAAAAGATTAAAATAGTGTGAAATTAAATTATGCGGAAATAAAACTACGAGCATTTGTTCTAATTGCAAAAAAAAAAAAAAAAACTGTTAATGACTAATATACAGGTGACGCGATAACATATTAAGTATTGCGAAATACTGTAAAAGATATAATGCACGGTATCTTGCGATATTAAGAAATTTTTAAACCAACACATGCATGGTTGATTATAGTACTTGTTAGTTATTATATGCTAAGAAAATTTCCTCTTTTTTGTACAAATTTGCTCTTTCTCAATGCCAATTGTGTAAAGCATGTGTATTTCACTTGATCGAACATAAAATTAAAAAATAGCTATCTGAGACTCATTTGCAGACTATATTACAATTAAATTGTTAAATTAAACTCTGATATGATGATACAACTTTTTTCTATGGTTAAAAATCCCGAAAGGAGGAAATTTCCAATATTTTAAGTACGGCGGTCAAAGTGACCGCTGTTCGTCTTTCTAGGTATACGTAAAACGCCGTCTTTCTAGTGTTAAATATGATGCTTCTCCTGTATTTTTTACCTGTGTTCATATGTTCTCTAGGCCTGTTCACATGTGCCCGCCCCCCCCCCTTTAGGGGCATATGTGAACAACTGCAGACGTTTTAAAAAATAATCATAAATTAAAAAAAAAATAATTTGAATTTTGACATCTTGAATTCAAATTGTTTTTCGCAATCACGAGTGTGTGTCTGTAGGCGTGTGTGTTTGTGTGGGGGGGTATGTGTGTTTGTGTGTAGGGGTATGTGTATGTGTGTGTAGGCATGTGTGTTTGTGTCTGTGTGCAGGTATGAGTGTGTGGGTAGTTGTGTGTATGAATGTCTGTGTGGGGGGGTATGTGTATGTGTGTAGGCATATGTGTTTGTGTCTGTGTGCAGGCATAAATGTGAGGGTAGTTGTGTGTATGTGTGTGAGTGTTTTTGTGTGTGTGTATGTGTAGTTGTCTGTATGTATGCATGAATGTGTGAGTAGTTGTGTGTATGTATGTGTAGGTGTCTGTATGTATGCGTGTGTGTAAGTGTATGTATGTTGGTGTGTGTATGTGTATGTATGTTGGTGTGTGTATGTGTTTGTACGCGTGTGTGTATGTGTGCGTGTGTGTGTGTAGTTGTGTATGTATGCGCGTGTGTGTAGGACATGGATGCAACCTGGAGACGGCTTTCACTATAGGAGCAGCATCGTGAGGACCGGGTAGACGGTGATGCTGCAGAGGGTGGCGGTGGGAAAATAAAATCAAAGGAACGCCAAAAACAGACAAATGAAAGCAATAAGCAATCGTGATTGTTCAAAAAATATATATTTTTCTTTTAATCCCAAAAATATCCATGACACAAAGAAAAGTGTATTCAATCACAGGGACACTTTTGCGTTGAGTAACTGATAATATATTTTGGGGAAAAAAAAAGAAATGAAAAAAAAATGTTCACATGTGCAACCTTTTCCCCTGTCTGAAGATGAATTTGCCAAATAATGTTCATTACAAGTGAGCTGTGAAAAAGGTATCCAAAACAGTGTCTTTCTACCAAGGAATCGTGTTTCTATCTGACTTTAATTAGTTTGTGTGTGGTGTTCCAGGATTTAACAGGTTTGGATCAATTTCCAGTGAAAATAAAGTATTCTTGGTCAAAAAGTTTAATGAATTGATACAAGTTGTACGAATCAAGACTTATGACTGTTGTGAAAAGTATTTTAACTACCAGTTTAAAGATTAACTGAGCATTTTTTTGAAATGTATCGCCTTCAGCTCGAGTACTGCCCGTCCAGATTTAATAAGCTCCCAATGAGAGTGAAATGTAAGTCTCTGTAGTCCGTAGCTTTACAAGAATTGCAGGAAAGGAAGGTGAATAATAGTTACTTGCGAATCGGTCTTAGCTTTGGCCATAGCTGCAATAATGCTTCAAGAGCTTTCCTGGTAAATGCAGAACGTGCCAAGCTGTTTATATATTTCCTACGTTTTCTCAAAACATTCCTGATTTGTTCCAGACACATTCCTGGCTTTTACCAGGAAGATTATTGAATTTTTCGGAAAAATTACATGTTAATACAGTAGAACCTCTCAATAAGGGACACTAAGGGGACCAAATATTTTGTCCCTTAAATAGAGATGTCCCTTATTCGGAGGTGAATGATTTGATGCATGCTGTGTACTAAGTATTATAATATTACAATAAGCATTACCTATTTACACTTAAGATCAAATACTGAAAATGTGTCATTATGTTAAATAAAATTTTTAATTATTCAAGGTCTATTATTGTCTAGGTTTATATTATTTTATTAATTAAAATTTAATCTAAAATTATGTATTGTCAAAGTTTTGTAGCATACAGAAATAATTTTGAAGTAATTCATTACATGTGCTTGCTTTATGTAAAGTAATTTACATTGTAATACTGCGTGAATTACAATTAATGTCTAAATTTTTTAAGCTTTATATACAAAGCTAATTAGTTGCGGTGCATTCTTCGTGGACCCGGAACCTACTTGAATAAATTGTATTAAAAGACAAATTATGCATGTTAATTTCAGCAAGTTTTTTTTTTTTTTTTTTTTACAAAACATTACTTATCTCCTTCACATATGTTTATGTCAAACTTACCTCAATTAATTTTTAGAGGAAAAGTGAAACTTGAATTCCAGTAAAATGACTATTTCGTAAGTCTAATGCATTCTGTACATTATTTCTTGCATTTTTTTTTTGTTTTGAGACTGTCCCTTAAGCAGAGTGTCCCTTAATTAGAGGTAAATACATAGATTTTCCTATTCAAAGGGACTGGTACCAGAAAAAATGTCCCTTAAATCGAGGTGTCCCTTATTCGTAGTTTTCACTTAATGTAGGTTCTACTGTATTCAGAATATTACTGACTTTAAGTGGAAAATATACCTGTTCTTACACAGTGTGCTACTGGCAGAAATAGGGGAAATTAACTGCCCATTATTTTCTAGGAACTCAATTGTTTTTACTGTGCACCAGTGACTATAAAACCTAAACTGAAAGCAGTGTTTTGCTCTTTTTTTTTACTTCCTTTTACAAAAAAGGAAGTATTCGCGAAAAAAAAATTCACTCAAAAATCGACCTTAATTTCCATTTCGCTCTCTCCCAAATGAACATTGAGTTTTTTTTTCGACTCGACCAGACGTGGATAAGTGCCTAAGAACGTATAGACACGCGAAATATCCGTAATGGCGATTCCCGAGTTAATTACAACGAATTTTCTCGTGACGTCTGTATGTACGAACGTATGTATGTGCGTATGTATTTCGCATAACTAAAGAACGGTATATTCTAGAAAGTTGAAAGTTGGTACGTAGACTCCTAGTGGGGTCTAGTTGTGCACCTCCCCTTTTGTTTGCATTCGGGTGTTTCTAAAGGGATCTTTTGCCCCTTTTTGGGGAAAAATCATTGGTTATTTCGATGTAAACTCTAGTAGTGTTATAATTTGTCGGATACTTGGCGATATATCGCCAGTCTTTTGGTCGCAAGTTTTGTCGCCAATTTGGCAACAAATTTGAAGATTTTTTTAAAAATCTGTTTCAATTTGGCCCCTATTGGTGATATTTAGAGAGTAAACTATTGAATCAAATTAAAATTGCCAGTAATGGGGAAATGACATTAAATTGGAGTAAAAAGAAGTCATGTGGTGCACACATCAGCTCGTTTTTTTATTGCAAAAGCACTTGATTTCGAATTATGGACTTTCATGTATCACAGAAACATGATATTGGAGCTAAATGATGAATTAAAAAAACTAAGATAACAAATTTTAAAATGTATAAACCAGTAAAATTATCAACAACAAAACAATAAGGAAGTGTTCAACGATTTAAAAGAGAAAAATTATGTTATAAATACAATAATTCAGTAACTAAATGTCAGCATCATGATTTCCCTGGTTTTCCAATATTGGTCTCAAATATTTCCTCCGGTCAAAGAAGAGCAATTGAGTAGATGTTCTTTGTCCATCTCTATATCTTCATTGCATAAAATGCAGTTGGGACTATTATGTATGCCAAAGTAGTGTTTTATAAGACGATACAATCTGATCTAGTAAAAAAAAATTGAATTTTGACATTTTGAATTCAAATTATGTTTTTCGCAATCACGAGTGTGTATATGTCGGCGTGTGTGTTTGTGTGGGTATGTGTGTGTGTGTGTGTGTATGTGTGCGTAGGCCTGTGTGTTTGTGTCTGTGTACAGGCATAAGTGTGTGAGTGTGTGTATGTGTGTATATGTAGGCGTGTGTGTTTGTGTGTGTAGGTGTGTGTGTGCATGTTTGCATGCGTGTATGTGTATGTGTGTGTGTGTATGTTTGCATGCACGTGTATATGTGTGTGTGTGTGTGTGCGCGTGTGTATGTTTGCATGCGCGTGAGTGTGTGTATGTTTGCATGCGTGTGTGTGTGTATGTTTGCATGCACGTGTGTGTGTGTATGTTTGCATGCACGTGTGTGTGTGTCTGTTTACATGCGTGTGTGTGTAGGATATTGACGCAACCTGGAGAGGGTTTTCGCTAGAGGAGCAGCATCGGGAAGAGTCAGTCGACGGTGGTGCTGTAGAGGGAGGCGGGAGAAAATAAAATCAGCGTAACGCCAAGGACAGGCAAGTGAGAACAATAAGCAATGTGATTGCTCAAAAAAAAGGACAGCGCACAAAAATGGGAGCCCAGATCGACCTCTAAGTTTTTCCATATATGTCTGAATGAAACGTATATTTCATGTTAAAAGCGAAATGTAAAAAACTAAATAACAGTAATAACAATAGCTATGGTGTTGAAGCTTTTATAGCAACATTACCGTATAATGTCCAAGAGAGTAAATTTATCTTCATATATCAGAGCAGAGATGGGAATAGAGAGACTTCTCAGACTAGAAAACTTATACTACTCAGTACTACCATTACTCATTCTTGTAACACACACCAGAGAAAAGTAGAATTCAACATTTGGAAAGATTTTGCTTTATAAATGAAAATCTCTGAGCGTGTTTGAACATCTAAAAGCTTGTTTCCGTAGAAATAGCTTGCTACTGTAGCCATTTTCATTAAAATATCTTCAGGAACATCAATGTGCAAATTCTAATCGTGCTTGCAACGTAAACTTCATAATAAAAAAGTAATGCAAACTTCATTATGCATTTGCAGATAGATGTCAGTGGAGATTTCCTGTGGGCTCAAAAAAAGAGAAGCTTATTGAAAAAAAAAATATATCAGGATAAACCAGAGCAGCTAAAAAAATACTGCGTACTTTTATTTTATTTTTTTGACTAGTGTGCTGCTTATCTATTTATCAGGTGAAGTAAAATGTTTGAGTACGCTTACGCAGCTATGATTTTGCTTTTTATATTTGTATTTTGCGTCACTTTAGAGAATTTAAAGCTATAAATAATTGCTTACACCGGCATTAAATAACTATTAGGTGCATTAAAGTATTTGAAAAATTTTAGGCAGCTATGATTTTGCATTTTATGTATGTATTTTGCGCCACTTTCGAGAATTTAAAACTATAAATAATTGCTTACACCAGCGTTAAATATCTATTAGGTGCATTAAAATATTTGAAAACTTTTGAGCAGCTATGATTTTGCTTTTCATGAATGTATTTTGCGTCAATTTCGGTAATTTAAAGCTCTAAATAATTGCTTACACCGGCGTTAAGTATTTATCAGGTGCATTCAAGTACTTAATACTTTTATGCAACTATGATTTTGGCATTTTATATTTGTATTTTGAGCCACCTTCGAGAATTTAAAGATATAAATAATTGCTTACACCGGCGTTAAATATCTATCAGGTGCATTAAAGTTATTTGAAAACTTTTAGGCAGCTATGATTTTGCTTTTTATATTTGTATTTTGCATCACTTTCGAGAATTTGAAGCTATAAATAATTGCTTACACCTGCATTAAATATCTATAGGTGCATTAAAATATTTGAAAACTTTTAAGCAGCTATGATTTTTTTTTATGCATGCATTTTGCGCCACTTTCGAGAATTTAAAGCTATAAATAATTACTTACACCGGCGTTAAATATCTATCAGGTGCATTAAAATATTTGAAAACTTTTAGACAGCTACGATTTTGCTTTTTATATATGTATTTTATTTTACTTTCGAGAATTTAAAAAAAAAAAAAACCTCTAAATAGTTGCTTACACTTACGTTAAATATCTATCAGGTGTATTCAGTAAGTTACCGTCCTATAGCCAAGGCTAACGCAAAAATACATGAAAATACACCGCCAGCTCAGTCAAGTCCAACCGAGGACAGCAATTTCGTGCTTATTAGCACTCATCAGCCCGGCAAATGAAGCAACTGACGTCCTCGGCTGGAATTGACTGAGCTGACGGTGTATTTTCATGTATCTATCAGATGCATTAAATTATTTTCTTAAGTTACTATTTAATATGGTATATCTTCTGGTAGATAGTTGTAGCAGAAATCGTTCATACAATTAAATTTGAATTTTATGTGTGATCCCCATTCTTTACAATATTCATTTTACACATTGTCAGTTAGACCAAAATACGTGCGCTCAAAAATAACTGCAAATGAGTTTTTTTTTTTTTTTTTAATGAACATAATCAAGAACAATGCACATACTTTTAGCTGAAGGAAAATATAGAATATTTTTGAAAATAAAATAATTTTATTTACTCCAAAAGCTGTCACTTCGAGTTCTCTCAAACAAAGAAAATCCTGATTTAATGTCCTCATGTCCCTTTTTGTTCAGAAAAAAAAAACACATTACCTCCTAATGTCTTTGTTTTCAGGCCTCAACTAACGTTCACGTTCTCTTTCCTATCATTATTCTCTATTTGACCATACGCAACCACACAAAAACGACAAGTTCAGATTCTTAGCACGATGTTCATCCAGAGTTTTAAATTATGTTTGATTTAATTTATCTGGCCTAACGAGAGGAGTACATTTGTATTTCAAGACTTTACGATTTCTAATTAAGTTGCTCAGCGATATGTGTGCTGTACGCATAAAGAGCAAATTAAAACCCTTTTACGTAAAGGAAAGAACCAAACGTTAAATTGCAGTTAATGGCGAAAGACAAAAAGCATGAAGATCTGTATAAATGATGGATGAGTTTTTTTTTTTTTTTTTTTTTTGTTGTCTTTTACAAACAAATATCTTAGGATAACTTTTTTCTTCACCATGTGCAGAAGTAACTGAAAAATTTGAGTTCATTTACGTTTTTGTAGCTGAAAAAAATAAAATAATGGTATGAAAATCGATCTTTTGAGAGAATTTAGTTTTTACAGGCAAGACAGACAAGCACGAGAAATAAGTTGATGACTTAAATACATAATAAATGAAAATTGCTATTATTTATTATTGCAATGCTGTTAAAATTCTTACTATTTAATAGACTATTTGGGGTAGAAAATGTTTGTTAATTTATAAATATTTTGTTTCGAAATTAACTAAAATCACGCCCCTTGATACTTGCGACAAAATTGCAAAAATAAATAAATAAATAAATAAAATAAAATAAAATAAATAAAAATCATACGCATATTTTAGAAGGGACCATGCTTTGAAACTGAACACGACCGAGTTTTTCTAGTTGATGCTTGCGTCGACTTGAAATGAAAAAGTAGGGGTCTTATAGCTACAAAACATGCCCTTATATCATGCCCTTATATTGCACGTTTTTTCCTTCATATATATATATATATATATATATATATATAAAAGATATAACATTTTTTGACCTTTTATTTACCTGTATTCGGGACGTAAAAAAATGAGAAGTTAAAGAGAAGTTATTAAAACTGTAATTGAATAAGTTGAAAAATGCACATTTTGATTATTTTGATATAATTGTATTGATTTCAGCAAAATATTACGAAACATGCGCATCAAAGGCATTTATTTATTATTTAGCAAGGCAAATACGGTACTTTTTTTAACTGACTATTGCTGGTCGTTTTCCCGAATGAAACCCATCAGCAAATATGTTCAAAGTCAATATTAATGCAGCGTTTTTGAAAAATCTCCAACCCTTGAACGACATAAACGTAAATGAAATTCTCCTCTAGGTATAAAAAAGATGAGACTTCGAATTGTCACATGTCATAGAGATTTAGACGGAAATCAATGTGATAGATCTTCAAGAAAAATATCATTCTCCCCCTACCTCTCTTTACCAGGAAAAGATCATCAATACTTCAGAAAATACATCACATATACGGTAATCGTTTTACTTTTATTTCTACTTTTTTGAAAATTGTTTCTGCTTCTTGTGTTTGACAGAAGATGAATGCAGACGGCCAATTGGCGCGATTTATTGAAAAACATTTATCACTGAGAAATGTATTGATTTGTCATCACATTGGAGAACCAGTGAATATAAATCGAACTATTTTAGCGAAATAAAATTGAGGAATCGTTTTAGAATTTTCCAAAACTGTGAGAAATGCAGTAAGATTAATTGTAAAAGTACAAAACGTCTAATCCAAAATAGAAAGTATGAAATATTACAACACGATTGTGCTTTTTGTCCAGTTTATGCAAGCATGGCCCCACTGAATACTTAATGGCCGTGGCAATCGCTGAAACTCATGGCAACAAAGAGGGCGCCACTGGCTACCCCTGTTTTTGTTTCCACTTGGCGTGATTGTGAGCGTTGGCGCTTTGGCATCTGTGAATACGTGATTTCTCGAATTATTATCGAGCGTACGTCATTAGACGAAAATTTTAATTTCAAAAGAAGGAATAAAGAGAAAAAGTGCTGAATAAACATTGTAATACAAAGGTGAAGAGCATTTCTTATTGTTATTTTAATATCATATCAAAAATTACGCGTAATAATTTTTTTTAACTAAACACAGAAAACATATCATTTTTTTTTAAATATTAATGCATAATTCTTAATATATATTTTCAAACTTTTTTTTTTTTTTGAAAGCTTTGCAAATAATTTTCAAATTTTTTATTGAAAATCCCCTGGGATTTCCTTTTTGGATACAACAGTTCTAAGATTGTTGATATATGGCAGGCAGCCCGCATTTCTAATTTTACATGCTCATTTACATGCGAATTTTTTCTGCTCAATAAATTACATCGAAAAGAAAAAAAAAACACGCTCCGCAATCTGTAAATACATTCATTTTTCAAAACTTGAGAGGGTCATTCATTGCCCCTTTTGACCCTGATGGGGATTAGAGGGGGGGGAGGTATAGGAATTTACGTTAACAATTGCCATTCTTTTCGCTCGTAATGTACTGCATATTTTACAATGAACAGAATCTAATTAAAAACGTACGAACAGGTCCGACATTTAAAAATTCGAGGGGGGGGGAGGCAAAGGTTTTGTGTAGGGGAAAAAACAACAAAATACGAGCAAAATGCCTAATTTTAGTACGTTTGTAAAATTTAGGGGTGTCATAATTGCCTCCTCCCCACCGTGATATCCCCACTTGACAGGCCTGGTTAGGAATATTCTTTTTCAAATGAAGAAGAACAATAGAAAAGTTAAAAATATGATGGCAATTTAAGAAAATGAACCATTAACATAATTTTAAAAACATTTAAAATCCAAGTGTGACTAATACATGGTTCTACGACGGGTCCGTGGTTCTCGCAACAATATTGTACGGACACCAAAATAATGTCATTTATCTATTTCCCCTTCCATTTTTAGCACATCTCATGTTATAATAACTTTAGTGTAGATTTTAGTAGTATATTAGTGCACAATACGCATAGAGATGCACAAACGCTTAGTGCACAAGAGCTATTTCTAAAAAGTGCAGATTTTTTTTCTTACAAAAGGAAATTCATAGCATAATCAAAAAATAAATAAAAATAACATGGAGCTAGAAAAAACTTTCATTTTCCCGAAGCTTAGTTTTTAATTATTTTTTTAAATGTCCGATTTTGAAAATAAGGCGTGATCTTTATGACGTCACAAATGATGTACTTTGGCGCATCTGTCTACCGCGTTTCTACGTTATGATGATCAAGAAGCGAATTAAATATTGCGCTCTACGCTTACTATCAATCATATAGTTGCCAACACTTGTGAGTAAAGAAACTAATTGAATATTGTGCTCTGTGAGTGGCATCAGTGAATGGCATTTCATCATTTGTGATGTCATCGGCAGAAGCGTAAACAATGAAAGCGCACCGATTAATGCATTTTTTTTTAAATATTAAACTTAGTCAAGTTATTTTAAAAAATGATCAGATCCTATGATTTTAAAAATGTTCTTTCAAAAAAAAAAAAAAAAAACCTTAAAATTTCGGAAACGACCCTGTTGCTTCACACGCTTTGAGCATTAAAAAATGTATATATATACACCCAATCCTCTCTTTATGCGGTGAATAGGGACCGCATAAAAAAATCGTGTAAAAAAAATGCTTGAAACTTCACCAGTAGCTTTAAAAAGTTTTCGCAACTGAGTTACAAAATATTTTTTTATGCGGTGGATAGGGACTGCATAAAAAAAAAAGTCTCACGTAGAAAATACCCAAAATATTATATTTAAACGAAATCAAAATAAACCAAGCGATGATAATTTTGCCGACTCCCGAAAAATTTCCGAATTAAGAAATTTTTGGAAAGTCACAGCGACTTCCCATCGGATGCCCCTGTCGACCCTTGATGATACTACCAAGCACTCGTTTGATAAATAATTTTCGCTCGTTTTATCACAAAAAAAAGTCCGCACAAAAACAGGTTTGGGTGTACACACACACATCGGAAGGCGCACAGACCGGAGAGCGTTCACTTTAGCTCAGGTTCTTTCCCCACCCCCAGGCTCCCACCTTACCTACAGCATCCCAGGTGCTATTACTTCAATATATTTTTCAATTGTTATAAAGTGTTCACGCAGTAAATAATTTTTATGATAAAGTTCAGATTCGGCCATAAAATATTTATCTTTCTTACGGCCTCGTATTACCTATTCTAAAAAATCAACAGTCATATTATGACGGGTGCAAATTTCTTGGTCATTTCCATTTCATTCCATTTGTAGAAACAAGAAATCCAACGAGTAGGATCCTATCGCAATTCATGATCGTGAATAACTTAATTCGAACTCATCAAGCAGCCAAAATTCAAATTATTATTATTTTTTAAAATTTATTTTTAACATTTAACAAATACATGCAATAGGGAAAGAAACTCCTGAAATATCTACACATTAATTTGTGAAACTAATTTTTTAAAAAAAATGGGGAACAGATTATTTTACAAAATATCAACACTGTTGATATTTTTTAAAATCCTAGCAGGGGAGAGTTCCGTACAAAGTTTATTTTGTCGTTGCAAAAGCAAAACAATGATATGATTTTTTTTTACTTGCCATTTCTATGATATTTTTAAACATACATTCGATTTGCGATAGCTCGAATGTAAAAAGACCGACGGAAAACTTCGACTTATCGAAAGTTTGACTTAACGATAGTTTTGGTTTTTGATATTTTAATATTAAAAACCATCGAATACTTTAATTAATATGTACATATAACAGACAAAATTACAGAACTTAAGTTTTTTAGCACAATATGCACAGTTTAATCAAATGCATTGATAGGAAAAAATCAAAAGCATGCTGGAACCGCTTGAATAGAGCTGATTCTACTTCAGGAAATGTGCACATCTTCATTCGTTTCAAATTCGGATTGCAAGTGAAGGTGAAATAATTATTCTCCCATAGTCACTTCTTTTTTTTTTTTTTTCTTTTTTTTTCGTTCTTTCGAAATAATTTCGAGTAATCTTGGAAAAAACTTCGAGTTGAAAGAAGTTAACTTCGAGTTATTCAGAATAATTAGAATGGAATTAAAGACTTAGTTGTCAAGACTTGATAAAAATTTCGAGTTATAGTAATATTCGATTTATTGGACTTCGAAGTATCGCAAATTTACTGTACTTTTAAGAAAATTAAAATATTTAGCGATGTAAAATCCTGTAAACATTGAATTCTAGTCATAAAAAACTATTTTCTACACTTTAAGCATGAATGAGAAAGGAGCTTTGAACTAGAAACTTTGCAGGAAATTTGATCGCCAAGTTTGGGGAAAATTAGGATATGAATTTTCTGTTGGAAAAATAAAATACACACAGTAGACCGTCCGCAGGAATCTAACATCTGCTTACAAATGTTTGTAATCTTGTTCTAATAGTATATATAGCATTAGGAGCAGCTCTAAATATCTAGCATTTCGAAAAATTAAAAAAAGGGTGGGGTGGGGGGGGGGGTGTAATTTTCCGTTATAGGTACGTAGCGGTGCATTTTTTAATCTGGCGATTAGTTTCAATTTTATTTATTGTCGGGGACTATTTCAAGTTACGTGTGAAGTACTTATTTGGCGATATCATAAACTATTTTGATTTTTTTAAAGACTTGTAAGCGAAGCGATAAGTCTAGAAGCAAGTCTAAAAGTCCATTAAAATAAAAAATAATCCTATGAATAATTAAGTTTCTCCATTAAGCGTAAAATAATCCAACAAATGATACACAAGCTATAAATGAGCATGTAAAATTAAATTAAAAGGAATTGCCTAACCAACTTTAGATGCTCCATTTACGCATTAAATAATCAGCTAGATAACATTACTAATTCGATTCGAATTGGTTTTTTCGGTATATTTCTGAGCATCTTGCGAAATATTGATGTTTGTTCAATATTCCATTTATTAATCAAAATAAACAAGCTTTGAAACTTGTCGTTGATTGGTGGATGCAGCCGTGGCTTGTGGCGCCTCCTTGCGGTCAGAGTGGGCGAATATGAAGTTTTGAAGTTTTTCCATCTAGTGTGGCCATGTTCAAGTGCAGGAATAGTTGCACCGGTTTAACACAGGAAAGTCAAAAATTGTCAAGGCCTGGTAAAGCGCCAGCGCATTCAGTGGGGCCATGATGCAAGTCAGCAAAAATACGTCTTTTTGTGTCATAGAAGAGATTAAAACCATGCCGTCTTATTTTAAAGTTTTAAAGGCAATCACACTTTTCACACGAGAAATATTTTTGTGTAAACATTACTTCTGGAATGGATATTAAATAGCTAAAGTAAAATTTTGAAAAATACACATTTCTTTAAAATGATACGCATATTTTTCTTACAGGGTCCGAAAAAAGAAAATAACTGTTTTCTAGTTGAAACCATATAAAAGTAAATTATTTTATGAATGAATTCTTTTCAGATTTACAGCAAAATTCAGTGCAGATATTTAAAATTATTATTATTATTTATTTTTATTTATTTACTATTGGTACCCGCACGGCTTTGCCCGTGGTAGACAAATTAAAAGGTTTTTTGGTTCGCCTGTATATTTACAAATAATGTATGGTGAATTTTCTCGCCAATTGGCTTGTGCCCATGTTACGGTTTCACGTTATGATAATGTCGTAATTTACTCGTCCATCTTATGATAGTTTTGTTCTTAAAATTGGAATAGAAAAATAACCACATCGAATTTTCGAAAAATCACTTCGAGGTGCACACCCCCATGCTACAAACTACCTTTGTGCCATATTTCATGAAAATCGGCGGAACGGTCTAGGCGCTATGCGCGTCACAGAGATCCAGACATCCAGACATCCTACAGACATCCTACAGACATCCAGACATCCTCCGGACATAGAGACTTTCAGTTTTATTATTAGTAAAGATTGAGCAATCACGATCGCTTATTGTTCTCATTTGACTGTTTTGACGTTCCTATGATTTTATTTTCCCACGCCTACCTCTGCCAGCACCACCGTCGGCCGGCCTCACAACGCTGCTCCTCTAGCGAAAACCGTCTCCAGGTTACGTCAATGTTCTACACACACACGCATACACACACAGTCACAAACACACACGCACACACACATACACACATAGATGCCTGTACACAGACACAAACATCCAAGCATACATACACAGACCTACATACACAATCATGTCTGCATACAGACACAAACACACATACATACATACACATACCTATACACACACATACCCACACACTCATGCCTCGACACAAATACACACGCCTACATGAACACATACTCGGGAATTGCGACAAACATAATTTGAATTCAAAATGCCATAATTCAAATTAATTTATCTTTTTAAATTTTTTTTATTTTATTTATTTAGCGTGTTTTTTTTTTTTTTTGATTGTGTTTTAACGTGGAATTAATAAGAAACCACGACGAAGAAACAAACATGCTACTTCACCACTGCAGACGTGGGATGAAAGTATAGATACGCCCCAAGATGGTGAAATTGTCGCTACTTATTCTGCGATTAGGAGCATTGGCATTGAAATGTCCTTGTGACCTCGTTAAATGCTAAGTTCCAAAGAATACAATATTGCCACTATTTTTCAAAAATTCATATAAAATAGAATTAGTCAATTTTAAACATAAAAAGGATAAATTCTAAAAGGTATTAGTAGTAACGTAATAATAGTATGGTAATTAACTAGCAAACGAATTAAATGAACATTTAAAAAAAAACTGTCAAGTCAAACTGAAATGTTTTTAAATTATAAATTATTATGCTTCAAATTATGGCAGTTTTTACTTTCTTTTACAAAAAAGGAAGTATTGTATTCGCGAAAAAATTTTCGCTCAAAAGTCGGCCTTAATTTCCATTTTGCTCACCCCAAAATGAATGTTGAGTTTATTTTTCAATCCGACCACACGTGGATATATGCCTAGGAACGTACAGACCTCCGAAATATCCATTTTGACGATCCCAGGGTTAATTACAACGAGTTTTCTCGTGACGTCGGTATGTACGTATGTATGTGCGTATGTGTATATGTGTGTATGTATGTCGCATAACTCAAGAATGGAATGTTCTAGAAAGTTGGAATTTGGTACTTAGACTCCTAGTAGAGTCTAGTTGTGCACCTCCTTTTTTGGTTGCATACGGATGGTCCAAAGGGGGTTTTTGACCCCATTTTGGGGAAGTCATTGTTAATTTCGATAAAAACTCAAGTGGTGTTATAATTTGGCGAACACTTGGCGATATATCGCCAGTCTTTTGGTCACCACGTTTTGTCGCCAACATGGCGACAAATTTGGTGATTTTTTTTTTTTCAAATTTGTTTCAATTTAACCACTGTTGGTGATATTTAGATAGTAAACTATTGAATCACATTAAAACCGCCAATAATGGGAAAATGGCATTAAATTGGAGTAAAAGGAAGTCATGTGATGCACACATCAGTTCGTTTCTCTTGTCATTGTAATTGTTTCTAATACAACTAGGCATTTGCTTGATTTTTTGTTTCGAAAGGTCACTTATTATTTTACACACACCTATTTAAAAACTCTTATTATTTTTTAAACGCTATTTTCTATTTTTGGGGGGAAATAAGGTATTATTTTGAATCCGTACATGACATGAAACGAATGTGAAATAAACCGAAAACAAGCCTAAAGCTTAAACCATTCTAACACTCTTGATCAAAAATGTCGGATAGTTCGATCTGAGTACATGCAGGGAATCTAATTTGACTGTACTCAATGTATCTATCAAATAACTTATTTTAAGCTTATGCGAGCTAGAATTAGCATTTTCAGAAGAAAGTTCCCTATGAAATATTTATAGAAACAGTCAAATAACTTCAAGAAATAAAATACTTCGCAGTTATCTGAGCAACCGGCACAAAGCAAGATTAGTTTAAAATTATGCTAATTCATTAAGTAATGATTAATCTTCTAGTTCAACTCATGCACTCAGCATTAAGATATTTCCAATAAATTCATCCGATTAGCAAAGTTGATGAATTCAGTTATTAATGCTTAGTGTCAAGGGACAGATAAATAGGATCGATTTTACGGCGCTAGTCTTGATGCGATATTGAACTTCGTGATACAATTTTCTACTTAAATGACAATCAGTCTTAATAGCACTAACATTCCTACATTTGTGTTCCAATAAATATTCTTATAAAGGTTCTCATGAGATAGCTTTTGTGAGCGTTTTGATAGCTCCATTTCTAGTTCTTAGTAGCTGAAGTAACGAAATTAGGTACATTCGATTACGTAAGTGATATATTTAAATATTTCAATTTACAAGCATGCCATTTAGTTTGAAAGTCTTTTAAGTTTATTATAAAAAATATTTTCCCAATTGAAGATTGTTTGAAAATACAAATAACAAAAAAATATTGAAATTTATTAATAAATCAGCATAATTATAAATCACTTTAAGAAAATGTACATTAGAACTATTTGTTTAATTTTCATACTGTATTTTTATACTGTCTGATATGTTTACAAATATGGTAAAGCACGAATCACAATTGTTTTATTTTTTAATCGTGGTACCCGTACGGCTCTTCCCGTAATAGAAAAATTAAAAGGTATTTTGGTTCGCCTGTATATTTACAAATAATGTATGGTGAATTTTCTCGCCGATTAGCTTGTACCCATGTTACAGTTCCACGCTATGATAATTTCGTATCTCGCCAATTGGCTTGTGCCCATGTTACGGTTCCACGTTATGAGAATTTCGTAATTTACTCGTCCATCTTATAATAGTTTTGTTCTTAAAATTGGAATAAAAAAGAACCACGTTGAATTTTTGAAAAATCGCTTCAAGGTGCACACCCCCCTGCTACAAACTATCTTTGTGCCAAATTTCATGAAAATCGGCCGAACGGCCTAAGCGCTATGCGCGTCACAGAGATCCAGACATCCTGCAGACATCCAGACATCCTCCTGACATCCTCCGGACATCCAGACAGAGAGACTTTCAGCTTTATTATTAGTAAACAATATTCCTTCAGAATGTAGTACTTAAATAATTATTTCTTTAAAAAGACTCGGAAAATTTAAATACATGAAAAGTTGCCTTTCGATGTAATTTAGAAAGATTATCATTTTTACTAAAAGTGCAAACAACATAAAGGACTTAAGACTTAAATGTGTGAACAATCCGTTTAACATATTTAACGATTTTTTTCATATATGGTGTATTTTTTCTATTTGTTTTCATATTTCACTAATAATCTTTAATATGAGACAGAATAAAATTAACTGAATTCGATTATTAATGTATTTTGAGTTAAACCTCATACCTAGCGTTCAAAAATGTACTAGTACATAATGTCCTTCTATTCAAGAAAAACGTTTATAAATATTCTATCCATTAAATTAAATAAATACCTCAATGCATAAAAAGTAAAATAAAAAATAACAACGTGAAATAACACAAATTGCAGATAACTGCAAACACGTGTTTTTTGGCGTACAAGGAGCACTTTTTCAAAGTAAAAGAAATTAGCTTACTGTCGGGTGTCCTTTCATCCATTAGCTCATTTCTTTTGCATTAAAAAAGGCGTTTCTTGAAACGCCGAAACACGTATCTGCGGTAATCTGCAATTTGTGGTATTTGAAAATGTTAGTTTTTATTTTACATTCTATCCATTATTGATTGACTGAGCAAGTTGCAATTACAAATACAAATACAAATACAAAAGTGACGACCAGCAACAGGCTCTGGGCCCAGCTAGACTGATCCTAGTCAATTTACATTCGCCAGTGAAGATCAATGACCCTCTTAAAACTATCTACTCCCTTGCTCATTACCACCTCTTCCGGTAAGCTGTTCCAAGGTTCCACTTCCCTGCTATAATAATAATTTTTCCTAATATCCATGTTAGCCTTAGATTTAAATAGCTTAAAACAATGATCCCTTGTCCTGTTTTCAGTGCTAAACTTCAGCCCCGTAACATCGTTCATTTTAATAAATTTAAACAACTGAATCATGTCCCCTCGGTCTCTTCTTTGCTCAAGACTGTACATTTTTAGTCTTATGAGCCTGGAATAATAGTCTAAATGAGAAAGAAAGAGCCCATATATAATAAGCCCATATATAATAACTCAGCGTATAATATGTAACGTTAAATTATAGCGATAAGTTAATGTGTAAACGTACCAATATGTTGATAGCTAGAGAGGAAAATTAGTTTGTCTCGACTAGTATTATGTCATTTCGAAAGCTTCATGCAGCGTATGCATTGCCTTGTAGATTTACAGATGCTTTGAGAATCAAAGCGAGATTGATAGCTCCAACGTGTAAATTCTAGAAATTAATTGCAGCAAGCACAAACCCAGTAGTGGGTTTCCTCAGGACATATTTAAACCTAATAGCGACTTAGCGTAACTATATCTATAGGAACCAATGCAATAGCATTTAAAAAGTTAACTTGCATTTTCGCTAACTTTGTGTTAAAAAAAAAAGCAGAACATATTTGTATTTATTTTCTAAATAACTCTTAAATTTAGTTCCAAAGAAAAAATATTTTAAGAATATAATATGAGAATTTTATGTAAAAATTAATTCTAAAAATAAATAAATATCTCAATTAATCAATCGAATTTCAATTAATGAATCTCAATTAATTCTCAAGATAATTATTATATTTAATTTCCTTAATTAGAACTTATTGCATGCTCTTTATTCAAAAGATCTTTCATTTATTTTGTGAATAAATAAGTAAATTCAGTATAACTCTCGCATAAGTTTAGAAATTAAATTGGTTTAACTTCATATAAAAACGAAACAGGTCCAGAGTTTTAAATCAAATGATGATTTTAAACCAATTAGCGGATGATTGATATCTAACTGAAGTATTAAAACGTAATGCACACTAGAGCTCTCTATTGTATTTTCTAATCACATAATCAAAAGTAATAACGAAAATGACTTTTAAAAAATTCAGCAATTTCAGAAATTCCTGCTTTTTCATAACTATTTCTTTCAAAAATGCAAACTTATTTCTGGTTCTGCGTATATCATAAATCATTTTTTAAATGTGTACCCTGGTTTACTGTCTTCTCTACAGTTGTAACATGCCATAGACATACATTTTACTTCAACTCATGATGTTTTTTCATTGTACAGTGGAGCCCGTGTATTGGAATATCGGTTAAAAGAATATCCCGCTTAATATAATACATTTTCAATGTACCAAACCAATGTAATGTGCTATTTTGATTCCGGTTAATGCAATATCCCGCTTATTGGAATATTTTTTGTGGCTAAATGGCTATTCCATTAAGCGGGTTCGACTGTACCTACACTGTAACAAATTTCGGAAACGTTTCTGGGTATATCGGGAACGTTTCCGAAATAAAAGGAATCCTTCATCCAATAGCGAACTCCTCATTATTCAGAAAGCTTTCTGTTATTTCAAAAAATCTAGAAGCGTAAGTGAGGCGCAATGCTTCGAAACGTATTTTATCCTTCCAACACTTGCGCCAGTGAGTCGGAAATAACGATAGCTTATTTTTTCCCCCTTATCTATGGTTGCTGCAGTCAGCAACTGTTTAGCATTGGATTACTTGTTATTTCATGTCTAGAGAGTAGTAAATTGTATCGAAACTAATTTTACGCCTTTGCATTTTGGGCTGCCCCTGATTTTTTAGACGATGTACGCAGCTATTAAGTTAGTTAATAACGATTTGCTTCTGTAACTTTCCGGTGCGACCATGATTACATATATATTGTGTGTTCAAGCGTGAATAGTTTCAACACCCGTTTTTATACTTAATGAAACGAAACCCTTTGGATTACTTATCCAGGTGTAATGGAGGTACTTAGATTTTCTTCCGCTCATGTTCACTTGTAAGTATTAATGAATATTTTAAAGCATGTTGTTATATACATTTATATTTTTGTTGATTTGCATTTGATGGGGCTCCAATTGTAACTGTTTTTGGGTTTATCGAATAACTTTAAAGTTATCCTACATACCTATGTGCGCAGTGCAGTATTTGTTGTAACCAATTGAAACTGATTAATTACGCAAAAGAAATAAGATTTATATTTGAAAAGCAATCACAGAAAAGTTATTTCGAAATACTTGGATATACATACATTGGTTCAAAAAAAAAATCAATTGTTTAATTCATTAAAAATATGGTAATGCAAATGTTTTCTAGTATTGTAATACGCTTCACAAAAAATGTGCCAGTATTACTTATCTTTTTTTAATTATAATTTATTCATTCATTTAAAAATATTTATACCATTAGAAAATGGCCCAGTTATCTATTAGTAAGCAACATAGTTATGCAATTAATTCATGTGCTTATTTATTTTGTTAACCCATTAAGCGCCGCTATATGAACCACATTGAAATTACTTAAGTTTTCATGTGTTTTGATATTCAATACACATCTCTAATCATATGTAGCTGAAATTTCGCAAAAATATTTATTAGGTTAGGAGATATGGTATGGTCCCAAAATGGGAGACTTGGCGTTTAATGGGGACAACATACATATCCCAGCCACTATGTTGATACTTGAATAATTTTTGGCTAAATCCAATTAGAGAGCCCTAAAATCGTTTTTATGTAATTAATATTTCTAGGTATTGGTAATTTATGTACATATTTTACATATTCAAGCTTTAAAATGTAAAACTTTTAAGTTTTCATGACACCCAAAGCTATACATTTTGGGCCGCCTTGCAACAAAAGCCGTGGAGGCCAGCCGTAGAGGCTAGCAGTGTATATTTGCAACATTAATAAGTATTAGTATGCTAGTTATTTTCAATTTCTTGAGCCGTTGGGGCCTTTAAGAACGTCTCCCCCCCCCCCTATGCCCTTACATCACTCCGCGTCTGGTTTTCATTCGTGTTGAATTCCTTTTTCTTATACATTTTTGTACAAAATGGAACTTTTCCCACACATTTTACTACCTTTTAGCAAAAAGTCTTAGGATTTTCATACACAAAAAGAGAAGAGGTAGCTTTTTTCTATTAACCATGTAGGGGGATCGAGCAATGGTAAATGACAAGGACATGAAGCACTATATAAAATGTATCTTATAAAGTGGAACTAAGATATTTTTGGGCTCCCTGATGGTGTAATTGTGTTATTATAGGCAAGGGTTTTTTTGCAGTTAACATTTCGGTTGCTTCACAACATGTTTGACATGATTTATTCATTATCATAATGTTTTTAGAGATAAATGTCTAGCATGCTTCGCATTGAGGAATTATCAAAGGTCATAGTTTCTCCGATTTCATCCAACAAATTACGATAAATGGTAAAAATGTAGAGTGAGACAGTTATCGCATTATCTGTGATCTAAACGATTTCGATTAATGTTTTTTTTTTTTCTCAACTATCTGAAAAGAATTTGGCGATTCACAAACAAGTAATACTGCACTCATCTTCTTGTTTGAAACTAAAACATATTATTTTAATAGTGTTTGAAGCTCGTAGCAAAGTCAAAAGTTCTTACTACATTTTTGATTTCAAAAAAAAAAAAAAAAAAGGTGAAGAAATTTCTCTATTGAAATTCAACCTCCCTAATTGAAGGGGGAGCGCCCTCAAAGGGGAGGGGAGCATGGAGCTGACTGAGCTATAAAATTATTTTATGGTGGGGGGAGGAATAGTTTTAAAGGGAATTTGAACTTCTTTTACGGAAATCTCTTTCGTGATCTGTAGGAATTCAGAGAGATGCGTCATCCTCCTTAGGGAGTATTGGCACCCCTGTTTCTCCAGAACTTTCTTCTAAACAAATGATATGTTACTTGTTTTGATAAAAGCACCTGCTCTTGACCTTGAACAATAAAAGAGTGTTTACAATGAGAAACTACAAAGGGGGCTGTGGCTTCAACAGGAGAAAAGGGAGAGTTCATTCATACAAAATGGGTGAAGACGATTTCTACTGGGCATGACTCGCTCTGCTAATCAGAACACGCCAAGTCTCCCATTTTGGGACTTCAGTAAATAAAGTCCTCTAAAACTACTTTAAATTATTTTTCTTGGGCCCTGTTTGTTGTGATTTGAAAAAAGGTCTATTGAACTTCATATTCCATGTTCCTAATTTCCTGCATTTGCATTTATTATTTTTAGGGAATTTTTTCCCCGTGTAATGCAAAAACAATAATTTTTTGCAAAATTTAAAAAATTTTCAAAAAAGAATTTACATTCCAAACCTTTTTGAAAAAATTACCAGTGAAGTTTGGTTCTCTATCATTCATTTTAAAAAATTTCAAAATAATATCTTAATTACTTGATGAAGAAAAAAATCTTAATTGAAGGTTCCCAAAATGGGAGACTTGGCGCTTAATGGGTTAAATGTGGTTGACAATAAAAAAATTTCGTTAAATAACATTTCCTTTGTGGATATACTAGTTTAATATAGGATAGTCGGGAGGAATGAGTCAGTGGCAAAAATGGAACAGCTGCATTTACAAGCCGAAATAAAAAGAAATATTATTTCATGTCATTGTTTTAAAAGTGATCATTTTTTAAATACTATGTTATTAATATACAATGTACATATGGGGAGAAGACGATGGGCGTCCACCACGCAGACTGCCATTGACATTTTCAGGGATTGCTTTTTTTTAAAAGGGGGGTGCTTTATGGCATTTTATGGGTTCATCATCACTCTTATGGTGTGGGGTGGGGGGGGGGGGAATCTCGTATATATGAAATGGAGTAATCTTGCAATAGAATTCAATGTTTTAATAAATAAAATATATAATGCATTTCGCGCACATTGTAAAAATAAAATCAGTAACCTATTTGGATTAAGTATTTATATTTGTGATGAACTGGAAAAGGGCAAGAGCAGAAGAATCAACCCGAATGGTTCCAACAGGAGGACTTGGTGTCATATTTAAATTCACCAATTTCTCTGTTGCACTTTTCGGTACACTTTGTTCGTCAGAGAAATAGACTTGACGCGAAGGGAAGGTAAGTTCTGTCAAATTTTATCCGAAAATAAAAGCTATCAAGTTTGATACAAGATATGTTTTTAAGTTCTGCATTAAAAATACAATATGTTGATAATTTTGTCTTGAAAGTATTGAGAGAAAAACTGAAGTTTAAGATTGTTTAGCAAACAATCCCACTTTTGAGAAAGTACCCCCCTAGGAATGAAACTACTATATTATTTTATAAATTTTCAAAAATTTATAACTGTGCATATGTTATGCTGTTAACCATGCTATTTGTCATTAGAAATTCAGAAAAAAAAAAAAAAATCTACGAATGATTCTAAAATTGCTTGTTTCATTGCTGTTAAATATGAAAGAACTGAAACTGATATGGTATGCAATACTATAGTAAAGAATTATATTTTAGAAAAAATCACGGAAAAAGGATTCTGAAACTCTCGGAAACGTTTTTGAAAATTGTTTGGAGAGTTCCGAAATACTCGGAAACGTTTTCGAAACTTTCATGAACTACAGCTGCACAGAATACTCAGAAACATTTCTGGAAATTACGGAAAGAGGATTCCGAAATACTCAGAAACGTTTCTGAAAATTACAGAAAGAGTATTCCAAAATACTCAGAAACATTGAAAGAGGATTACGAAATACTCAGACACGTTTCTGGACATTACAAAAAGAAAATTCCGAAATACTCAGAATCATTTTTGAAAATTTCATGAACCGCAGCTGCACGATATACTCAGAAACGTTTCCGATTTTTTTTTACAGTGTACTGATATTTCTGGAACTAATAATCGTACAGGAAAGCATTTTCCCCTTTTACTGACTATTCATTTGTTAAGGGGATCCGGGACACAAAAATCGTCAAATTTTGCAATTTTTTTTTAATCATGTGAAAAATTACTCCGTTTTTTTCTGCTTAAAAAGACGTTTGAATCTTGTTCCTATCTTAAATAGAACGAAAGATATAATTATTTTTGTTGCATGCACCTAACTAATGAGTACTTAACTTTAAAATTTAAACGCGTTTTTCTCCACGATGCACTTTTTCCCGATTTCTTGCATTTAAACTCTTATAAGTCAGGAACAGATAAAGATAAAGTAATGAAACTTGGAGCATATCTTTTTCAAACAATTTATTTTAATTTTTATTTGGCGAATTAAAAAAAAAGACGTTTACTGTGAAAATTATGATTTTTTTTTAAAAGTATCTTCGAATTTTTCTTAAATTTTATTCAAATATTTTTTTAAATTTTTTATTGAATCGTAATTTATTTAAAAAAAAATGAAAATTGATCAAGAATATTTTGAGTTATAGCAATTTAAAGCAACCCCATTTAAAAAAAACTAATTAAATTTAAATATTTTTTTTCTTCATATTTATGTTATGATTTTGCTTATTAAATAAATGGTGAACCAGTGCAAAAAATTTCAAAACTCTAAAGTATATAATAAAAAAAAAATTCAAAATGTTTCCCGAAATCCCTAAAACTTCAACCAAACCCCCCTTTATCTACCCAGTAGCCCAGTTTAAATCTATATCTTTTATAGTACCCTTTTCTAATGCTCTTACCTCAAATTGCCCCTTAAACTCTTTTAATCTAACTTTAAATTATGTTGCGCGCGTGTGCTTCGCGGCATAAATCGCGAAATGTCAAGTAATTCTGGTAATACTTAAAGACGTTAATGCTGGAGTGATCTAAACGATAATTATTCGAGTTTGTAAATCTATTCATTTTATTCATCCATTAGGGAGTTTTGGATTTAATGACCTTGTCGTGTTCATACACAGGTCGGAGTTTTACATGATTGCTTTTGTCCAAGAGCATTTCTGAGGGAGCACCTGTCGCTCTTTGATTAAATTATGGAAGATTAGCGTTAATTTAATGCGGTGAATTAAACTGTTTGCTTTGAAAAATACAAAATTGGTTGTGTTATAGGCTAATTAAAATATGCTGTATGATTCCTATGAATTGGTGAATGTTGCATACTTATTCATTTGTACAAAGGTAATCGAAATACTTGAATTTCAGTCAACGTTGCAATTAGCGTAGAAGCAGAGGGAAAACATACCAGCATTTCGATTCGAAAACCCTTAATATAAAAAATTGAGATTCAAATCGATAATGAAGGTATGAAAAAGTTCAAATCAGTCTTTGAAAAGATTGATTAATATTACTTTCTTTAATAATGTTTGCATACATAATTATACAAATAAATAGTTTTCTTTTAAAGTAAGATGTCGGTTAGATGACTGGAGCAAACTAACTACTTTTTGATGAATCTGCAATAAAAGACTAAAAAAAAAAAAAAACACTTCATTAGTTACGTTAATATAAGTAAGTCAACACACCAAACTGAGTCGTATAGATATGGAAAGTGAATTAAAAAATATATTGTGAACTTCCTCCATTTTCAAACTTTTATACGGCTAGAAACATAAGATCATTTTGAAATGACATGGATGAAAACACTAAAATTTTCGTTCTATGTAAAATGCTTCACCTATGTATTTATTTTTCCTTTGTCAAAAACCTAAAATACTTTCCTTTTCTGATATACAGTCAAACTGATCCCATACTAACTCTCGTTTTCTTCGCTTCAAGTACAAAGTTTCAAGAAAGTTAGAACTGTCAGGCCGGCACAAGAGGTGATTTCGCTGTCTTCGCACCAATTTCAAAATTTTCTGAATTTTACTTTTCAGTACATTGTGTTTACTTGTCAAATGTGGAGCGTTTCAAAAAGGTCACATCTCGGAAGATAACTATGCTAAATCTTGTTTATTTATCTTTAATAAAGGTGAACACATTTTTCATATTCATATTCATGGTTAGGAATTTGTAACGCGGAAATTTTCAAACTGGGTGAGTAACCAGAATTTGCACTCTGGTGAGAAGAAGTCCAAATAAATAATATTTTCTTTACCCAAAATTTGCCCTTAACTTATATCTTGGTTATTGTTGTATTAAATTGCCAAATTGTAAAACAGATGAAGTGTTTTGTTGGAAACTCACATGGATTTCGTGGTTACAAAAAACAAACTAAAAATTAATTTGAATTTTGACATCTGGAATTCAAATTATGTTTTTCGCAATCACGTGTGTGTGTGTGTAAGTAGGCGTGTGTGTAAGTAGGCGTGTGTGTTTGAGTCTGTGTGCAGGTATGAGTGTGTGGGTAGTTGTGTGTATGAGTGTTTGTGGTAGGGAGGAATGTGTATGTGTGTGTAGGCATATGTGTTTGTGTCTGTGTGCTGGCATGAGTGTGTGGGTAATTGTGTATGTGTAGGTGTCTGTATGTATGCGTGTGTGTATGTGTTTGTGTACGTGTGTAGGCGCATGTATGTGTGTGTATGTGTTTGTTTGTACGTGCGTGTATGTATGCGTGTAAGTGTAGGATATTGACGCAACGTGGAGATGGCTTTCGCTAGAGGAGCAGCATCGTGAGGAGCCGGTCGACGGTGATGCTGCAAAGGGGTCAAATGAAAGTAATAAGCAATCGTGATTGCTCAAAAATGGTGCAAATTAATCTGAGGAGTAAATAAAAGTTTTGCAAAAACATCTGAAACAATTTTGGTACTATAAACTTTGAAAATTTTAAAGCTATTCCACTGCAAAAATCGCGAAAAACCTTTTAGAAGTATTAAATAATATCTTCGTTAATTAATGTCATCCGAAGACTCAACCTAGCTAAGAACACTCTCGATCAACTCTCCTTTCCGACATTTTTTTCTTTTTTTTTCAAAATCTGTCCATCCGCTTAGGCGCTAGAGTGCCACAGACAGAAACACAGGTACACAGAAACGACAAACTTATAACCCCCTTCCATTGTTTGATAGTTAAAAGTAAAAAAGAGTATTATGCACTGCATTTTCTTTACTAATAATAAAGCTGAAAGTCTCTCTGTCCGGATCTCTGTCTGTCAGGATCTCTGTGACGCGCATAGCGCCTAGACCGTTCGGACGATTTTCATGAAATTTGGCACAGGGGTTGTGCACCTGGAAGCGATTTTTTGAAAATTCGATTTTGTTCTTTTTTATTTCAATTTTAAGAACATTTTCCGGAGCAAAATTATCATAAGACAGGCGAGTAAATTACGAAATGATCATGACGTGGAATGGGAGAGCGAATGAACATAGCCAATTGCCGAGAAATTCGTCATCCATTATTTGTTAATATATAGGCGAACTGAATGACCTTTTAATTTTCTACTACAGGCAGCGCCGTTCGGGTACCACTAGTCTAATCATAAAGTGATATAGAAATGCCCCGATCTGTACCTACTGTGTTAAAATATGTCAAATAAATTTATCAACGGATTACATATGCAAGTATGAGCAGCAGTGTATTTATAAAACTACTATAACAATCTCTGTTCTTTAGCGTTTCTTTAATCAGAAAACATACATGTAACGACTGCGAAGTAAAACGCAACTCCCAAATTAATAATTTACAAAAGTTCCTCTTGATGTCAATTATGCGAAAATAAGTGAGTGAACTTACAGCCTTTCCCCAGGATTTAAATAAATCATAATTATTTGCAGATTAAGTGGGACTGGCAAATACAGTACGCTCCAAACGCAACCTCGTTTCTTACTAAAAGTGCCAGTTTTTCTCCCCGCTTATTGTTACGCTAACACGCATGCAATTTTTAATTTGCCAGATAGGTGAATTGAGACTAATCTTATTATCTGATCAGAATATATTACTAGGGAAATTTTCTGCACGAAAAAACAAGTATATTATAAATGTTACGTCCAAACTAATAATAGACGGTATTAGTTCCGTTTTCGTGTACGTAAGTCGTTCACTTATCGGATGTTTGGACTTACCCAAGAATAATACATTTTTCTTAAAATCTTTTGAATTTAACTTATGCTTTCAGTTTTCAAAGTTCAGTACATCTAAAACAGCTTTTGATACATATATGTTAAAGGTGATACGGGTGTTTAATTTTTTAAAAGTAATTTTAAATGATTTTCTTTGAAATTTTCATAATAGTTACATGATGCTAATACCAACTCAAATATAAAATTTTATTGAATTATTTTAAAATGTAATATTTTTTTAAATTGAAATTTTGATTTTATAACGCTTTTGTCATATTACTCCTAGCGAACTAAATTTCATCAAAATTATAAAATACTAGCTTAAAATGATACGTAAAACAACCGAAAATAGAATGTTGAAATTACGTTTTCAAAATTTTGTGGTAATGATAAATAATGGGAAAAAAAATGCCTAAAACTAGACGTTTTCTTTAAAATATGTTCATATTTCAATAAAATACTACAATTATACTCCACAAACTAAACAAACGGAAAAATCTTTCACAACAAAATGTTAACAAACCACTTAAATACTTGGCATAAAATTTTCAGAAAAATTTAAATAATAATTCTTTTTTAAGGAACAGTTTGAATCTTGTAATTATGTCAAAAATTATAAAGGTTCGAGAAAATCAACATTTTCTATTTAACTATCGCAAATTTCATTATTGAATAAACAATTTAGTTTTTCATACAAATTCACCACAAATAAGGTCTTATGATTCATTTGAAATGGTATTAGTATTAAAACTTAAAACATAAAATGCATATTGTACTCATGCATTCTATATGCATTTTTAGTGAAAAAAGGGGCATGGCTCACACAAAAAGGGCCATAACTTCGCCAGTTTTCCACTGATTCATTTCTTTTTCTTTTTCAAACGGTTCAGCTAAAGGTTTAGATTTTAGAAAGATAATGAATGTAAAACTGTTTGTTTGACCAATTTTTACTCACCTGAAAGCCCCTTATTGCCTTAATATTGTGCAAAAAGATGGATCTCTTCGACGTTTTTTCAATCACAGTTCTTTTTTTATTTATTTTTATAAAGGTAAATATAGCCTAAATACAATAAATTTGACACGTAAGCTGCATTAAAAAAATCTGTATATCATGTAGCAAAGTTTAAAAGTCTACCTTGCTGCTTAAACATATTTTAAAAACGCAAGAATGCAGAAGTGAGTGTTTAACTTTTCAAATTTAGTAGATATAGGTGGTAAGCTAAAATACCAAAGTGCTACCAAATGTGTGAAAACAGACAATATAATTACCACTTTCATAAAACAAAAAAATATATAATAAACACGAATGCATTGAAACAATTTGGAGAAAAAGACTATATCTGAATTTAAATCATAATATTGACTTTTGATTATTATGTATGTACTTATTTACTCAATGTGTCATTTTACTTATTTCACAGTGCAAAGTTTTCGACTGTTTTTTTTACTTCTGCTTAATTATTTAAATTTATGTTTACCATTACAGTTAATAGTTATTCATTTTCATCAATTATTTCTAATTCATCAGGGACAAATTGCATGTGTTGTTAGTAATATGCAGATTATTTCAATCTGGGCTGTTAAACATAATTTCAGCAGTAAAACAGTTACCACCAGTTTAGCATTTAAACAGTATTAACAGTAAAACCTGTTTAAAAAAAAAAAAAAAAAAACTCATTTAGGAACAAGAATTCACCAGAAAATAAGAATTTAGCCTTATCAGAACAGAAGCCCCAAAGTATAAATTATTTCAAAAATTACATTAACAGTTTTTAAAAAATCTGATAAAGAATTTGATTATATTACACAAAAAGAAAAACATTAGTTAATACAGTATGGATTGCAAATTCATCTTGTCAAAACGTTGGAACCTATATTTGAGAAAATTAAAACTGTCCATGTTTTTTGAGCAATCACGATTGCTTATTGTTCTCACTTGACCGTTTTTGGCGTCCGTGCCTTTTTCAGCTTGGACCAGGCCTGCAGCACCACCGTCCACCGGCGGCGACGCGACTTGTCCTGAGCACTGTCCCCCGAAATCCACTTTTGCTGGGCGGTGGCGTCCATGTCCCACACACACGAACGCCTACACACACACACACACACACACGAACGCCTACACACACACACACACACGAACGCCTACACACACACACACACGAACGCCTACACACACACACACGAACGCCTACGCACACACACGAACGCCTACACACACACACACACGAACGCCTACACTGACACACACACGAACGTCTACACAGACACACACACGAACATCTACACGCACGTACACAACACTCACTCACACACATGCATACATACACTTACGCACCCATACACATGCGCCTACACAAACACACACGCTCGTGATTGCGAAAACCATAATTTGAATTCAAGATGCCAAAAATTCAAATTAATTTCTCTTTTTTTTTTGGAAATTACAATTAAATTTTCAATATGTTTTTTAGAATACCATCCTACTAACGTAACAAAAACAAAATATGAATTAATAGCAAAATTTCTTCGAACACAATATTTGAAATGTGAATCGTTTAAAAAAATGCATCAAACGCTGTAAAAACACGTTTCAGACAATACTTTAAAAATTTATCTGATATTGAGCAGCAAGTTTAGAAATTACAGTATTTTTTTTCTTATATACTTATGCACTAACCTATGCGTATATTTGTGTGTATTTTCTTTTATGTCTGCGTGTGTTGAAAAGATAAAGGCTAAAAAAGTGATTAAAAGTTATTTAATGAAAACATGGACGAAAAAAAAATGTGAGAAATTCCCTGGGAACTATCAACTACAGTTTTCTAAAACTTTTTTTTTTCAAAAATAAATACACTTTATTTAATACTAGTGGTACCCGCACGGCTTTGCCCGTAATAGAAAAATTGAAAGGTCTTTTAGTTTGCCTGTATATTTACAAATAATGTATGATAACTTTTCTCGCCAATTGGCTTGTGCCCATGTTACGGTTCCACGTTATGATGATTTCGTAATTTGCTCGTCCATCTTATGATAATTTTGTTCTTAAAATTCGAATAGAAAAAGAACCACATTGAATTTTCGAAAAATCGCATCGAGGTTCACACCCCCACGATGCAAATTAACTTTGTGACAAATTTCATGAAAATCGGCCGAACGGTCTAGGCGCTACGCGCGTCACAGAGATCCTGACAGACATCCGGACAGACAGAGGGACATTCAACTTTATTATTAGTAAAGAAGATAAAGAAGATACAAATTTGTAAACGATTGATATTTTATAATTTAATCATTTGGATTAAAGTTATGTCTTAAGAGTTCGACAGTAGGAAATACTGCAATAAGTACCACACTTTCGCATGCCTGAGACGTGAAAGTTTCCAGGTTTCATCATCGACTTACAGACGGCTAAGACTCTACCGTACTTACTAACATTCTGAATAACTCCATTTGTAATTGTACAAAAATGGTATTTAAAAGTCTGTTTATCTTACAGTTTAAATCGCATTCCACATGATACTTTTATTTAGCAACAAAATCTTGCGAAAGAATGATAAATATTTGACAATGCTTTTAGCTTGTATAATATCTTTATTTTTTTTATTATTATTATTACTAGTATTTAAAAAAATATTATTACTATCATCATCCTCACCAACATTATTATTATTATTAGTATTACTAGTATTTAAAAAATATTATTACTATCATCATCCTCACCAACATTATTATTATTATTATTATTATTATTATTATAATTATTATTATTATTATTATTATTATTATTATTATTATTATAATTATTATTATTATTATTATTATTGTTATTATTATTATTATTATTATTATTATTATTATTATTATTATTATTATTATTATTATTACTATCATCATTATTATTATTATTATTATTATTATTATTATTATTATTATTATCATCATTGTTATTATTATTATTATTATTATTATTATTATTATTGATTTTATGATTATGATTATTATTATTATTTGATAATAATATACAGAAAATCTCACATTTTACCTATCTAGGATGCGATCTTACTTATGAAATTGAGACTGACACCCAGAAAAAGTTGTGCACATTTCAACGCATCTGCGGCACTTTGAACAGGATCCTTAAGAAAAAGACACGTAAAGAAATGCAGCTAAAATTCTTCTAATTTCTGACAATACCTATTCTGATATATATGAGTCAGGGACATGGACCTTAAAGAATCAAGACTGAAACAGAATCCAAGCATTGGAAATGAGATACCTCAAATTAAGAAAGGGATGCACAGTTGCTGAATATATACGCAATGAAGATAGTAGAAAAGAGTTAGGGATATTTAGCTTATGTGACAGAGTGAAGCAATACCGCACCAAGTGGGAAAGTCATGTACAGCGCATGCCGAGTACAAGACTCCCTAGTGCTGCCCTCAGTTTTAATTGGAAGAGACCATGCCAGACCCAGGAAAAGGTGGATGGATCAACAAGGCTGGAACAGGCATACTGCCTAATCCACGGAGCTGATTATTATTATTATTATCATGATCATCTTCATTATTATTATTATTATTATTTTACTATTATTATTATAAAAATAGTATAATACTAATACTACTACTACTACTACTACTACTACTACTAATAATAATAATAATAATAATAATAATAATAATAATAATAATAATAATAATAATAATAATAATAATAATAATAATAATTATTATTATTATTATTATTATTATTATTATATTGCTATTATTATTATTACTATTATTAAACTGTAAATTATTATTATTATTATTATTATTAAGTTTACGATTATTATTATTATTATTTGATAATAATATAAAGAAAATCTCACATTTTATCTATCTAGGATGCGATCTCACTTTTGAAAATGAGACTGACACCCAGAAAAAGTTGCACAAATTTCAACACATGTGCGTCACTTTGAACAGGATCCTTAAGAAAAAGACACGCAAAAAAACGCAGCTAAAATTCCATTTAATTCTGACAATACCTATTCTGATATATGAGTCAGAGACATGGACCCTAAATAATCAAGACTGAAACAGAATCCAAGCATTGGAAATGAGATACCCCCAATTAAGAAAGGGATGCACAGTTGCTGAATAAATACGCAATTAAGATAGTAGAAAAGAGTTAGGGATATTTAGCTTATGTGATAGAGTGAAGCAATACCGCACCAAGTGGGAAAGTCTCATTATTATTATTATTATTATTATTATTATTATTATTATTATTATTATTATCATTATTATTATTATTATTATAAATATTATTCCTTTTGCAGTGTAACAGTGTCTAGTCATAAATAATTTTACATTTAAAAAGTAAAACTGAGTTGGAATAAATAATACTCGATATATTATTATTTTAATCTGAAAAATGTACGCGGATATATCTATTAGAAATCTTCCAACTATCCGATCCAGTTTCTTGAACACAGTTTTACAATTTATTTAACAATTACGTTGATTCGCACGAAGGTATCTTTTGACAGCATAAAACAGTTCCTAATGCTATGAATAATCACAATTATTACTCTTGAGTTTCATCACACTTACAGCGTGGATTGTTAATTTATTTCAAATGATCATTGAACGTCAGATACTAATCTAGGCACTAAATTCAAGTATAATGCATGCTTTTGAATACGCATTCAATACTAACTTAATTAAAATGCTTTTCAGTTAATAACTATAAAGTGAATAGAAATAGTATCCATGAATACCCGTTCTTAAATGATATAATTAAGCAATTCCTTTGAATATTAACAATGAAAGTGCAATCGGTGCGAAACTGTATATTTGGAATTTGTAACTAATAATTGTTTTGGTATAAAACCATAGTTTTATTCTCATTATCATGAGAAACTTTATTGTTCGAATATTTGAGCTCGGTAATACTGCAAAAGTCTCTTAGTGAGGGATTTTGCTCTATTTTTGAAGCAAATTCATTGAAGCATTGTAACCTAAGTTTTTGTAATAAATAAAGTTTAGAAAAACAAAGTAAAACGTAATATGTCAAAAAAAAATCGATAAAAACAATCGCGCATTACAAACTTGAATAAATATTAGGGGATAATCTATTGTTTCAACTGGGGAGAGCCCGCCTATCGATCAATCTATTGCCAATGCCCTTCCCTCCCCATTCCTCACCATCGGTTCAACACATTTTCAAATTCGTTATTGAATTTTAACTTTTTTTTTCTATTTTAACAGATTTAAAGACTTAGCATTACTAAATACGGAAAACCTTTAGTCACATAAAGAAAACCTAATAGGTGAATTTGCTTTGACAAAAATTTTACTTAAAATAGTTTTTAAAGTTCATGAATTGATTAATTCGACTTTGTTATAGTTTCAAAGGCATTTTTGTTAACAAAGTTTTAAAAATAGCGTTAACATTTACCCCAAAAAATCAAAATTCTTTGTAGGAAAAGCAAATAAAAATACACATTTCTTTTCAGCTCTAACAAAATGAAAAAATTCTGAAATTTCGAAAAGCAACGGAAAGCATGGAAAGGATTGGGGCAATGAAAGCGATTTCATCTAAAATAGTCGTAGTAAACTATCTATTCAACTTGAAAGGTTGGAATAAGTTACTTTTGATTGACTAGTTATGGTTGAATTCTACTTGATTGGGCTTGCGAGGGTTGTTTTATATTTACTACTTTTACTGACTATTAACTTTAACAATAAACTAGAATGAAAACCAAACAACGTTTCCTTGCAGTCAACAAGCTGTTGGCACAAAACTACTAGTCTCAAAAGCTGAGTGCAAAAAATACCACAGGCACGGCTCACAGCACAAACAATTATTAAAGATACGTAGAAAGCAGCACTGTGACTGGCAACAGTTTACAACAATTTCTTTTTGTTTAGTCAGTGAAACCATTTTTTTGTTCTCTAGTACAAACTATTAGAAATTAATTTTTAACGATATGCAAAAGAATAATTGCCATCATTTCCCTTTTTGATATTTTAAGAGTACACCATTTTTGAGCATCACCTCCTCACATACGTCATTTTGAAAAAATATTGATTTTTTTTCCAGGCTCAGTTTTTCTAAAGTAATTTCGGATAAATTCATTTCCCTAATGCTTTAAACTCATTGTACATTCAATAAAACATTTTTTGGTCGAATATGCCCTTCAAATATTGAGCAATGTTTAACAAACTGTCAATTGAAAAGAAAACTGTTAAAACGAGCTGATGTGTGCATCACATGACTTCCTTTTACTCCAATTTAATGTCATTTCACCATTATTGGCAATTTTAATGTGATTCAATTGTTTACTCGCTAAATATCAACAACAATAGCCAAATTGAAACCAAATTAAAAAAAAAAAAAAATCCACCAAATTTGTCGCCAAGTTGGCGATAAAATTGGCGACCAAAAGACTGGCGATATATCGCCAAGTGTCCGACAAATTATAACACCACTTGGGCTTACATCGAAATTAACAATGATTTCCCCCCAAAAAGGGACAAAAGACCTCCTTAGGAACATCCGAATGCAACCAAAATGGAAGGTGCACAACTAGAGCTCACAAGGAGTCTACGTACCAAATTTCAACTTTTTAGGACATACCGTTTTTGAGTGATGCGAGATACATACACACATACACACATACGCACATACATACGTACATACGGACGTCACGAGAAAATTCGTTGTAATTAACTCATGGGTCGTCAAAATGGATATTTCGGGTGTCTGTACGTACCTAGGCATATATCCACGTGTGGTCGGGTCGAAAAAAAAAAAAAAAAAAACTCAACATTCATTCGGGGGTAGGAAAAATGGAAATTAAGGCCAATTTTTGAGTGAATTTTTTTCGCGAATACAATACTTCCTTTTTTGTAAAAGGAAGTAAAAAGGAGCATTTTAGAAAAAATACTTTGCATGCTAGAAATATATAACACGTGGGAAAATTATGAATCAATAGCACATTCCATTCCCGTGCCAGTTTCTAATTAGTACCTTTCAAGCTCGTCGTTCTATTACTTGGGTATAATTTATGCATCACTCAAGCAAACATTGTCATCATTAGGGTGATAGAAGCTGAAAATGAGTGTCACGCAACAAGGTACTGGGGGGCTGCTAAAGACCTAATGCACGTGGTAAGTCCTTATCTAAGGAAAATGTAGTTTTTAATAGCACTTGACCGCGGGTATGAAATGAACTCTCTTTATCCCGATTTTCTTTACTTTGAAGCAGAGATTTTTTCCCTAATATGTAGCTTGAAATTGTACATGATTATCAAAATGCAGTTTACTTTTATGATTATTGATATAATGATGTTGTTTCAGATGAGCAATTCATATGCAATTCTTTAGCATTTCTAGCTAAATAACTAGTTTATTAAAAATATTTTTGCGCACTATTTAGAAAATTCTAATTACTTTATTTGAAACTAGTGGTACCCGCACGGCTTTGCCCGTAAAAGAAAATTAAAAGGTTTTTTGGTTCGCCAGTATATTTACAAAAAATTTATGGTGAATTTTCTCGCCAATTGGCTTGTGCCCATGTTACGGTTCTACGTAATGATAATTTCGTAATTTGCTCGCCCATCTTATGAGAATTTTGCTCTTAAAATTGGAATAGAAAAAGAACCACATCGAATTTTCTGAAAATCGCTTCCCTCTCCCCCCCCCCCATGCTACAAACTAACTTTGTGCCAAATTTCATGAAAATCGGCCGAAAGGTCTAGGCGCTATGAGCGTCACAGACATCCTGACAGACAGAGATCCTGACAGACAGAGATCCTGACACATAGAGGGACTTTCAGCTTTATTATTAGTAAAGATAAGCTAGGAAGGATTGCATTTCTTGCTAATTTGCATTGCATATTGTAAATCTTTTGATTTTAAGTTCACGAATGAGGCATTGAGAAGCAAAGGAATGTTAGTGGAATTTTTCAAGTTTTGAATAAAATGCGTTGAAAGTCACGGTCTTAAGTAGGTTTTCATTGAAAAAATTTCCGAAATCGTGCTGTATAGCAACACCTACCAGAGCAACTCGTACTATCTTTGCACCAAAACAGAGGAGAGTTTTACGCCCCATTTGCACTAGTTATCTCCAAATTTTAAATTTTGGCATTTACATCCCTTTAGCTTCTCACTGCCTCAAATACCATATTTTCAAATATGATTCAGGGGGCTTTTTTATTTTTAACCATTTGAAAAAAAAAGATCAGTTCCTCTTTGGAAAACTATTACTACTGTTTTATTATTATTATTATTATTATTATTATTATTATTATTATTATTATTATTATTATTATTATTATTTTAACCCTAGAGAAGTCGCGTTTCCTTTTGCTACGCTAGTGCTCGCGCTTCGGTCTTCTCCCCTCGGTAGCGATCCTGAGACAAAAGCAGAAGAAAGGAAGTGCCAGGGAGAAAATGAAATCTGACTAGGATTGCGCGCTATTGGTCTAAATGACCAACATACATTTCATAAAGCTATGCAACCTTGAAATACCGAAGAAAATTCTCAGAACTAAGTGTGGGCTGGGGAGAGTCTGACCTTCAGCTACACAGATGGGCCCCATTATTAGAATAAGGGGTGGTGGGATAGAGCGAAATATCCGACAACGGGCGGGGAATCAACCGAAGCGCGACTTCTCTAGGGTTAATTGCGTGATAGACTCAGTGGCAAGTTCTATACCGTATAATATGCAGCCTTCGGTTTACCAAGGTTGTCGTTTGGCACGGCAGAATTACTCAATCCCATAACCATTCTAGCAAAGAACCGAAGATAATCTTCTGAAAACAATTGGAACATCCAATTATGTCAAGTTAGATTGGAAATGCCAAGTTTACCAATATTTTACACTTTAAAGAATTGTGTTTTTTTTTTTTTTTTTTTTTTTTTTGAGCAATCACGATTGCTTATTGCTTTCATTTGACTGTTTTGATATTCTATGATTTTATTTTCCCGCCAGCACCCTCTGCAGCATCACCGTCGACCGGTTCCTCACGATGCTGCTCCTATAGCAAAAACACCTACCCACACATTCATGCCTGCACACAGACACAAACACATATGCCTACACACACATACACACACCCCGCCCCCACGCACACAAACACTCATACACACAACTACCCACCCACTCATGCCTGCACACAGACACAAACACACATGCCTACACACATACATATACCCCCACACACAAACACACACGCCTACATACACAGACACATTTGTAATTGCGAAAAACATAATTTGAATTCAAAGGCGACAAAATTCAAATTATTATTTTTTAAATATTTTTTCATTAACATTGCGCAATAATAAATTTGTTTATACTTCGTTATCGTTATGGTATTAGACTGGGAATTGAACCGTTTTACTTAGCGGAGATTGAGTCCTCGTGACTTGATAAAGTGCCCCAGTTACTTGATCAAAGAATGGTTACCAATGATCACCATTTTTTCACTTGTTTAAGTAAATGAAATGTGGATGGATAAATGAGGTACAGCAAATGTCAAAAACTAGAAAAATCACACCGAACTAAATCTTACATGAAAGACCAAAAAGCCGAGATGGCTTGGCTTTGTGGTCAAAGTGAAATCTGTAATCATAATGGATACATTTGAAATGAAACCTGAATCAAAAAAAAAAAAAAATAATAATAAGGTTTCTAGTCGTGTCTTGGGTGGTAAAGTTAGATAATCCAGATGTTAGCGCCCTCTCAAACGGACGACAATTAAATCAGGCAAGTGATGATTTTGATTACATCTAATGCATATTTAATTATGCTAATCGATGACAGAAGCATAACTCATTACTATCTGTGTAGTTTTTGTCTTTAAAATATATTCAATAGAAAATATTTGGGAAATATCTTTAGCAGTTCGAAAAGTTTTTAAAGTAAAATAAATAAACTCGGCAATTTTGCGTGATTAAGTAATTGATTTTGAGCTATAAGCGGACATGTATTTTTTTTCTTTTTCTTGTTACTTTTTTTTTCATTTCCTTATTTTTTAAATATATATATATATATATATATATATATATATATATATATATTCTCTCTCTTGCTTTTCTTTTGAAATTATTTTTCTTTCCCCAAAGAGAAAATCTGCAGAAAAGTTCTACTTCTAAAGTAAACAGCCAGGTGAAACAAAATATGCCTTTTTAAGTTATTACTAAACGAATGTCGAGCAGCATGGTTAGATTAAAGAACGAGTCTCTCTGAGTTTTTGTGCCCCTTTAAAGATTGTTAAAATCATGTTTTTTTGTTTATGACTTCATGTTATACACTTATTTATGTAATGAAAACTACAAAACCTTGAGAGGAAAAAAAAAAAAAAACACAACTGCTTCATTTTTCACAGCAATTTATCAAAAAAAATAAAAAAAGCCTAAAATATGAGACTTATGCGCTTTAAAGTTTTCGCCAGGAAAAAAAATTGCAACATAAAATATCAAGCTTAAATTGAGAAACACAATTTAAATTTGAATAGATAGTGTGTTGAAACATAATGTTAATCTGCATACGAATGCAAAATGCAAATTTTTAGCTGCACAATGTGTCTTTTTGTAAAAAAGGTTATCAAGAAAGTGTGTTGAAGCTATAACGTTGCTTGTTTGTGCATTAAAAAGGGAAATAAAAACGGTTAAAGTTTTAAATGCTTTTTTAAATAACTTCAGTATTTTGCTTGTAAATAAGAGAATTTGACTTTAAAAGAAGTTATAGGATACATTTTTAGATGTATAGTTTCATATAAACTGAATAGGCATTAGCAAGAATAACGCTGAACAAAAGTTTTCACTACAGATATTTTAAAATTGCATCGCGAGTTCGAGAAAACATTTTTTTTTCTGTAAAAAACACGGATTTATTTACTGTAATTTGATTCCTAAATATCTGAAACGCATGCCTATGGTGCAAACAACAAACGTGATCCATTGCTTAGCTGGAAATCAATTATCTAACACAGTTTTATTTTGATTTAAAAAAATCAGTTTTTGAATCAGTATTAAAATTCAGATTGCATTTATAATATGAAGCCAAAAAAGCTGAAAATAAATAAATAAATAAATAAATTTGAATTATGACCTCTTGAATTCAAATTATGTTTTTCGCAATCACGAGTGTGTGTATGTATGCAGGCATGTGTGTGTAAGCATGTGCGTTTGTGTCTGTGTGCAGGTATGAGTGTGTGGGTAGTTGTGTGTATGAGTGTTTGTGTGTGTGTGGTGGGGAATGTGTATGTGTGTGTAGGCATATGTGTTTTGTGGGGTTTGTGTCTGTGTGCAGGCAAGAGTGTGATGAGTGTGTGGGTAGTTGTGTGTAGGCATGAGTGTGATGAGTGTGTGTGTAGTTGTGTGTAGGCATGAGTGTGATGAGTGTGTGGGTAGTTGTGTGTAGGCATGAGTGTGATGAGTGTGTGGGTAGTTGTGTGTAGGTGTGTGCATGTGTAGGTGTCTGTATGTATGTGTAGGTGTCTGTATGTATGCGTGTGTGTGTATGCGTAAGTGCGTGTGTGTGTGTAGCATATGGATGCAACCTGGAGACGATTTTCGCTATGGGAGCAGCATCGTGAGGAGCCGTTCGACGGTGATGCTGCAGAAGGTGCTGGCGGGAAAATAAAATGATAGCACATCAAAACAGTCAAGTGAGAACAATAAGCAATCGTAATTGCTCAATAAAGTAATGAAATATAGTAAACATCTAATTGCCTTTCCTTTTCCCAAGAAAATAAAGTTAAATTTTCCTAATGCTTTTAATCAATTAACACTACGCATCGTAACTGAAAACACACTTTTTCATCTACAATACCACGCTTCTTTCAGAAATGAGCAAAGTTTTAACACAAGTTTGAACGCTGAAAGTAAATATCATTGCGTCACGTTTTAAATCAAGAAAACTGAATCTCCGGAGCTTTAGATCCATGACGTGACTGAATCTAACAATATTTCTCTCTGATAAGCAGACTTTTGTAATTTTTGCTTTCTGAACATTTTTATTTATTGATTCATTTATCTAAAAATATTAATGCATGAAAATCCAACGTTCATAAAACGGTTAGGATTGTTTATGTTATTATTGATTTTAAAGAGCACATGAATTTCTTGATAAGCATTTATATGCTCGAAATATGTGTTGTAGTATTTTAGATAGATTTTAACACCATATTTCTTCAAAAAAAAAAGAGAGAAAACTTCTTCTCATTTGTAGTGATTAGGCGTTGGCCACTTGTTCCCAAAGCGTAGGTTCGAACCTGGTTCCAGTCAGTGGGCTTTTAAAATGCTGAAAATCAGCATTCAATGAATCTGCTAATGGTAAAGCTTCTAAAGCAATTTCAGAAGGAAAAAAACGAATAATGAAAAAAAAAATTAAAAAATTAATTTGAATTTTGACATCTTGAATTCAAATTATGTTTTTCGCGAGCACGAGTGTGTGTATGTAGGCTTGTGTGTTTGTGTGTGGAGGGTATGTGTGTTTTGTGTAGAGGTATCTGTGTTGTGTGTAGGGACAAGTGTATGTTTGTGTAGGCATGTGTGTTTGTGTCTGTGTGCAAACATACGTGTGTGAGTAGTTGTGTGTATGAATGTGTGTGTATGTGGGGGGGGTATGCGTATGTGTATGTAATCATATGTGTTTGTGTCTGTTTGCAGGCACGAATGTGTGATAGTTGTTTGTATGAGTGTGTGTTTGTGTTTGTGTGTGTGTGTGCATGTGTAGGTGTCTGTATGTATTTGTGTGTGTTTGTGTATGTGTGTGTATGTGTTCTTGTGTGTGTGTGTGCGTGTGTGTGTGTGTGTGCATGTATGCGCGTGTGTGTAGGACATGGGCGCAACCTGGAGACGGCTTTCGCTATAGGAGCAGCGTCGTGAGGAGCCGGTCGAAGGTGATGGTGCGGAGGGGGGTGGTGGGAAAATAAAATGATAGGACATCAAAACAGTCAAGTGAGAACAATAAGCAATCGTGATTGCTCAATAAGTATATTACATTCATCTCTGTCTCTAATGTTCTTACTTTCGTATAATCTCGTCATTATATAAAAATCAACATTTTTAAACATTCATATTTTAATAAAATATTATTTAAAGATTGAAATATCCTTAATTTTCGTCGTTATGATAAATAGTGTTAATGACTTTCAATTATGAGAAACCATTTGTGTAATGTATATTTGTGTATATTTTTGTACCCATTAATGTATATTTGTGTAGGTTATTTCCTGTGCATTGAATCTATTCCAAATTCGAAAAACACAACAACAAGTTAAAAGAGATGTTAATACTTAAAAATGTTTCATATGCAAGCAAAATGATTTTTTTTCACTAAACAAAACATACCAGTGATAAAAGCGTATATGCGGAATTTAATTTCGAATTGCTTAAGCAAAAAATATTTTTTTACACTTATTTCTAAGCTACACTCATTTATTTGATGAATGATGCTTCCCCCCCCATTACCCACTTTACCCCGCCAGACCCTATTTTGTAAAGTACTAGAATATGATGGATAAAAGGCCATTTCATCTTCATACAATAAATATAGTTAAGTAATTGTTCTATTACCTACCAATATTTGAGTTTTAATTGTGTTCTGCAAGTGAAAATGTAATTCGTATAATAAAAAAAATATTAATTTCTGCTTTGAATAGTCAGAAGAGAAAAAAAAAAGCATCAAACATATTGAAAATAAAGTAAGGAAAAATAAATTTTCCGAAGTTTTCCAGACTTACGAATATCTAAAAGCCTAATGGATAAAGTTTCTTTCTCAGGTGCATTAATGCATAGAAAGTGTCTAGTTATCGTATTTTTTATGAAAAATCTCTTTTTACTAAGAAACACATTGATTGAACTATCTAGTTAAGGTTCACTCAACTTTTTTTTTCTTTTTCTTTTTCTTTCTTTTTTTTCAGTGAATGAATCTTCTAAGAGTAAGGATAATGTGTTTTGATGGCTAAAAAAAATAATTAAAAAACAAGTCGCACTTTTGCATGTGTCTTTATTTACCTCAACAGTTTTCTTTAGAACTCTGTTACGAAATCATTAAAACATATTTTAATTTAATTTTAAATGTGTTCATTTATTTGGAATTTTCTTGGTTAAAATAAACTATATTAAATGGTAAAAGTGATAAAAAACAATAGGGCTTGGAAAAAAAAACTGTTGCAATATTGCATACAGAAATCAATAAAAAAATATAAATTATAAATGAAAACTAAATAAACATCGCAAAAGCATATTAAGACAAAGTTTAGCGTAACAGATAATACAACTTTTTTTTTAAAATGAGATTCCATCATTTTTTTCTTTTTTTAATTTCATTTTTCAATTATTAATGTTTAGAAATGTCAATGATTGCATTATTTAAAAAATAAATTGTAAAATACCATTTGCATGAGCCTTTTTATTAAAAAAACAGCAAACCATTTTAGCTTATTAAGCAGTATACGATACCATCCTTAGCCAGCGCTGTATCAGAACTACGTATAGTTTATATATACATGCTATACAATATTGCATGCCGTTCAGTATGTTTCTGGTTTCTATTTTATAAAAAGTTTCGCAAAATTATTTTGAAAAGTTTTAATATATAAGGATAAATAAAAAAACGTTCTGCAAACTATTTTATGAGTCAAATATAATAAACTGCACGTGTTACTTCTCAACTGCTCAAGACAGCTAAATATTTGCCATTAGCAATTTCGGGGGTAGTAGCTGCTTACTTGAACCTTCTACTGTTTCAAAAATTGTGCAAAACTAAAACTACAGCACATTAAAGAAATTATAGCTTTATTTTATACTAGTGGTACTCGCACGGCTTTGCGCGTAATAGAAAAATTAAAAGATCTTTTGGTTCCCCTGTATATTTACAAATAATGTATAATGAATTTTATCGCCAATTGGCTTGTGCCCATGTTACGATTCCACGTAATGATAGTTTCGTAATTTAGTCGTCCATCTTATTATAATTTTGTTCTTAAAATCGGAATAGAAAAAGAACCACATTGAATTTTTGAAAAATCGCTTCGAGGTGCACACCCCCATGCTTCAAACTAATTGTGTGTCAAATTTCATGAAAATCGGCCGAACGGTCTAGGCGCTATGCGCGTCAGAGATCCAATCATCCATACAGAGAGACTTTCAGGTTTGTTATTTAAAAAGAAAAGAAAAGAAGAAAGATAAAAAAGTAAAGAAAAGAAAGATAATTTTCAGAACAAATTCTTTCCCATTTTATTGAATTTCTGTGAAAAATGGGCTTAAAATTGGAATAGAAAAAGAACAAAATCTAATTTTCGAACAATCGTTTCTAAGTGCACTCCCCCATGCTACAAACTAACTTTGTACCAAATTTCATGAAAATCGGCCGAACGGTCTAGGCGCTATGCGCGTCACAGAGATCCAGACATCCTACAGACATCCAGACATCCTCCGGACAGAGAGACTTTCAGCTTTAGCAAAGACAAATACGGTTTTAAAATTTTTTTAACTGCCATCCAAAAGGATATCCTTAATAGGACTTTACTAGATATTTAGTTGCAATAAACCGCTGTCAGGGTAGAAAATGCACTGCACGGCAGCAAAATCAATGATAGAGTTGGACTAGCACTTGTTTTATATCAGCATGAGATTGAATTATTCATTCATCAGTACCGCGTATCAGCGATAATTGTTCCGTTTTCCAACTCGAGCTCTTGTGCTTAAGAGCCACTGTCTGTAAGAATCAGACAGTTTACGGCATTTGTGATTGTTGACATTTTTAATTTTTCTTATTTTCACATATGTTGTTCCTTATCATGAATGTAATGTTTGTGCAAAATATGAGCTTTGTCTGCTTTATCCTCAAATTATGTTTCAGATTCTGAATGCTCGATATATAATACACTATGTTCATAACTATTTAAGACATTATGTTATAAATAGTTGTATTTTTAATATAAATAACAGATAAAAAATTAGTATGGTTGAAAAAATATGAATAGTAGTACGACTATTTTAGCCTATAATGCGCATTACACAATACGTCCATCTGTACCCATATCGATTTACTGTGTTTTTATGCTTTTTATAAAGATTTTTTTTTATAAAAAAGCATTATAAACATATTATTTTAGGTGTCTCTGCTGTAATTTTATATTAAAGTTTAAAACAAACCGTGCAAAAAGCCATTCGAATTAGAAAAGTCTTTTTTTAAATAGCTTCATAACATACTAATTTCGAATAATTATATTTCCGAAAGTAATAGGAGTGACACCGATTTTTTAAATTCATATGTTAGACGAACATGTTGGTTATCAAACTTAATTAGTTTCAGATCTCTGCTATGAGGGCGAGAGTAGTAGTTACATTTGAAACATTTGCATTTTTGTGAAATTTATCACATAAAAGTTTCAATATCATCTGGCGCTCTTACAGTGACACCAATTTTATTACATATTTTTGATGTATGCAAGTGTAGCTAGGAATTTATGTAAAAACGTTGGTGTCATCATGAAGGCTCTTTGAGAAAATTGGCATTGAATGTAGTAAAAAAAATTCATTTTCGGTCATTTTTAAACGGAGTTTGTGGCCGTCACCCTCGTAGTGACAACGATTTGACAGCTGTAATAGTATCTAAGCAGACCATATAATAGTATGGAATTTAAAAATCCATGTCATTTTAGGGGCGCTTAAAAAAACAAGAACTTTAAAATCTGCAAATTTGAAAAACACGCAAAAATGTGCCACGCCCCTACCTTTAAAAATTTGATTTCCCAAAAACGGTAAGGCAGACAAAGCTCATATTTTGCACAGACATTACATTCAGGATAAGGAACAACATTTGCAAAAATAAAGAAAATTAAAAATGTCAACAATCACAACCTGCCTGATCCTTAGAGACAATGGCTCTAAAATCTCGCATTGAAACACATCTTGAATTTCCTTGGAGATAAAAGCTGATTTGCAGTGACGCTCTTTCTCCACTTTTTTCTCTTTGAGCGTCAGAAGTTTTGAAAAGGGGTGGAAGTTCAACTCATTGGCGGAAGTGTCTCATTGTGGAAGTTCAAAACATTATGAGCAATATCAGTTCACACGATACTTGTGTCGATTTTACCCATGTGCGATGTTATTCAGGTATTCGAGGAAATGAAAAAGCTGCTGCTTTAGCAAAAGAGGCTACTCGCCTACCTTTTTCCTAACATGTAGCAAATCCCCCTCGTTCTGGACACTGTTGTACTCTTACACAGCTACTAAGGACTGGAACTCAGAGAATCTGTCTTCAAATAATGGAAAATAAACCCAGTGCTTCCTTTCCACTATTTACTTTAAAGTGAAGCTGAAACACCTCAAAATTTATTTTTTTTTTGTTATATCAGTTTCTTACTGCGCATGGTAATTTCAAAGATTACTTGCATAGATATAATATTTCTACTAGTAGCGTGTGTGATTGTGGCCAGGATATTGAAAATCCAGAACACTTGTTGTTTCGTTATAACCGTTTTAGTCCCCAGAGAGAAACACTTGAGCCAGAGCTGAGTAAGGTTTAAGCCTGTAACTACCTGTTTCCTGGCTTCCGGTTACTTCTGTTTATTCAAATTGTTTGACTTTTTTTGTATGTGTGCTTGTATTTTTTTCCTCTCAATTCGTAGTTTAACTGTTTGTTTCTTTTGCTCATTTTATTTTGTGCATTTTATACTGTTGCACGTTCTACCTTCTGGTCCTATGCGTTATTATGAGGTGCATAGGGAGATTCGTTTTGCGTCTAAAAAAAATGTGTAACCGTACCACTACAATTTTATTGAGTACGGTTAAACTGTACTCAAGCAGTCGCTGCCTCCACTACTTTGGAGTAACTTAAATGATATAACGGTTGTACTGTAACAAGAACTGTAACTGATGTAACGGGTGTAACTGTAAAGTTGCATATCGCTTGTAGAAGGTTACACTATGCCAAGGTAACTATAGCACAACGTCTCACTCATTTCTGCCTGAGGTTGCACCAGAATTTTCTGTATACTTACAGAGAAATTGCATAAAAGGTTACACATTAGCGAAACTTAAGTTTTCATCTGATTTTCTTGAAAATGTCCTCATTTTTATATTAAATAGACTTATACTTCAAGTTAACTATTCGATGATTTAAATTATCCATATATATTAAAAAGTACAAAAATAAAGTAGTAGGTTAAAATATCTACTTGAAATTTCTTTGTAATATTATAAAACAAAACAAAAAAAAAAAATCTAGCTCTTGCCTTTAATTATTCGTTTATTTCATATTTAACGCGCACATGCTTTTTCACAACCAATGTACACCAATTATTCCAAAATTGGTTTAAAAGTGCGAATAGCCAAATTAGTGCTATGAAAAGTGATTTCAGAAGTAGTTTGAAAGGTATTCCAAAAAAGTGTGCTCAAAAGGCTTTAAGAAGTAGACAAGTGTCCGAGTTCTAAATGTTTTATACCGTGTTAAAAAGTGTCCCAAAACTTGCAGTGTAAGTATGTTTAGTATTAAATGAAATAAATAAACAACTACTTTTAATACTCATAAAAAGGAAATGCAATGTTTTAACGTTCATAATATTATACTGGACGACATTAGGTTATGAAGACCATTGACATTAAGCAAGTCACCTTACGTAGTTATCTATGGATATTCAACATCATCACTTCGAGTAATAGAAGATAACTCAGGGAATAGTATCTCGGGTAATTATTGTATCGACTTAATATAGGATAGAGTAAATATGTATTTGCATGCGAGCTGTTACTATGAAGGTAAATTGGAACGCATTGACTGAAATAACATCGTTATAACACGTCTGACTAGGATTGGATTTCGCACAAGTATTGGTCAGATATTCACACTTACATTTGAGCAACCTTTACCTTTCAGTGTGTTAAGCTGATTGCATTCATTGTTGAAAAAATTTTTAAACGATGTTTACACATTAAATCAGCTTATAAATTACATTACAATGTCAGGGATGATGCAACGAAGAAATTTTATGTTTTGATGTTGTCGATGCAAGTGTCCTGTCCTAAGCTAAATTACGAGAGCTACCCCACCATCTCAGTACATAATTAAACAATCCTAATTTAAAGTTCTCTAGTGGTGAAACTATTGTCTAAAAATTAACAAAATCTTGAGTACAGCATGATGAATGGATATGAATTTATTTAAGCGAATAAGACTAGTTAAAATTACGCCACCAGAGGTTGGCGAAATCAACTATCAAAGGGACCTCCGACCCTCAAACTATGAAGGACTGCGTACCAGGCGCCTTGCCTTCAGAAGATAACACAATAGATGGTGGTGCCATCTGTGGACAGTTTGAGAATTTAGAACCAGGCCAGGAGCCGAATAACTTTCTGGCCTGGCACCCACAGAGGTATCGTTTCGCTTGGAGGACATTGTGACCACGAGCATATTTAACGTCGCCCAGTCACCATTACTGACGACGGTGGATCTTCGACCAGCGAGGATCGAACCCGAGACCCTCCGGCCCCAAGTCCAATACCTTACCCATCAGGCCACCACTGCCCTGAAAGCTTCTAAATGAAATACATTACTTCTCGAATATCAAACCTAGATCCATGTAAGTTTTATATTTGGAGACATTTGAAACATCTCCTAAAACTTGATGATCTTGGAACTTTCCCTTTCTTCAATTCAGCATACTCTGACATGTTCACCGTAATATTTCTTACAGCCCCCCAGTGATTAACTGAAGAATATGTTATCACACGATTACAGAAGGTAGACGAAACTGAAATTTTTCATTCTGAACATGCTTAAACACAAGATTAATATTAAAATCATAGTAAAAGTATGATAAAATCAAAAAACGCTTGCTGATGGCGAAAATATGTGAACTAGTTTTTAACTCACTTAAATTCCCATCATTTCATTTCCCACACAATTTCCTCTACACATTACTAAAGTAGAGTCGTTTAATTATGGACATCATACATTTAAAAAAAGAAAAACTTTAATGTTATCAGCGTACTGTACCTTAGTATATATTTAATCCATCTGAATGTTATCGTGGTCAAATCTAACCACACGTGTTTGCCACTATGCTATACTTTACGCAAGTCAACTAAGTATTCCAGGCCCCACAATGTATGCCCGTAAAAATTTTTAGGTCCAGAGATTTTCTCTTTAGAATCGTAATCTGTAGGTGTTCTAATGTGAGAATATCTTGGGTAGACATGTTGAATCCTGCGCAAAATATTTTAACAGGCCATCAAAGATAGCGGCCATTTTGGTTCACTTGCTCATTACGTTTTTTGCAAAATACATACCTATAAATTTAATTTTAGTTTTGAATTGAGATTTTTGGGGCCTAGAAAGTCAATTAATGTAATAGGTACGTCATAAAAGCCTCTCTGGCTATTTCCACAATTTTTACGTGAGATATCTCTGACGTTTTTTGTTTAACATTCAAGTTACTAAAAAGTGTACAAAAATTAATAACTCTTAATGAAACCAAACGATTTTAAAGTGTAAAATCTTTTGTGTAAATCAATATATTTCAAGGTCACTAGCGCAGCCAGCAAATACCTTCTAGATGAGTTTTTTGATCAGAAATACCTTCTGAAGGTTTTTTTTTTTAAATCAAAAAATCTTATGAAGGGTTTTTTTTTTTTAAATCAAAACAAACGTTTCATATGCATAAGCTACTACATTAGAATTTGTATTCATGTTGAAACCAATGGCTCTGAGTGGTGCTCCCCCCCCTCAAACCCTCCCTTCGCTAAAAAACTTTTTGTTTCATGTTTTTCTGTGACAATAACTATTCAAGCAATGGCTGATATTTCTAAACTGAGTTCAGAAAGTTTTGGTGTGCAATAAAGACAGCTAAAGACAGTTTTTACTAACGAAAATGTATTATATGTCAAAAAAAATCAAGAGAAAAATTATGTTTAACAGACAGTAACTGGACAAAAACGAGTTCGTGAAGCTGCTGAAATACGCAAAGACGCAGTATTGAAAAACGCTGTAAGAAAATATAGTGTGTGATTGCAGCAACCAGTGCTACAAGAAATATACGCGAGGAGAAACACAAGCATGGTGGAAGAAAATGCACAGACAAGTTATTTTGAAAATGAAAACAAAGTTTTAGAAAGATCAAAAAGTACTGAAGGAGGTCCAAATCGCAGATCAAGATCAACACCTCGTCCTTCGTAAAAAGCCAAGATACTGCAGAAAATACCAACTGTGTAATATGTAGCTACATTAGATCGAGATTGTTGCAATGCAAGACCGCTGAGTGCCAAGGCGGGCCCCTGGTCAGTCTAGTCGGCGGATCCCCCCCCCCACCACCTATAAAACTTATAAATTTGTTACTACTCCGGTTCCTAGTCAGGCCCTCAAAGGTCTGGGCCCCTAGTTTCCGACTAGGCTGGCATTGCCTCTCATTAGCCTTGCAGCAATGACAGAATGTAATAGAGGATGTGTACTTCTGATCGAGCAACAATGTTTGCAGTGGCTACAAGTTTTTTTCAAGACGAAGTTTTTGAGAGTAGCAGATCTTAGCAGTGATACGAATGTTTCTCGCTGCGAATTTATATACACATCCAAGCTGCATTAGTTCTTATATTCGAAAGTATGAGCGAGAAACCAATACACAATTTGCGCAACATCCATCCTCAAAATTTTAAATGTTTAAAAAAGTAAATGAGGTAATAAAGCCTCTTTTAAATGCTGGGCATAGATTTATTCTTCCAGAAATAAAAGAATTGATGCTCAATTTATATGAAAACGCATTGATTTATATTAATGAAATAAAACTACTTCTCGTAAGAACGTATAACAAAATGAATTTTCTCTGTGCTTCCGAAAAACATTTGATAGTTTTCTCTAGTCATTTATCTCCAAAAGTACTTGTTGCTGCTATTCACTCACAAGAAGCTGTGAAGACTGCAGAATACTTCTTGAGAAAATCATTATAATATGTTGATTTTGGACTACAAGATAAGTTCTGCGATGCGAATAAAAATGGTTCAGGATGCTCAATAATAGTGAAATAATGATTCAATTGCTACGCACGAATATTGAAAGCTTGAAAACAGAGTTGGAAGTTTTTTTGTTAAGGGATGTAGTGAGAAATCGGAACTGTGCAAATATTGTGAAGTTTTTCGTTCACTGGTATCACTTGTAAAACACTTGAATATTGCTGATCACGTAGGAAATTGGAAATTATGTGTTCAAACTGTTGAGTTACTGTTTCCTGTCTTTCATGAATTTGCCTGCATCAATTATCTCTATATGTAATGTGGTTCATAGAAAGGATAAGGGTGCTAGAAAATGTGTGTTCCTACCTGTAGGAAAAATTTATTCAAGGTAAATTTGTTGTTAAAAAAAAGAATAATAAATTCAATGTTGTGGAGCCAAACATGAAGTTGGAACAAACGGATTCAACGGTCAAAGAAAAGTGCCAGAGGAGTTGCAGGGCAAACAGGAAGATGTATTTTGTTGAGTGGCATTTAGTGTATCATGAAATTTTAATGATATGCAATGTGTTTCGTGATCTTATCAATTCTCATTTAATGAATCACTGTGAGAGTGTTTCGCATCATTATCTATAGGCTATCGTAACCAGTATTTTGATGCAAATGTCAAAAGACTTGATGATTTTATGTATCAATATACAAATTCCCCCCTAAATAACTTATGAATGGTAGTGTCAAGATTCGCCTTCTCAGTATCATGAATCACTGATCAGAACAGTATCTCCAGTTTAGACAGGAGACATTTGTTTCACAAACCTAAGAAATTGTCTGTCCATGCTTTGGTGCCCACATTCCTTCACAAAATATCACATCTAAGCTAATGGGAATGAATCAACTTTAACAAGGGTACAGAGACATGGAAAAAGCGAAAGAAAGGGGAGAATGCATTAAAAATATTTTAGCTTATGACTTGTTTCCAACGAGCACATTATGTGAAAGTGATTCACCTACCAAGCTAGATATTATCGTTGAACAATTGCAGAAATATCTGCTGCCAAAACATTTTCTATTTAGCAAAGTATCCCTGATGAAAACTGCCCTCATTATATTTTTCATGTCACAAGTCCGCTAAATAAAGAAAACTTTTGAATAAGTTATCAGCAATGTTCTGCACGGATCCATTTCTGTATGCTCTTTTCATGAACTTCATGTTGTGTTCGATAGTTATTTGCAGCATTCTGTGAAATAATCTGAAACGATCAAAAGAGAATCAACTAAGGGCACAGTAAACCTTGCTGTAATTGACGGAAAAACACTAGTACCTGTGCAGGTAGTAAAATTTGGTCTTCAGTATCAAATAAGGAAAATTTACAGTAATTAGTACTCAAGGAAATAGAAGAAATTTTAAAAAATGCTACATTTTAGCGATTGCTAGCGGTTTAACAGTTAATGAAGAAGCAATCTGCAATACTTTTCATTGGAGATTTGAGACAAATCATTGAAAAACTTATTTAGAATAACTCATTAGAATAAGTAGATCTACGAATTGTTCCACACATAGACCGGGCAGAAAAAAATGATTCAAAAAGAGTGGTTGCGACCTCAAATGATACAGACGTCGTAGTGCAGTAACATGCAATGCAAAAACAGATCGTAACCTTTTTCAAAAGTAACTAATCTTGTACTTTTCGTTTATTATGTTGTTGAAGAAACATGTATGTGATAAAGACGAGTTTAAAATGAGCGTTCTGGAGTATTTATTAATTTTTGTACACTTTTTAGTAACTAGAATATTCAACAACAAATGTGAGACATATCTCCACGTAAAATTGTGTAAACAACCAGAGCGGCTTTTATGACACAATTAATACATTAATTGACTTTCTACAGTTCAAAAACTGCAGTTCAAAACTAAAAGTAAGTTTGTAGGCATGCCCGTTGAGAAAAACGTAATGAGTAAGTGAACCAAAATGGCCGCTTTTTTTGATGGCCTGTAAAATTATTTCGCGCAGGATTCAACATGTCTACCCAAGATATTCTCACATAAGAACACTTATAGATCAAGATTCTAAAGAGAAATTCTCTGGACCTATAAATTTTTACGGGACTACATTGTGGGGCCAGGACTAAAGGACAAGAAAATTTATTACTTTGTTTATTTAATGTTCAAATATCCAACAAAGTAACGTAACTCATTATTACAATTAGAATTGTAGCGTTCATTTTCATTTATAACGTTAAATATTAATGAGGTTTTATCAAACTAGACTTAAATGTAAAGCTACTTGTTCCTGTTTACGACTATTTAGAACATTTATCAGCAATGAATGTCTTGAATAAATTAACTAAAAATTGTATAACAGGATGTCTCAAGGGCACAACATTAGTCCAAATCTGTTTTCTGGTATTTTATATGCGGTAGTGTTTTCAAGAAAGGAATATTTGGTGTTGTTTCAGAACTAACGATTACTTTTTTGTTGATATTATTTATATGGTTTTATTGGTATCCATTGAAAAAAAAAGAAAAATCGTTGATTCTTCATTCAGACAAAAATTTATTTGTAAAACCCCTTTTTAACCTACCAGGTATGTATGCATGTATGTATGTATGTATGTATGTATGTATGTATGTATAAAAAGTAACTAAATAATAAAAAAATGCATAAACACAAAATAAATAAAATGATTTTGCATTACGGGCTACTACGGCAAAATTACAAACAAATGTTAAGTCCGTAGCTAAGTGCCTTCCAGACACACTCTTACTAAGCGCTTTCAAAACGAAACTACACTGTTTGTGACAAGTCGTAAACTAACTTCAAAACATAACTACCAAAGAAATTATGCAGGAAAAAAAAAAGAAATAATTTTGTACTACAAAGATGCATAAGATTTTAACCAATCTATTGATTGGATTCATTTTTTAAATTATTTCTCTCGTCTTTTGAGAATAATATTTTTACTTGGCGATTACTTCAAACCTACTCCTTGAAGTAAAGCAATAACGTCCCTTTATGTTCTTATTTTATGACCGAAGCAGGTATTACTTCACGCCAGCTGAGGAAATATTTCCCGTTTCTAATACTAACATAAGAGTATATTAAAGGAAATTTTGAAATATAATGCTCCAAATAGGTAGTGACAACACATAAAATTGTTATTGTGAATCCATTCGAGACCCTCATAATACTTAAACATGAATATCAAATGCATTTTATGTTCTTTTTTCCTCAAAGGTAGAATATTTTAAATGGAAAGCATTTGTGTCTGTATCCAAATTGTTTCTATGATATAAATATAAGCTTTTTTTTTTTTAAATACTAATGTTAAAAAACGTATTGCGTTAATTCAACTATTTGCTCTATATAGCCATTTCACCTTCTATAAATTATTGAAGCCGGTTTTTTAGACTAAGAAAAATGAGTCAAGATTTATATTTTTGATGAAGATATTTTGTGGAAGAAATCCTCGTTTAACTGCAAAATTTACTAAAAAATCAGGGGAAAAAATTAAACAAAAAAATATGTAACAAGGTTGACTCAATATACTACGGAAATCCGTGGAAACAATCCGGGTTTGAGTCCAAAATTAACTTACAAATCTAGCGAAAAAAGTAAACAAAAAAAATATGTAACAAAGTTGACTCAACATATTATGGAAATCCGTGGAAAAAATCCGTGTTCGAGTCCAAAATTGACAAATAAATCTAGCGCAAAAAGTTAAAAAAAAAAAATTGTAACAAAGTTGACTCAATATATTACACAAATCCGTGAAAGAATTCCGTGTTCCAGAACAAAATTAAGTAATAAATCTAGCGCAAAAAGTAAATAAAAAAAATGTAACAAAGTTGACTCAATATGTTACGGAAAGCCGTGGAAACAACCCGTGTTCGAGACCAAAATTAAGTAATAAATCTAGCGAAAAAAGTAAATTAAAAAAAAAAAAGGTAACAAAGTTGACTCAATATATTACGGAAATCCGTGTTTGAGTCCAAAATTTACTAATAAATCTAGCCAAAAATTAAACACAAAAACATGTAACAAAGTTGACACAAAATATTACGATTAATGTTGTTGTGTGCCAGATAGGCAGGCAATTTGGGGTGCATTGCTTCCCTTTTCCAACTGCACCGTAATTTGGGGTGAATTCCGACTTATACAGTACACACATGCCATGATTATCCGTTTCTACGGTAGACAACCATTCACAGCATAACAACACATTCACACAAAGAAAGAACAAGACAGAGAAAATACGTCCATGTACGAGCCGGGATTCGAACCCGGACCTTCCTCTCCCAATTAGACCTCTCTGTCCACTAGACAAGGCAAGGCAGCTTTTGTATATTAAATAGTGATTAGCTGCTGCATGGTATAGCAATATAAATAAAGACGGACCACTGAATCATGTTCGGGTTTATTTGATGAAATAGATAAATGTTAACGTCACTTCTATTTTCGGTGCACTGCTTACAAGGTTATTATCAAGAGCATCTGTTATTTCTGTTCGGTCACTAGGCGGTGGGATAAGTAATCGGAATATAACGTCAAAAAAGTACTAAAGGCAACGTTAGGACACAAATCTTTTGTTAGAAAAACAACTGAAAAAAGAACTTTGATAGTTACATGTACAAACTATTATTTTGTCAGAACGTTAATGTTTTAAAGGTTTAAGAAAACTTTCAATGCTCATAATATGTCATGAATCCCTCACATTAACTTGAAGTGTTTATAGCTTTTTCAAAAGGGAAGCTCACAGTCTTTAGGTTTATCAAAAGCCGAAAATTACCAATTTTCAAAACACACAGTTTGTCTTTAATGATTCTAATGGTTTTAATACATTATGGTTTTGAGAATATGTTTAAAAAACTCCAATTCGATTCACACTATTCAAGTATTACATATGAGGCAGTGAGAAACAAATGGATGTAAGTGGACATTTTCAAGTTTTGAGGTAAAACGCATTTAAAGATTACATCCTAGGTAGGCTTTCATTGAACTTTTTTCTAAATCATGCTGTGCAGCAGCCACTACAAGGGCTACTAGTACCATCTCTTGCCCCAAGACAGAGGAGGGGTCCACCTACCATGAGTATACTGGTTATCTCCAAATTTTTAATTTTGCCACTTAATCCCTTTGCTTCTCACTGCGTTATATGATATGCTATTAATCCTTTCTCTTTGATTTGAGAATATGTTTAAAAAAGTTCACATAGATTCACTTTATTAAAGTACTAGTGGTACCCGCACGGCTTTGCCCGTAATAGAAAAATTAAAAGGTATTTTGGTTCGCCTGTATATTTGCAAATAATGTATGGTGAATTTTCACACCAATTGGCTTGTACTCATGTTACGGTTCCATGTTATGATAATTTCGTATCTCGCCAATTGGCTTGTGCCCATGTTACGGTTCCACGTTATGATAATTTCGTAATTTACTCGTCCATCTTTTGATATATTTGTTCTTAAAACTGGAATAGAAAAAGAGCCACATCGAATTTTCGAAAAATCGCTTCGAGGTGCACACCCCAGTGCTACAAACTAATTTTGTGCCTAATTTCATGAAAATCGGCCGAACGGGTCTAGACGCTATGCGCGTCACAGAGATCCAGACATCCAGACATCCTCCGGACAGAGAGACTTTCAGCTCTATTAACACGCTTTTATTAGCTTCACCTGTATGCATGTATGTATATATGTATGTATGTATGTATCTTGTAACGGAATCTTGCAGCTCAAATTTCGCCCACTTCCAGCGATCGGATTCTTTTGAAATTTGGCACGCGACCTCAGACCCGATGACAATGCAATATTCTACAATCAAATAAATTAATTAACTCTTTTAATTGTTAGTTTCCTCAAATTTTAATCAATATTTTGGCATAAATCCAACAATGTGAAAAAGGAAAAAATTAAAAAAAAATACATTAAAAAATGCTCGCAAAAATTATTTTAAAATATCTACAAAAACCTTTAATTTTTCTGCATCAGACAAAATTTGTTCCAATGTTCCAAGGTAATTAGAACACGAAATATAATTGTTTTTAACTAATTTCATGCCAAAATTTAGGTAAGCCTTCAATTGGAAATTCATTGCTGATCAGACCATTGTTGAACAAAACTTTTATTCAAATGCATCTCAAATTTTCAAAGCAATATAAATACGATTTCAGCAAACATACATTGATGACTCACAGTAGCTTCCCATCGAAGTGCCCTTGTCTTAACTTTAAGATATTACCTCGCACTCGTTTTATAAATAATTTCGTCGTCTGATAATTTTCCAACATAAGACTAAAAAACAGAAAAATAAAATAATAGTTTAAAAAACTAAAAAAACACGCTTTCGTAGCAAAATGAACTAAAAAGCGAAAATAATCTTTGGATGATAGTAGTTGACCAATCACCTAATTTTAATGTAATACAAAAAAGCGTGGGGGGGGCTTCTTATCAGTTGCTTGAATTTCTTCCATTTGTTGTCCAAGCAAAATTGTAAATAAACAGCACCCACGCTTTTTTGTATTACATTAAAATTAAGTGATTGGTCAACTACTATCATCCAAAGAGTATTTTTCGCTTTTTAGTTCATTTTGCTACGAAAGCGTGTTTTTTTAGTTTTTTAAACTATTATTTTTTTATTAGTAAAGATTACATATGATATGATTATTTAACAAAATGTTGAGCAAATATTTAAAGGGATACTTTTCCGTTAAAGGTACGTGACTTGATTTTTTGACAATTTATTTTCTAAATTAGTGGCAATAGGAATCTGCTTAAACTGATTGACGATATCTACAAGTATTTGGCAACCCTTGAATTTAGAAATGAAGCTGTTTAATGACGCCAAAAACGAAGTCTTTTGTTTAAAAGAACGATCAAAAAATTAAAGTCGCCAAAATTAATTAAAAAATGCACGAATGGATGGGAAGTACCTTAACTTTAATTCTAATTTTTAAATGCTGAAAACAGGAAATACTTATTTTTTTTTCTTGCAGGTGTATTTTATTTTTGAACAATCACGATTGCTTATGCTTTCATTTGACTGTTTTGAGGTGCTCTCATTTTATTTTCCCGCCAGCGCCCTCTGCAGCATCACCGTCGACCGGCTCCTCACGATGCTGCTCCTCTAGCGAAAGCCATCTCCAAGTTGCGTCAATATCCTACACATACACGCATACATACACGCACGTACAAACAAACGCATACACATACATACATACACTTACACACGTACACAAGCACATACACACATACACAAACACATACATACACCTACACACATACACAAACACATACATACACCTACACACATATACACACACGCATACATACAGACACCTACATATACACACACAACTACCCACACACTCATGCATGCACACAGACACAAACACATATGCCTCCACAGAAATACACATTGCCCCCCACACACAAACACTCGTACGCACAACCACACAACTACCCACACACTCATACCTGCACACAGATACAAACACACACGCCTACATACACACACACTCGTGATTGCGAAAAACATAATTTAAATTTCAGGTGTCAAAATTCAAATTAATGTTTATTCATTTATTTTTTTTTTTTTTTTTGTTAATTTCGCTGACTATATAAACAATATAGATATCATACGCCACATTTTTCGAAAAAAAGCGCACAACTGATCCAAAACATTACATCAACATTTTAATTACAATTTAAGAACATTATCAAAGTTCACCAGACCAGAGCTCGATACATGTTCTGTAAACGCAAAACTATCGATCTAATAGTGTTTCAGAATGAATAAATCCCTTAAAATATATTTCAGCTTAAACTCAGTTGAGTGCTCTTATCAGAATTACCCATTCCAAAGTGATTTTAACTTTTGAAACGAGACTTACCTGCAATTAAATGAATGTTACCAATGACTGAGAGTTGCAATAATGTACATAATTTTTTAATTAATTGATTTTAAGCTTTTTTTGTATATGAAAATTTTAGCTGAATTACACTTTATACATAAAGATCCCAGATTTGAAGCAGTCACAATGTTAAAAACAATGATTTTAAAGCTGTGAAAATAATGTGTATCATTTATTTAGTTTTTGATAACTATCATTAGTTATCTCTTTTTATTTTTTGGGTAAATTAAAAAAAGGAAATTAATTTGAATTTTTGACCTCTTGAATTCAAATTATGTTTTTCGCAATCACGAGTGTGTGTGTGTATGTAGGCGTGTGTGTTTATGTGTGTGTGGGGGTATGTGTGTTTGTGTGTAGGGGGTATGTATGTGTGTAGGCCTGTATGTTTGTGTCTGTGTGCAGGTATGAGTGTGTGGGTAGTTGTGTGTATGAGCGTTTGGGTGTGGGGGGATGTGAATGTGTGTGTAGGCATATGTGTTTGTGTCTGTATGTATGCGTGTGTGTACGTGTTCGTGTGCGTGTGTGTGTGTGTGTAGGTGTAGGTGTATGTGTGTGTATGTGTTTGTATGTGTGATTGTTTGTGTGTGTAGGTGTATGTGTGTGTTGGTGCGTGTGTGTATGTGTTCGTGTAAGTGTATGTGTGTGTGTTTGTGTGTGTGTGAAGGTGAATGTGTGTATGTGTTTGTGTATGTGTGTGCGTAGTTGTGAATGTATGCGCGTGTGTGTGTAGGACATGGATGCAACCTGGAGACGGCTTTCGCTATAGGAGCAGCATCGTGAGGACCCGGTCGACGGTGATGGTGCGGAGGGTGGCGGTGGGAAAATAAAATGATAGGACGCCAGAACCAGTCAAATGAAAGCAATAAGCAATCGTGATTGCTCAAAAAAAAAAAAAAAAAAACGATTTTATTAACACAAGATTTAGTTTTAATGAAGTAAAAGGTTAAGGGATAGTCCACTGTTACGTGTGAGACTATCTGACGCTGTTTCTCTGAAGATAACTTTCAAACTGAATGCGCAGTTATGAATATAACTTTTAACTTTCATTATGACACGAGAGAATATTTAGGCTTTTTATTAAGGGGAGTCAGTACTCTCATACCTTCAGTGTTAATTTGCACAGGTTCATGTACTTTTTTCTGAAAATCAATTAAAGATACAATTATGAAATTTTTTCTGTACCTTAAATAGACTCTTTTCTCTATACTGAAGTAAAATTTTACAAAAAAAAGCTTACTTTAAAAAAAAATTATTATGTGTATTTCACTGTATTTTTTCAAAAAAAAAAAAAAATTCTATTTGGCAACACGAAATCAGCTATGTAAAAAATATTTTTCGATTATGAGGAAAAATTAACTTTAGTATATGCAATTAGATGTATGGAATAAGTGGTAAAAATTTCAAAGCCTAACACAATTTAGTTTCTGAGAAAAAGGAACATTTAGTTTTTAAAATACCATTTCGAAATATTGCAATTTAAAAGGGAAAATCATAAATCATCAAATAGGTTTAAATTTTTTAAAGCTTATTTTAACTTACTTCTAATGATCAAAAAGTTTGTATCATTCAAAAGGTATTGAAATGGAGTTTCAAAACATTAAAATCAAAAAATTGAATTTTTGAAAGTATTTCGGGTACTGACTTCCTCTTAATAGCAATATTTTTACTATAACATAAATCTATTTTTTCCACTAGAACTAAGATGTAGTGTTACGTGCCTGTCTCAATTATGCGCAAAAAAAGTAGACCTCATTTTTTAAAATATAATTTCATGTGAAAGTAGAGGCAATATTCTAAAGCTCATATTATTTGCATTAAAAAATAATATATTTATGTACCGTGTGTGACCGTATCACAATACGAACATATTTGATTTAACAAGAAGTTCTGTCTAGAACTAAACGAGCCTACTTTCCCATATATCCATACTACTTTCTAGTACCTGATCAATATTATCAAAAATAGCTAAAATTGCAAGTTGTTTCAAAAATATTTTTAAAATATTTTAAGCTGATTTCTAGGAATAAAATATTCCTCACTCATCTTTAAAAAAAAAGCAGCACCTTTTAAACAAAGCAGCTAATATACTTTTTTCCATTAAAAAATTTCTTTAACAGCTTTCAACGAAAAAATAATAATTAAAATAATAAACTTATTAAAATAAATACATCATATGAAAAAAAAAATTCTTTTTCCCCTGTTGCCAAAAATAATTTTTAAATGAATTAATGCAATTACCATAATAAATAAAAACAATAAAATGTCAACTTAAAAAAATAATTTTCATTGTCAAAAAAAAAAAAAAAAATCGTCTGCGTATATCTTTATGTAGAAACATGAATGACTTCGAATTTATTCGCCGAAAACTGAATGCCTAAATTAAAACTTTAGCGTGAAAATAAAAACAAGTCATATTAACAATAATTATTTCACAGTTAAAACAATAGCTGCGGAGTCGGAGTTGGAGTCAATCTCATTTTGGGATAAAGGAGTCGGAGTCGAATATCCAAAAATCGGAGTCAGTCATCCGTCCTCCGTGTATAAATTTTTGCCAAAGCTACGAAGTCAGAGTCGAAGTCGGGGAGTCGGAGTCCGATTAATTATCGGGCACAGGAGTCGAGTCGGAGTCAGGTGCCCCTAAGTTCTCGGATTCGGAGTCTGGAGTTTGGCGTTAAGAGCTGTTTTAAACAAAATTTGTTTGAAGTAAATCCGCCTTCAAGTACGGAATCTACATTGCCTTTCAGTTTCCCCGTAGGCGCTAATGTTAAGAGATTTGAACTGTTCAAAATTTAACGGAAAATTGTTCAAATCAAAAAGATATTTTATATACAAGTTTTTTATCAAAGTTTTTTCCAACAAAGTTTGTTTGAAGCAAATTCGCCTCACAGTTCGGAATTGCCTTGAATTTCCCCGTAGACGCTAATGTTAAGTTTTTTTGAACTGTTCAAAATTGAACAAAAAATAGTTCAAATCAAAAAGTGAAATATGGGAATGAGGTGTCCTCGCCGAGATCTTTCGAACAAAAAAAAGTTTGTTCGAATCGGACTATTCATTCAAAAATTATTAGGGGGGGGGGGGGACAGACAGACAGACCGACATACCGACAGAACTTTTCCCCCATTTCAATACCCTACTTTCCAATTTTTAATTTTTCAATATTTATTTAAATATTTTACTTATTTTTGATTTTTTTTTTGTTTTTGTTTTTGTTTTTGTTTTTCGCGATATTTTTAAGATGTATTAAGCCTTCTTTCATGCTTTTTACTTCTTTTTCTGACTTTTACTAGGAAAGTAGGCTAAAAATCTTCTTGACAACAAAATATGATTTAATTAATTCAATATAGCACCACACGAACTAAAACTGCCCATGCGTGGTATCGAAGAGTGCCTACAAGGGCGAGGCTCCATTAAAATTTTAAGGAGGGTTAACTTTATAGGATTTTTGATTTGATTTAGCGTTTATCTTTATCTTTGTCTTTACTAATAATAAAGCTGAAAGTCTCTCTGTCTGTCAGGATTTCTCTTTGTGCGGATCTCTGTCTGTCAGGATCTCTGTAACGCGCATAGCATCTAGACCGTTCTGTCGATTTTCATGAAATTTGGCACAAAGTTAGTTTGTAACATGGGAGTGTGCACCTCAAAGCGATTTTTCAAAAATTCGATATGGTTCATTTTTTATTCGAAATTTAAGAAAAAAAATCATAAGATACGAGTAAATTACGAAATTATCATAACGTGGAACCGTAACATGGGCACAAGCCAATTGGCGAGATACGAAATTATCATAACGTGGAACCTTAGCATGGGTACAAGCCGATTGGCGAGAAAATTCACCATACATTATTTGTAAATATACAGTCGTACCGAAAGACCTTTTAATTTTTCTATTATGAGCAAAGCCGTGCGGTTACCACAAGTTATTTACATATTCAAAATGTGAAAACACATAAAAGACGTCATAAGTTTGACAAAAGGCTTCCAATTTCTTTCTGAATCGCAATAAAGTATTTAACAAGACTAGACATTTTCAACTTTTCGAACTTCGCCCAGCAATAAACAACTACACACCCATTTCTATTTCTGCAAAGCAATTTCGTTAGCGATGTTAATCTTTCACTAAGATGCTTCATTGGTGCATACAGCAAGGAATAGAGAGCTTGATAATGCTACTAATACCAGCAATAACATAAGCACCGGACTTAACTTATAAAGTTCCGCAAACTATCAATGGGGTGGTTTCCTTCAGTCAAAAGTACTACTTTTAGCCATTGAAATGGATAGAATGAGCAAAAAAAAAAAAACAGGGACCCTGAAAATACTTTCATTTTCCCAACAGTTTTTTTTTAATTATTTTTTTAAAATGTCCGATTATTCAAACAAGGCGTGGTCTTTATGACGTCACAAATGATGCATTTTGCCGCATCTTTCTACTACTTTTCCACGTTTTGATAATCAAGCAGCGAATTAAAATTGCGGTCTACGCTTGCTATCAACCATATCGTTGCCAATACACGTGAGTAAAGATGCGAACCAAATATTTTGGACCGTGAATGGCAACACAGAATGGCATTTCATCATTTGTGACGTCATCGGTAAAAGCATTAAACGATCAAATAGCACCGATTTAAGTAATTTTTTAAAAATATTAAACTGAAAGAAATTATTTAAAAAATGGTCAGATTCTATGTTTTTAAGCATGCTCTTTCAGAAAAAAAATACTTTTTAAATTTTTGAAACGACCCCATTATTAATGGAAATGGGAGACAATGTGATTGGATTTTTTACCAGATGCTTTTCTTCTTAGTATTTACGATTAAAAGCTTATCATTATTAGTTTTAAATACTACAAAGTCGTCCGTCAAGATTGAAGGATGAAAATTGCTGCTACATTTGAACGAAGAAATTGCATGTTTTGTGATATTTTGATAGTTGAAATTTTAACCCTAACTTCAGTGAATAAACCTCTAACTCCAGTGGATAGCGTTCATTGTTGACAATTCTTTCGTTTTTTCATTCCCTTGAAATGACACAGTCTTACAAGTAAAACAGTTAAGTAACCGAATCGAGTTCAGCTTTGCCACAATGAAGCTTTTCGCTGTATTTTAAACATTACCAAAACATATTATCAAATTATCCTGCAGTGGCGCGAGTTTCATTGTTGAAACTCGCGGGTTACTTGATCATTAGAAAGTATATATATGAGGATGTTGGAAGAAGCTTAAAAAGTTGAAGATCTTAAATGCGTGGTAATTTTCTTGAAAAACAATACTAAATTTAAAATTGAAAGTAAAGCAAGAACCTTAGCTGGAAATAGATGCTTTTTTGCTTTGCAAAAAATTTTTAGATCTAGCTATGTCAATATTAATTTAAAAATAAAATCAATCTAATATCGTTTTTCAAATGTTTGCTTTTCCAATCATTCTGTGAATTTGGAACTTTGATTTTAAATGCAAGTGGCTATAAAGTTATGAAAATTAAAGAGAGAGGAAAACACTCCAAAGATTTTTGTCACCATCTGATGAGAGAATGGTCATTGGAGGATAACAGCTAACTGGTTTTTACGTAAGTAGTAAGGATGAACAAGAAAACATCTAAAAAAACTAGATGGAGATCAAAGAGGCTGAAACTTAAAAAGAAGACCTAGATTCAGATGGCAAGTACAAGTCGAAGACAACTGAAAACTTCTTGGCATGTCCAGTAATGAGATAAATACGCCAACAAAAACGGACTTTTGCAATAAGTTAAGTAAAAATGATTGTTTCAAAATTTTCGTGTAAATTAGGGTTTTACGAAGTCTGTAGAACAATAAGGGCATTAGAAAACAGTAGGGATTTATGAACCTAGGATACACCTGTAAAACAGATACATAATCAAAAACAACGTAAGCGAAACAAAATTTAATTAATTTTCATTTATGCAAAAAGTAATTATTTTTAACTGTGACGGTACAAAATTTTCATAATGGCAATAACAAAGTAATTGTCATCAATAACAGTCCTAGATAATAATGAGAACAATTACCATATTTTTGTGTAATATACGTAGTTCAAGAGCCATCTATCACTCAACTACGCGCATAATAACACACTATACAAGTAAATGTCTATTTTATATATAATGATCATGGGAAATATGCTTTTCAGCAAAATTATTTACCATTATATTATATACTGGCTTGAAATAAAAATAAATTTATCTTTCTTAAGTTGTTAAACAACACGCATCAAGCGAAAATAATATTCGCAATACTTTATGATCGTATTTTGCACTTTTCAAAAAATTACAATGTGCACATAATATTAAATGAATTATCAATTTTTTTCAAGATTTAATCAATAAAAATCTCTACTTAAATGTCCTATACTGATATTTTACGACTAATTGCCTATAAAGAATTGATTATAGGTTATCATAACGCCAAAGATGTTCCTAAAACGTTTGCTGTTATTTTAATAATGGACATCTTTATATGCCATCCACATTAAAGCCCAGGTTTCCTATAAGCGAATCGCCGATCTTCGACGTCGCTCCTCGCCGTGACGCTGAAATCAAAATCAAATAGATTCCGGCGTGGCCATTCACGGCGTCGATTTAGCTCGAGCGCGCATGCGCGGAAGAATCAAGTTTTCGCATCGGCGAGAGCGACGCCGACGATTGGCGTGTTGGCTCCTAGGAAACCATGGCTTAAAGTAGCACACACAGCAGTGTGTCAACAGTTGAAGATTATAAGCCATTAAACCGTATCTAAAAGTATTTCATCATGTTAATTAAAAAAAAATATTACTTTATGCAATAATTATATAGGAGGTAATATCACGCGTGTGTAGTTTTTCTTTAAAGATTGTTACACTTATCTTTAAAGTCATAAAGCGGAGTGATAGCTAGAATTATTAGTAAAATGTAGTAAAAGCTTATGCTCATTGAACGATATACGATGGATTAAACTGCACATTTATTCTTTTTTCAACTTCTCAGGAACCATGCAGTTATGTTTAAGGAATTACATTACCTCAAAAATGAAGAAACGATCAAAAAATTTTGTATTGCTTATTTCAAAACTAAAAACTATTCTAAACACAGGGGAAAAAGTTTCATTGCTTTAGTTCATATATTTAAAACGTTATGAGTGGTTTTAGGCCATGCTCGCTATGTGTTCTTATGCAAAAGGAAAACTTTAAATTGCTTTTTCTCGATAATGGTTTTTTTGTGTTTTCATGTCATTAGAATCCCTAAGAATTTTTTTCTATTAAAGATAGAGCTTTAAAGTAATACTTTTTGCAATTGGGATAACATATTTGACAAAACTGTGCATTGGATAAGTATTTTATAAATTACTCAAATGTGTAGCGTTGTTAAACCTTTAAAATTAAAATTTAAAAAAAATTGATTTTTAACATAATTAATCACAGATAATTTTATAATAAACTCTTAAGCAAATTAATGCACAGATTTGTAGAGATGATAATAGTGTTCGTTTAGCAAAAAACTTTTTTTTAATTAGTGCAAAAATAAAAAAGCCTTAGGGATTTTTAAAAAATTAAAAATTTTCTCAAATTTTTGAATTTTTAAAAAATGTAGACAATATTTTTTAATTTTTGAAAATAAATTATTGCTTACGAAATAAGTATGCATGTTATGGTTTCAAAAAAATATAAATTTTATTTAAATTTAAAAAAATGTTTGAAAGGTACTATGCCCCCTTAATTATATTAGGGTGGTATTAATTGTCACAATCAAATAAAGAAAACTTGCAGAAATTTTGAATCATATTAATGGTAACAAATTTAAGAACCTGTATTTTGTCACGCATAACTAACAGCAACTAACAGTCAGACACAGTAATCACGAAACTTCTTTCCGCTATTTCTTCTTGCGTGATTAATTAACTCGACGCATTTGACATGCTTAGCATACGTTTTAGGTGACTACAGGATTGCTTGCCTTCACCATGGAGCGTTTCTATTATCTTGTGCAATTCACTCTTAGCCGAAGTTGGGTATTTCGAGCTCTTCCGCTTATCTAATGCTTAAACTCTTATTAAATTCAAGTATTTTTAATTTTTTTTCGTATTATTCGAAACACAAACAGGAAGATGCAAAGATAAAAATAAAGAAAAAAAACATTATAAAAATACGCATTTTTTTATAAAAGATATTAGAAGAAAAAAGCTTTATTCAATCAGAAATGCTATTAAGTGTATTGCTCTAAAAAATGAAGAAAATAAATAAATAAAAACCCACCACTTTTTCTACTGTGTTGAGAGCTATTTTCCCCTGATATGAGAGCTTTATTTCATCATGTAATATCATGCTGTAACATTGAAATATCTTCTTGCAACACATTCATAATAGTTTGAACTTTAAGACTTTAAGAAATAAATAAATACCTTTGTGAAGATAAGTAAAATGGAAATGAACATTATTTAACTGCACAGCATTTTCAGATTACTGTCTACACGTGTTCCGACATCGCAAAGAATACGTTACACACTTTTGATTTTACAAATTATCCGAAAATGACCCAATTCACACACACACACACATATATATATATATATATATATATATATATATATATATATATATCATTTAAATAGATTTAAACCAGAAAGAACATATTACTTAAACGAAAAATCAGGACACATCCTAAAAATACTGGACATTCCCGAAAAAAACATTCTGCAGTAGCCAACATGTTTCATTTTTTTTAATGCATTTCCTGCCCTCTGTTCTTATATGGACCGAGTTCGTAAGTTATAGATTTCAGGGAATCAGGGAGAATCAGGGAATCAATCACTTTTTTGCCTCTTGAACCCCAAATGGATTTGAAGGATATATTTCTTTCATGTGTCGCAGTATTTGTAGGAATAAATAAAATATGGTTCATTTTAATAGAAACAATAATTAAGGTGAGAGTTGTGATTTTGAATCAACTTTAACTTTGAATGTTATATATATATATATATATATACATATATATATTGTTTCTGTTTGTAATGAATGAAAAAAATCCTTAGGAAACAATGTAAGACCTGATACTAGAATATTGCTTATTTATTATATTTTTTAAATTAATTTCGAAATTTTTCGGGAATTACAATTCGTGTGCTAAATTGATCTTCTTTCGTGTGGCTAATTATTTTTAGAAACTTATAAGTTGCTTAGACATTGTTAGTCCCATTTGTCGAGGTGAAACCCGGATATCTAAAATTGATAAACCGTGTAAACAGTAAGTGCAGGGGACTTCGGGGTGTCATGCCATGTTACCACGATCTGAATGGGAGTGTGCTGTTAATAGTAAAACATTTCAAATGCAAATTATTATAAAATGTTGTCTTAATCTCATTCAGTGCAACTCCGAACATACTAGAAATTGACTTATACCATTTCACACTTCTAAGACTTATCAAATACTTATCTACGTTCACACATTTACACATCTACGTTTACACATATTTCAAAAATATTATATTTTTTCTTGAACCTCACCAATACTACTGCATCAAACGGTGCATCGATTCAAAACGCATAATTATAAATGGCGAAACAACTTCATCTTCGGAAATCAATAGCAGAAAGTGGCTGGTTTCAAAATATTATCCTTTATGTTGAACACGTTTCATTAACATGGTACACATGGTATTAGCGGCTAAATTGACTTTATCTTGTTTCGTGTGACTAATGATTTTTGGCAGCTTATAAGCTGCAGCGATCCCGCCGGGATTGTTTTGTTAGTTGTGAAACGTTATCCATGTAATTTATTCTAATGATCCCGCGGCAGAAAAGTCAAAGCACAAGTTTAAATTAGATTTGCGCGTGACGCTCCGGAAGTTTTTAGAATCGTTACAAGAATAACTTTCGTTTTGACCCTAGTAATCTGCGTTATGTAGTCTTTGAAAGCATTGATTCGACAGTTAATTGCAAGGCCTTTCCCCGTTCTTCAATTTTGCTCTGATGTCTTTTTTTAATGCGTTTTAGCAATTTTTCTTTATAGTTTAGCATTGCGAAATATTATTTTTATTGCTGAAATATTTTGATTTTTTACTCATATTTCCTCTGTGCGATAAAGTACCTTTGCCAGACATTTGTTAAGTAAAGTACACGTAACATAAAATGGTGACATATTTTTATACCAACCTGAATTTGTAGTTGAACATTTATTTTTCCTTTTATTTTAACGTTGAAAAACATGTTAGCACATAAAACTTTGCGCAATAATTTGTTACCACAAAAACATCACATTGGACGAGTTAACTAATAATATCTTAGAGGAGAGAAAATAGTTAATTACCAATGTAGAAAATAAAATAGTGTCTTTTATGTTAGTTAATTTAAAAAAAATCATTTTGTTGAAAATAAAAATCATGTTACTTTCGTCATGACGTACCAGAATAATGCATCATTACGTTCTTTCAACTGGGCAATCATTCGTTTTATTTTTGATATGTATTTGGCCGAATTGAAAACTACGGCAAGTTAAGTCAAAAGCACTTAAGTGAATTTTAAGAAAAATAACTTATGTTTTATCAGGAAGAGTCATGTTAAAAAAAATCGCAGTGTATTCGTTAAATTACTTTTAATTTTGAAACATTAGGTTGAAATTGAAATTGAGTTGTTCATCTTGTTCAATAATCACAACATCCATCGGATATGGAAAAAGAACTGTTTATACTCGAATATACGCTATTGCTCAGGATATTTTGTCAACAAATCTCTAAAATCCGAGACAATTTTAGATACTGGTATATGAAATGCAATTTCGTATTCAAAGCTATTAGGTTTCTCATTACTTCGTATGTTTAGATCATTTCAATAGCTTAATAATTACACCGAGGAAATTTGTTTAGGTTAGGAGTAGTCATTTGGCGGACTAAGATATGCGGTTCGTCTTTGGCTAGCTTTTGAACCCCAAATTCAAACATGATCTCAGTGTCAGTCCATCGCGTCAAGTTTAGAAATAAACAATTTGCAAAAGTAAGAAATTTTTGCAAAATATTATCCCTCAAATTGAAAATTTTTTCTCACTTTTACTCTATCACGTCAAGCAACTGAACTTTTTTCTTTCGAATCAATATTGAATTATAGGAATTATTTAAAATAGTAACATTTTTTGTAAATAAATATTGTTCTTTCTAATTTCGTCTATCATCTTGCTTAACTAATCATAGTTTAATTATTTTTCCACTAATAAAACTTTATTGATTAATGGATTTTTAGTAGTGTAATAGAATACAATCAAATATTTATTCCAGTAATAATGTTAATTATGAAATGTATTATGAAATTAATTACGAAATTAACCTTTTATAAGGTACAAATTAAAACTCTTGACTTTTTTACACATAGATAAGAAAAAAAAATAACATAAAATCTGACAACGTTTAAAATTAATCACGTAACCTGACGTCAAAACGAAAGTTATTGCAAAATTTCATCGACATCGTTTCGAACAACTCTTTTTCCAACTAAATTCTTGTCAAACACCTATGAACAATTATTTAGCAGTAAATAAAATATAAATTGCTTTATTAAAAAAAATATATGTGATAAATTTAAGGGATAGCTAAATAACTGGAAACATTACGAAAGTCGGAGCAATAAGCTAACAATTTATTTTAGATTAAAACTTAATCATTAATTTAAAATAGACTGCAGCTTGAAATAAATTATAATATAACTGTTTAGAAATATTTTTTCAATTAATTGCTTTCCAATAGTGCAGCATATAATGCAGTGTTTAATTCAAATATACATGGAAATCAAAAATCTAAAAGTGAAATTTGTAATTGTTGACTTTTTTAGCAACTATTTCCACACACATTCTAATATAATCAAACATACACAGTGCGTCTAATAGAAAAGGTGACTGATTTAATATTTGCAGAACTAATAGCGCTATCTATGACAGATTCATTGCATTAAATGCACGCACATTTCAGTAATTATCTGGATTAATTTCAAAGCGTTGGCAACATCGGTTGAAACGTGATAACGCAAATTGTAGAAGTCGCTTGGCTTCGGTCAAAAAAAAAAGGGAGCAGCGCGCTAACATTAACTTTTGTTTTAAATTGGGTAAAAGTGCCACAGCAACATTTGAATTGATGAAAACTGTTTATGGTAGTGAAGTACTGAGTCGTAAGAATGTTTTTAAGTGGTATGCAAGATTTTTATGGTAGAGACAGTTTAGAAGATGATCCAAGACCAGTCATTCAGTAACAATTCGAAATGATGAGAACATTGAAAAAGTGGCCGAAATCCTACGAAATGATCGTTGTGTCTCTACTCGACTCATCAAAGAGCTTACGGGCATACCTAAATCCACTGTCCATCTCATTTTAACGGAAAATTTAGGCAAACAGAAAGTCTGTGCTCGCTTTGTACCGCACACATTGACTGACGACCAAAAACATTGCGGAGTGAAACACTGCAGACACATGCAACAAGCGGCCACTAAGGATCCAATCTTCATGGCAAACATTGTAACTGGTGATGAAACCTGGTGTTTCAAATATATATGTGTGTATTTTGAATAAATCATCTTGTAAATTAGAAAAAATTATGTCTTGTACCCTATTCAAAATCAGTCACCTTTTCCATTGGACGCACTGTGTATAGTAAATAAAAAATCAAATTACCCAATATCTAACAGCCTTCAAGCTTGTTAATGAGACAATTTCATGATCTACTAAGTCGAGGCAATTAAGGCCAGGAATAGAGCGAACGAGCTAATAGTTAACATAAATTATCGTTAATTGCAATATATTTAGCAATTTAGTTGATGACTGTATTCGGGTTCAGAGAGTTAAATCATGAATTACGTTGTAACTTCTGCATAACGCAGAAGTGACATAATGTAACACAAATGAAATTGTTGACTACCTAAATGTCCTCTGTGTTTCAATTTTGTAATACATCTTCCCACAAAAGGTCCGAATTCGCCGGTCTTTTTATACATGCGTTTAAATTAGAAAATAACCCGTCATGGTATGAAAGGGAAAATTGTGTTTTTGTTAGAGAGATTCGTCTTCAAATGTGACGTGCAACAATAACTATCTGTACCTCAAAGCCAGAGTAATATAAGTCACATTTTCACTAGTTTTTAGGACAGCGTAAAAAGTTTGTTTACTGCATAAGAAGGTTGAAACTCGCGCTCTTATAAAACTGAACACTTATTTAAAGGTATTATTTTTATTTCCTTTTACAAAAAAGGAAGTATTGTATTCGCGAAAAAATTTTCATTCAAAAATTGGCCTTAATTTCCATTTTTCTCACCCCCGAACGAATGTCGAATTTATTTTTCGACCCGACCACATGTGAATATATGCCTAGGAACGTACAGACACCCGAAATATCCATTTTGACGATCACCGAGTTAATTACGACGAATTTTCTCGTGACGTCCGTATGTACGTATATACGTGCGTATGTGTGAATGTATCGCGCATAACTCAAAAACGGTATGTCCTAGAAAGTAGAAGTTTGGTACGTAGACTCTTAGTGAGGTCTAGTTGTGCACCTTCTCTTTTAGTTGCATTCGAATGTTCCTAAGGCGGTCTTTCGCCCCTTTTTTGGGGGAAATCATCGTTAATTTCGATGTAAACTCAAGTTGTGTTATAATTTGTCGGACACTTGAGGATATATCGCCAGTCTTTTGGTCGCCAAGTTTTGTCGCCAACTTGTGGACAAATTTGGAGTGTTTTTTTTTTTTTTAATTTGGTTTCAGTTAGGCCACTGTTGGTGATATTTAGAGAGTAAACAATTGAATCACATTAAAATTGCCAATAATGAGGAAAAGACATTAAATTGAAAAAGGAAGTCATGTGATGCACACATCAACTCGTTTTTTAACAACATTACGTTGTTTATGGCTTAATGCAGAACTGGAATCTACTCATAGTCTGGACAACAATGAGCTGGAAAGGCTAATATCCGGTTTACAGGTTTAAATGGACGCATCTATTAGCTTTTAGGGATATTACCCTTTAAAAAATAAACTACCGAATTTTAGGTGCTCCAGCAATGAAATAATGCCCTCATGCTCATCATTTACAACCTATGGTTTCGTACCAAAGAAGAGATCGACGGACATAAGTTCATACATCGTATCACGAGTTTCATTGTTGGTGACGTCAGAGCGTTCTAGATCAGAGAGTTTGGCTTTTATATATGTGAGGACCGGAAGATATTCTCTATTTTTGCTTCATTTTACAAAAAAGAAAGTATTGTATTCGCAACAAAAAAAAAAAAAAAATGCTCAAAAATCGACCTTAATTTCCGTTTTAGTCCCCCCGGAAGGAATATTGAGTTTTTTTTTTTTTCGATTCGACCACACGTGGATAAGTCCTAAGAACGTATAAACACGCGAAATATCCATAATGACGATTCCCGAGTTAATTACAACAAATTTTCTCTTGACGTCTGTATGTACGTATGTATGTATGTAAGTATGTGCGGATGAGCGTATGTATGTCGCATAACTCAAGAACGGTATGTCCTAGAAAGTTGAAATTTGGTACGTAGATTCCTAGTGGGGTCTAGTTGTGCACCTCCCTTTTTGGTTGCATTCGGGTATTTCTAAAGGGTTATTTTCCCCCTTTATGGGGGAAAATTATTGTTAATTTCGATTTAAACTCAAGTGGTGTTATAATTTGGCGAAATAACACCAATCTTTTGGTCGCCAACTTGGCAACATATTTGGCGATTTTTTTTAAAATTAAATCTATTTTAATTTGGTCACTGTTGGTGATATTTAGAGAGTAAACTATTGAATCACTTCAAAATTGCCAGTAATGGGATAATGGCATTAAATTGGAGTAAAAGAAAGTCATGTGATGCAGACATCAGCTCGTTTTTGAATACATCGCGTAAGACGGATTTGACTTCTTCTGTCTATTTTTTTCTCTAGCACATTTGAGGAAGTGAGAATAAAAGAGTTATAAGGGCCAAAATAAAACCAATGGAGAAAATCAGTACAAATGGTAGGATAACCCTTCCTCTAGTTTAGGGTAAAAGATAATACTAGTAGCTCTGGTATGTTCTGTTATTCAACATTTAGAGAAGAAAAATAAATGAAAGCTTACCTATGATCTAAAATTTAAAAAAGCGTTTCTCTCGAAACTTTAAAAAATCCACTTGCATACCTTTGCTTCTCACTGCCTCATTCGTAACAATAAAGATTCATAAATTTATTAATCACTAGTGGTACCCGCACGGCTTTGCCCGTAATAGAAAAATTAAGAAGTCTTTTGGTTCACCTGTATATTTACAAATAATGGATGGTGAATTTTCTCGCCAATTGGCTTGTACCCATGTTACGGTTACACATTACGATAATTTCGTAATTCACTCGTCCATCTTATGATAATTTTGTTCTTAAAATTAGAATAGACAAAAAACCACATCGAATTTTCGAAAAATCGCTTCGAGGTGCACACCCCCATGCTACGGTCCTGACAGACAGAGAGACTTTCAGCTTGATTATTAGTAAAGATTTCAACATTTCATAAAAAGACCGAATATTCGATATATTTGAACTGAAGTCTAGATTTTGAAAATAAATTACGTAAATAATAAATGTAGACGAGAATCGACGCGCTTGCACGTAAATGAAAGATATAGAATCATGGATGTTTTATTTGCTTGAAAGCAAATCTTTTAAAATCATATGACTTTGCAAGTGCTGGACACAAATGTTTGCAAATGACAACTTGGGAGTCAGTGATAACATTTTAAATGCCTGCATGTTGCATTTAGAAATGCAAGCATTAAGTAGCTGCACTAAAGGGATCGAGTTACTCCTACTCGTTTGGTGAGTAATGTTCAAGAAGTGTAAAATACTGTATCATAGGTTAGAGGCGTTCATTTAAGATAATATATTAATAGATCATTCTCTGGTACAGTCATGGGAAAAAAACACCGTATCTTAAGACTATTTACATATGACTTTTGTAAATTTTGCAGGAATACAAAAATCCATAAAATTCTAATATATAATTTTGTTATGGGTCCGTCTTCATAGTAAAGCCGTTTTTTCATATCACATTTTAAATTTTCATCATTAATCAACTTTGTGTAACGAATTTCACTTTATTTGATTCAGCCGTTGCTTTAAATTCAAATTAAACCTCCTCAAAAATTAAACCTCCTCAACTTAATTCGAAAATTCTTGTCAAAGTATGTATCTACCCAGTAGTAAAAACATTATTTATTATCTGGAAAAAATGAACGAGTCATTGAATTAATCTTTAGGGGAAAAAAGAAAGAAAAAAGAAACATGATTTTTAACCATAGTATATATTCCCCTCTTTCAAAAAAAATAAATAAATAAATAAATAAATAAATAAAAGTCTTGAAAAATCTTTAACACTGATATCTAAACTTCTATTTTAAAATATTAACCATTTTTGTGATGAGCATAAAAATTAATTTTACTAGTGTTTCGTTTAACGTAAAGAAAGTGAAAAATTGCTAAATCAAACAATTGTGAAACTTAAATTGCTAGAATGGTGGTATTGTGTTCTTTTTTTTAAGTCTTTAACAGTAAGATGTTCATTTAAAATTCTTTAAAATAGATTTAATAAAACTAATTTACAATTACTTGCTCAAAAATAATAGATAGCAACGAGTAACTTTAGTTCATTCCTTTGAAAACATGTATGCGTCCATTGCTCGATCTTGTAGATTTCGTTCTTTATCATCTAACTGAAATAAATTACATCAGTTTGAAAACCAATTCAATGACCGAGATAAAACCATTTAGCTAATAAATCATCCAATGTCATCACCATAGGTTAAAAAAGAGGAAAAAATGCTAAGTGAGTCTGCAAGCGATGTGGAACTATTCATTCACTAACACAATATAAATGCAAAGTTGGTGCACATGTTTGCGTCAGTTTTTGTTTGAGGGTGGAGTGAGGAGTTGTAAGAAAAAAAAAATATATTTTTGTTAAATAATTAGGTATTGCATATACATGTGCAGGGTGACGTAAAATAGACTGACTGTTTTCAACAATTTATAACAGTAAAACAATCAATGATAATAAAACAAATTCTCGCAAAAAATTCATGTGATGGGTCGTATTTTTTTACCTCCATGAATTTCAAAATTTTAGTTTTAAATTTTTTAAACAGAATGTCGCTTCAGATACTAAGCCCATTAGTCGAAAAGGAAGAATTGAAATTCATCAAAGTTTTCTCTGATTACATGCAAGTGATTGCAGCCAACAATGGACAGTTTGAAAATATTGTTCCGTAATTTTGTTCATTAAAAACATTTTTTGAAAATGTATGATGTAATTTTCTATTTTTTTTTTTTTTAATTTAAGGGTTGATTATCTGCAGTGCCATCTATTGGAAAACTTTTGAATTCAAATTTTCAACTCAGGGTAGAAAAAACTTGCAGCCCAACATATGATTTTTCCACATTAATTATTTTTTTATCATTAACCATTTTCAGGTTATAATTTTTTGAAAGCAGTCAGTCTCTTTCAGGACACCTTATATATATGCAAAAACACATCGCATGCTATTTATTATAATACAGAGACAGCTTTTGCAATGTATGATACAAATGCATTCAGAACATCATTTTCCTCTACAGAAAACTATTTAGTGGTACCAATTTACCCTTCTAACCAATTTATAACAAGTCTATAAGTAATTTCGCTGATTATGGAAAAGACCGAAAGCTTTCTTACTCAGAGAGTAACAGTTTCTTAAAAAGTGTGTCTAAATTCCATGTGTTACCTTCCATAAAATGGTTAAAAATAGCAGTCGGATTTCGCAAAGTAAAGCTACTGATTTATGATGCACCCAAGAGTTACATTAGCGCATCCCGCAACACCTCATAAATTCTTTTGTAATCAACTTATTTCCCGCGTTAATGTCAGAAGAAAGAGTAAGTTCAAAACTCTTCCAGCATTTTCTAAATGAATTCTTTCTGCATAGAGTAAGTCTATTTTTCATTAAACAAAAATAGATGAATATTTTGCATTTGAACTAAAATTTAAAAGTTAGATTTTCTTTGAGGTAGAATCAAAAACATGTAACATTTTGTTTCGTAGAATGTTAATTAGTTTTGGGTCACATACTGATTTGTTTTGTATATGTTTCGCAATCAGTCGTATTGCCTTTCTATGTATAACGATGTAGCATTCGATCGTCAAATATATCCTGGCAGTTAGCGGATCAAAGTAGCAAATACCTTTTTTAAATGAAGATGTACCAATCAAAAACACACTTGTCCATTCTAAACGATTTTTGTGAATTCACAAAAAACGTGTTTCTATGCAACCTTTTTATGGACAAATTTATTTATATATTTAGAAATATTGATTTCGTCTCATTAATATCCTCGATGTAAAGTTTTCAAATGTAGGAAGACCAATAAACATGTACTTAAATGCTTAAATTACGTAATGTCTTCATTTGACTGGATCTCATGGACACGTTTTTCTTTGATCAAAATCGTAATGGATATGTTTGTTTTTGAACTAATTAATGACCTAAAAACGTCGACCATAATCTCAACCGTAAGTGACACAAAGCTTGAATGTAAAGATCTTCTCTAGGTCACGTGACCAAAATGGGTGCATCCTATTGGCAGAAACGAACATATTGTTTTCTGATTGAAACTCGCCTATGGGTAATGTTTCAGTTTTAAGAGGGTCCGGGACACATTTTGAAAAATTTTTTATTATGTACTTTAGAGTTTTGAAATTTTTTGAACTGATTTATCATTTATTTAATAAGCAAAATCATAACATAAATATGAAAAAAAAATATTTTTTTATTTAAATTTAATTAGTTTTTTTCAAAAAAATGGGGTTGCTTTAAATTGCTATAACTCAAAATATTGTTGGTCAATTTTCAATTTTTTTTCAAAAAAGTATGCACAAATATCTAAGCTTTAATTTTCATTCGGCGATTTTAAAAATATTAATTCAATAAAAAATAAAAAATATTTGAAGAAAAATTTCGAAAAATTCGAAGATACATTTTTTTTAAAAAATCATAATTTTTGCTGTAAACGTTTTTTTCAAATTCGCCGAATAAAAATTAAAGTAAATTGCTTGAAAAAGATATGCTCCAAGTTGCATTATTTTATCTCTATCGGTTGCTGACTTATAAGAGTTTGAATGCAAGAAATCGGGAAAAATTGCATCATGAAGAAAAACGCGTTTAAAGTTTTAAAGTTATGTACACATTCGTTAGATGCATGCAACAAAAATAACTATAACTTTCGTTCTATTTAAGGTAGAAACAAGATTCAAACGTCCTCTTAAGCAGAAAAAAACGGAGCAATTTTTCCAATTTAAAAAAAAAAAAAAATTGCAAAATTTGAGGATTTTTGTGTCCCGCACTCCCTTAAAAGTTATTTTAAATGGGACATTATTTTCTTCGGCTCAAACTAACATTACAGTTTTGCAGGAACCATCCTCTAATTTTTGAATCAGCTGTTAACTCAATCTTCATTGTGGCTAGAATCAAGTGTTTTTTATTGGAACCTCCTCAAAAATTCTGAAGTAGCTTTAAGTTAGCACAGTGTCCTACTTGAAATTAATAACAACAAACTGAATTTAAAAAAGAAAAAAAAAATACTGACCGATGCGCTTTAATAAAGGAAACTGTTTAAAACTATCTATAGAAGAGATTATCTTACTTATTTGACTTGAATTAGCGCAAGTTGGTAAATTGTTTCAAAGTTTGTGTAACAAGTGCGGCAATAGGAGTGTTTCGTATTTTAAAATTAGTCTATTATATGAGAACTAGCGCAAGTTGGTAAATTGTTTCAAAGATTGTCTACCAAGTGCGGCAATAGGAGTGTTTCGTATTTTAAAATTAGTCTATTATATGAGAACTAGCGCAAGTTGGTAAATTGTTTCAAAGTTTGTCTACCAAGCGCGGCAATAGGAGTGTTTCCTATTTAAAAAATAGACTATTATATGATCGATCTATGGTTGGAACAAACTTAACCTAGCAGTATTGTGAAGGTTACGTAGATCCTAATCACAACATTTCAAAATTATCAGGTTAGGTTTTTCCCAACTATTGCTTGCTTATTTTCCGCTGATGGCGACGCAGTTTTCTCATAATTTATTTTTCTTTAAATTAGTTAAGAAATATATTTCCGATTTTACAAGTAATGCGTGCGTTTCATCTTTGACTAAAGACTTTTTAAAAGTTGATTTTTTTAACTATTTTCATATTTAAGTATATTAAAGGGACACAGTAAAAGAAAAAGAACAACGTTTTTACAATGCTTTGAGAGGAAAATACCATTTTTTTTTTGTCTAATTGCATGTCAACAACAGTACGTGTACAATGTTAAAAACTCACATGTAACCAAAATAGAATGTTAACAATAGAATATTTATTTATAAAAAAAAAACATCAAATAATCAAAAATCAAGGAGAAACTGATATAAAAACTGATATAAAAGTACTGCAGCTTCAAATGGTTTGCTACCACGTGAAAATTATGGTAATTCTGCACATTTGCAAATGTGCAAAGAAGTTTTCAGCTCTAAAGGCAAAGGGTAATGTTTGATTTCTCAGCAAAGTGGTGAGAAAATTAAAAAAAATATGTTTTTTACTACACTTTTCCACAAAAGTTTTTAAAGAAAGGTTAAAGACGGATTAACCGGCTAACCAGCGGGCAATTCATTTCATATCGAAAAATTGAGGGTTCATGTTTGCCATTTTTCTATAGTTTTCTTCTTTGAGCAATCACGATTGCTTATTGTTCTCACTTGACTGTTTTGATGTGCTATCATTTTATTTTCCCGCCAGCATCCTCTGCCAGCACCACCGTCGACCGGCTCCTCACGATGCTGCTCCTCTAGCGAAAACCGTCTCCAGGTTGCATCCATACGCTACACACACGCGTATACATACACGCGCATACATACACAACTACACACACACATACACAAACACATACACACACAAACACAAACTCAAACACATACATACACACACACGCATACATACAGACACCTAACATATATACAGACACCTACACACAACTACCCACATATTTATGCATGCACACAGACACAAACACATATACCTACACACACATACACATACCCCGCCCCCACGCACACAAACGCTCATACACACAACTACCCACACACTCATGCCTGCACACAGACACAAACACACATGCCGACACACACATACACATACCCCCTTCCCACAAGCACACACGCCTACATACACACACACTCGTGATTGCGAAAAACATAATTTGAATTTAAGACGTCAAAATTCAATTTTTTTTTCTTTTTTTTTTCTTTTTAAGTTAGTGTCTTTTGCTTCGCTAAAACGATTCGCTATGAGTTTTTCCATGATATTTTTTCTGTTTTACGGGAAAGTAAGATGAAAACAGAACTAAATAAAAATCATTACAATCTGAGATAAAACAACAAACGACCGTCATTTAGAAGAACACACTTTTATTAGCCACTTTTGCTCAGGCATTTTTTCTCATATTTATTGCACCAAAATCGTGAAAGTTTCCATGGTTATTCCGCATTAAACGATAATCTCGCGCTAATAGGATCAATTCGCAGAGAGAGGTGTTTCATCTGCGTCTTATGGCCAAAGCAATAATGCAAACTATCATTAGGAGTAACACTGAAACTACTATATTCAATAACCCTAATTAGTTCTGAAAGTCCCTTCACATAATTATTGTGTTATAATTACTGGTAGCAATTTATACCATAATTGCGAGGATAAAGTACGGTTCGAAGGCAGAGAATCAGTGTGCAAAGTAAACGTTTCGCTCTTTGTCTTTTCAGTATTACTACAGTTTATGTGAGTCAGTTAGGGCCGTCGTAGCTCGATCGGTAGAGTGTCGGATTCGGGGCCGGAGGGTCCTGAGTTCGAACCTCGATGGTCGAAGATCCACCGTCGTCATTAAAGGGGACTGGGCGACGCTAAATATGCTCGTGGTCTCAATGTCCTCCAAGTGAAACGATACCTCTGGGGGTGCTAGCACCAGGTAGCTATTAGCTCCTGGACTAGTTCTAAATTCTCATTAACTGTTCGACCCGGTGATGGTGCTGCCATCTATTGGTATACCAAATAATGGAGGCAAGGCACTTAGTATGCAGTCCTCGGCATAAATACAGTTGTAGCCAGTTGAAACTCTGAGTAGGAATAGGAATGTGAGTCAGTTATATATATTTTGCCTCATCTTGGGGGGGGGGAGGGTGTTTCAGTTTCAAAATAGTGATTGTTCTTTTTTGTTTCGTCTTGTAGTTAAACATTTCAAAAATGTATTCCCGAAATTCCAAGTCGTTTCGGGCAAAATTCTCAAAGTCATTGAGTATTTAGTCTCCGCTCCTTCAAACTAGCTCCGACAGCTGCCAAAGAATGCAGGGCGGTCATTCCAAGCTCGTCAGCTGCGAGATCGAGATTCTCGCTCACGTGATCGGTTGTGACGTAGAAATGTCGCAAAGTAGTATTCTAATCTATTCGAACTTAGCCACAAGCTACGTTCGAGTACATTAAAATGCTACTTTGCGACATTTCTACGACACAACCGATCACGTGATCGAAAATCTCGATCTCGCAAGCTGACGAGCTTGGAATGACCGCCCAGGTGTTTTGACTGCTGCGGACGCTCAGAATGTCAGTTCTGCTTGCTTGGGGTTAATTAAATATAATATAAATAAGTAATGAAAAAAGAAAAGGCTGAGGTAATCGACGCTGCTGCAGGGACTGTCTTCTATGGAGCTGGAATTGATGCCTTTTAGCTCTAAAACTTTAAACGCGTTGCCTTCAACACCAATTTTTCCAAATAGGTATTTACTCCAATTTTAAAACCAATTGATCGATCCATTTCAAATTTTGTTCGCACATTCTGCATGTCCCCCCCCCCCCACGTTGCGTTTAAGTTTTTTTTTTTTTTTTTTAATGCGATGTTTATTACCAAAACAACGGAATTTTTCGTAAAATATGGGATTTTTAACTTCAAATCGCCGCCAAAAAATTTAAAATTAAACAAAAAAAAAAGATCTGAGAACGAAGAAGGGGGGGGGGGATTAATTAATACTTTGACTAAATTCAAATATAATTCGATTTATGATGAACGTCAGCTGAGATACAGTTAACCCTGCAAATCATCTTTCTCCAAAGGTGCTCTAGGAAAAGGTCTGTCACAGGCTTGTATGTGGATATTTTTTGATCAAAACTTTATGAAATATTCTTAGAACCATACATAATAATGCACAAAGGGTTTTAATAAATTTAATAAAACCATTTTGTAAAAAAAAAATGACGTTGAACCCCCCCCCCCCCCCGTACCCGTCCCTAAGAACAATACATTTAACACTTTTTTAAAACTGTTCTTCCGTTCTTTCCTTTTTTTTTTTTTGGCTATCGAGAAGGTTTCTTTTTTCACGTAATAGCACAAAGTGTTTAAAAAAAAATCTCTATTTTAGTGCTGACCGAAAACAAACATCTAAGTATATACATTTCTTCGTTTAAACAATTTGCTCGCGTCAAAAGTTTTTTTTTTTTTTCAGTACTTTTATTATTGGAATACTAGATACAAAAATGCTCTAGAAATTAAAAATTTTAAGTTTAAACAAACAGCCCAAGCCGTTCAACAGTAAAAAAAATAGTTATTTTGAAAAAAATGCAAAATGTGGTTATAAATGTGGCCCCCCCCCCCCATTGATACGATATTAAATAAAAGAATGTAGGGATACGCACAAAAAACCATCAACGGCCGTGTAGTATGATTATGCGGCATGTAAAAGATCTCTTGGGGGGGGGGGATTCTTGTGGTTTTGAATTCCTTTGGGAAAATTAAATTCCTAGTGTAGTTTCGCATGCAGCAGAGTCCAGGTGCCTCCCATCTGGTGGAAACTGGGCGTCAAAACTACTTGTGCCATGCATTAGCGCCAAAATGGTGGCATATGAAAAACTGGTACCTTGTCGGGAAGCTCACTACTGTTTGATCATCGATTACATGGAAAGGCTAATATCCGGTTTATAAGGCGGAAATGGACGTATCTATTAGTTTACAGGGATGTTAGTTGGTTTGTTTTAGATGTGCACTTTTGCCTCTCAATAATTTGACCTCAGTTTTGTAAAAATGAAAATTTGCTTACAGCAACATTTTTTAAATCTAAAGTACATTCGATCCATATTTTTTCGGCAAAAATTAATTGATTTCTTTATTCACAACAAAGTTTTGAGCTTACTATTTTACTTTTACGTTCCTGAATGAAATGAAAATATTTCCTTCTCTTTTTGTTGTTTCCATGGTAACTATTTTTGTTTCCCCTTTTTTTATTATAGAGAATGCAATAAATGAATAAGGCACTAGTGACATTATGAAACGCGTGCATAAAAATCTCATCGTTATTTTCCCTTCTCCCCTGCTAGTTTCATTCAAATGGAATGGTCTTCACTTGGCAGATTGCCGCATTACATACAATCCGTGGTCAAACAGTAGGTCTGGTAAAAGCTAAATCGGCTCTTACACTGCCCCATTGGAAAACAAAAAGATTTACGATTGCATCAGAAACTTAAAATCATGACTACGAAAGAAAAGAATCTCCAACGGGTATAAGGGGTCATCACACCAGAATCTTCTTTTTCAACGCACATTTCTAACTCTAATATTAGAGTTATAAGAACCATATAAGGACTGTTACGACCAAAACCTCAACCACTAAAACATAATGTCTGGCTGCTCGAGTGCTTGGCATGAAGTTGAAATCGTCTAAAACTTCTCAGAACTATCAAAAGAGCACATATAGAAGTTTATAAAAATTATGAAAAGGAAAATACTATCTTTAAATCTTTTTTACTTCCGTTTATAAAAAAGGAAGTATTGTATTCACGAAAAAAGTTTTCACTTAAAAATCGGCCTTAATTTCCATTTTTCTTACCGCCGAAAGAAAGTTGAGTTTTTTTTTTCGACCCGACCACACGTGGACATATGCCTAAACACCTAAAGACACCCCAAATATCCATTTTGACGACCCCCGAGTTAATTGCAACCAATTTTCTTGTGACGTCTGTACGTATGAATGTGTGCGTATGTGTGTATGTATCTCGCATAACTCAAAAACGTATGTCCTAGAAAGTTGAAATTTAGTACGTAGACTCCTAGTGGGGCCCAGTCGAGCACCTTTCCTTTTGGTTGCATTCGGATGATCTTAAGAGGGTCTTTTGCCCCTTTTTGGGGGGAAACTATTATTAATTTCGATATAAACTCAAGTGGTGTTATAATTTGTCGGACACTTGGCGATATATCGCCAGTCCTCTGGTCGCCAAGTTTTTTCGCCAACTTGGCGACAAATTTGGCGATGTTTTGTTTTTTTTAATTTTAATTTTGGTTTCAATTTGGCCATTGTTGGTGATATTTAGAAAGTAAACAATTGAATCACATTAAAATTGCCAATAATGGGGAAATTACATTAAACTGGAGTAAAAGGAAGTTATGTGATGCACACATCAGCTCGTTTTACATTTATTTTCGCTATTGGTAGAGTTTAATTACCCTACATTATAAACGAAACTGAAAATTAACTGCATTTCGTGAATCGTCTGTTGTCAAACATGTATGCAAGTTTCTTTTTCTTTCTTTTTCATTTGTGAAACACCGTTTGGTCCACTGAAGGAACTCTGTAAATTGAAGCTTATTCCACGCTCATTTACGTGAATGGAATGTCTCAGAGCCGTCAGTGCGGCTTAAAAGATTACTTCCCAAATAAAGCAAGAACGTGACATATTTGAATGAATTCACGCAAATCTTTAATGCCCTCACGCAAAGCAAAGATCTAATCAGAGTAAAATTATCACAACAATCGTCACATACTTTCTTTTTCACTTGCGTTACCGTAGCAAATTAATTCATCCAGTTTTGACATGTCGAGCATAAATTTTATATGAGCTAGGAGTTTGTTCTACAGAGTGAAACTATGTTCTTGCTTGTTAATTAAAAGTAACATGAGGAAACAGTATTTCTGCTTTCACTCGCTACAGCACGCCAGAGAGAAGTAAAATGTTTTTCGGTTTAAAGTTTTTGTTTAAATACAGTTGAACTCTCTTAATGCGATCACGTTATAATGCGATAGGAGTTTGTTATACAGAGTGAAACTATGTACTTGCTTGTTAATTAAAAGTAACATGAGGAAACAGTATTTCTGCTTTCACTCGCTACAGCACGCCACAGAGAAGCAAAATGTTTTTCAGTTTAAAGTTTTTGTTTAAATACAGTCGAATCCCGACTTACGCGAGGGATGCGTAAGTCGACTCCTCGCGTAAGTCGGCATTTCGCGTTGTGGAAAAGTGTTGTGTATATGATTTTATTTATTGAAATACCCAATCATTTTAGACATTTAAACATCTTTAAACTGTTTTTGACCATTTTTTAACTATAAAAAGTTGCATTATTCAACATAAAATACTGTTACGATGCACAAAATTAATGATCAATGGGAGAGAGCGACATAAAAATAAAACTACCGTACGTACAGTATGTAGTAATAATAAAGCACTGCACTTTAAGAGCACTAATATGCACTAAATACAATAAGTTACATTTATAACTAAAAAATTAAAAAAGATGATTTATCCTGCGCAATCTGATCGTCATTCTAATATATTTTTAATTACAGTAACTTCGCGTTTACTTTTATAACATTTACATCTATGGTGACACCCCTCTGGGACCCACTGGACTTATACGGATTGCCTTCTCCCCCTTCTTGACTTTTAATTATACGTATGAAAGATTCATCCATACCTAATTGTCGTGCTAACTTCGACCCACTTTCTAGTTGTTCAAGCGTATCAAGAATCTTTTTAAAATTACGTTTCTTGTAATTGTCGCAAACTTACGCTTTTTGTTTCCATCTTCAAACTTTAGATGAAACAGCGTGCCTTGTTGCCACAATATTTCATCATTATTCATATTTAGAATAAATAAATGATAAATGAGGAGTGGTGATACATGCAAACTAACAATGCTATGTTTATAGTTCGGTATGTGGGAACTTGCGCAGTTAGTGGTGCTGAAAAGATGAAAGTACATAAACGAATTTTTGTTTAGTAGTCAATGCGAAGCCGAAACTTTGCGTCACGATTCCTTTCCAAATATTTTCGTATTGAGAGCGGGAAATTCGCTTTAGCTCTAAAATTCGTTGCTCCTGAAAAACTCGAGTTATAGCCATTTCGCGTAATTCGGATAGCTTTGTAGCGGGAGTCGACTGTACAGTTGAACTCTATTAATGCGATAACGTATAATGCGAAATCACGTTTTGTTTTGTTTTGTTAGTAACAAAACAGAGAAAAAAAAAGACTTCTCATTTTTGAAAGAAAGATCCTTCGGTCAATTTTTGGAGCAGTAAAGGAAAATGATGCTTGGAGAATTTTATATAACTTTAAAGTATTCCATAATACAGACAACCCAACATCTTAAGAGTAATTAAAGCCAACAGAATCGGATGGCTGAAGCACGTATTTAGGCGTGTTGATTTGGACTCGGTTAAGAAGCTAACTTTTTCGAAGATTGAGGGATAAGGAGAAGAAGAAGACCAGACCTGGGGTACGACACATTGCCAGAAACCTGGCAATGTGTCGTACCGCCTGGAGGAAGCAGACGGAGAAAGCCTTGGCCTGCACCAGGCTGTTGTGCAGAAGAAGAAGAAGTAACAAAAAAATCGTGACGTGATTTCGTTCGTCACGTTGTCGAAATCACGTCACGTTTTTTGTTTTTGTTGTTAATTGGTTTGCTTTCTAATTACATTAAAAATTCCTTGTATAATACGTGCATTAAATTAACAGTCTCGGCTAAGATAAACATAAAGTTCTGGCAACTTTACTTAAAATGCGGTGGAATGCTGTAGTTTTCTTTTTTAGGAATTATTCATCATTTTGTTAGGTAGAAGAAGTCCCATTACGTATTGAAAGAAAATATTAAACATTTTGCATATCGTAAGTACAGCCCCTTCATTTGTTTACCTAAGAACGTTTCAATTTACTCGGAAATAAAACTGTTCATTTTCCATTATGACTTTACAACTTATTCCGCGATTATCGACTATCATCTTCCTTTTGGAATATTTTCAAAAAAAAAAATCATTTTTAAAAAATGTTTTTCTGAATGTGCTAATAGTTGTATTACAATGTGCGTATTGGTAGCAATATCTTTTAAATATATGTAAGCCTTTCTTCGTTTTTTTTTCGCTGTATCACTCATTCACGGTTGTTATTAATAACGGCTAATATGAACAAATTCGTGGATTTTTGAAATTTCATATTAACCCTGTTCAGCTGTATATCCCAAGATAAAATCGACAACTAACAGAAGTTAAAGCATTGTATTTTTTTTCCTTTTCGTTTTTTGTTTCAAATGCAATCAAGTAATTAGAAAGTTCATTTTCACAGTTGACCCCCTAAGGTATAATTATCACGACTTCCCACTATTTATGAATTATTAGCACAAAATATAGTGGAAGAAAATAGTGAGTATATCATATTTTTTTAACTAATACGAGTCACAGATAAAAGACCAAATATACATGTGTTTAGTTTACTTTGCTGAGTGTGTAATTGCACAAAAATGGTATCTATGAACTTGCATTACTGTTAAGACTATCAAGAAAACACTTTTTACGTTTTTCTCTATTTTTTGGCAAATCTGTATGTTTAAAAATAATTCATTAATAATTTTCTCATACTTATAAAACTTTTAATGGAGATTTTGCAGAACTTTTTTCTTTAAGAAAATAGTATTGACCTATATTTCATTTCCGCAAACGTGACAGTATATTATTTTCAAAAAACCGATAATAAATAAAACCGATAATAATAAAAAAACCCGACTTCAAAAAACGAAGAGGAACTAAAAAGTGAAAAATAATTGGTCATACTTTCATACGTTTTCCTACCCAAACGTATAAACCAAATTTATTTTACAATTCCAGTACAAAAATCAACTACACTAAACACCCAATTATAAAATAAACACTGATTTTAATAACTATTCGATGAGTTATTTTAATACCAAACTAATTATATACGAACTTTTTAATTACCATTTGAAGTCTGGGCCTCCTATAAAATGCTACCTAACGTAACTGAGTAGGTTTAGTTTTAAAGACTTGCGCGTTTTGTTGAACTAGTGTTTAACTCTGGATTTGGTGCGTTGTCAGTTAGGACAGGTAGTTGTTTATAGGACGCCCCGACTTCAAATGGTTATAAAAAATTAGGAGATCGTATATAATTAGTTAGGTATTAAAATAATTCATTGCATAGTAAATAAAATCAGTGTTTATTTTATAATTGGGTGTTTAGTTTAGTTGGTTTTTGTACTGGAATTGTAAAATAAATTTGATTCATACATTCGGGTAGGAAAAAGTAATAAATTTTTAAATCAGAGATGTATACGGAATTTTCGTTGAAAACATCGAAAAATGTCACATAGTTGGACCATTTTACGGTAAGCTCTCGCAAAAACTTCGACTTAAAAGAAGTACATTCGAGATATAAAGAAACCTTTGTACTTGAAACATTAAACTATTTTAAGCTCCAAATGAGAACTTCGAGATAAAGAAATATTCAACTTATAACCTTTCGATTTATCGAGAGTCGACTGAATATACATTAATCTTAATTCCTAATTTTGACATATTCATAACAGCAGATACATAAATAAACCTAGTTTTTACTAAAGATCTTTTAACTGTAGTCTACTTGCTCTTTTGACTCATGTTAATAAATATTGTATTTTAAAAATAAACTCAAAAAACACTTCTTTTTACTATGTAAAAAAGTGTTTCCAAAATGTTTCGTGATTTAACATTAATCTTTTCACAAGTAAACACCATACATACTGCAGTAACTCATGCATACTAATTGCGTGTAATTAGCTTTTAGATCATCACAGGGAAACCGAATTGATGTAATCACATGTCGTAGTAGATAATGAGTGCTGCTAAAGAAATTATTGATTGTGTTGACATGAAGGTTTCTACATGCATTGATTGTTCAGCGGTGATGCGCATCAGTTATTGAGGAATGCTCACAAAAGAGTAAAAACATATGTGTGCAGTTCTAACGATTTTTATTGTTTTTAAACGTTATTACCTGTTGTGCCACGGAATTGCATTATACTACTTGATAAGTTTCAAAACAATACAAATAGGTTGACTACATATATTTCTTGAATTATATTATCGTTTTTAACGATTCTTTAAGGCAGCGGAAAGCGACGTAAAGAAATGGCGATGTTCGTTTCAAATTAGGAGGACACTAAGATCGGAAAGGGGGGGGGGGGTGATCTTTCCTTCCTTGTAACACTGATAACATTGTAACACTGTTCGAAATCATGCATATTTTCCTACTTTAAAAATGTATAAAACATTTTGCCAAGTTTTTTTTTTTTTTGGATGTCTATATTAACTTTTGTGGACACATTTCAAAACAAAAGGCAGAAAGAAGCTGTCCATCAAAATTAACAATTGCAGCTCTTTCAGCGTTCGTAAAAATATTTGTAAAGTATTTAAATAACTTTTGGTTAAGAAGTTGAGTCCTTTTTTCGTTTTCTCCAGAGAATAATATTCAATAAATGTAATCTGACAAAAAAAAAGGTTCATAATCTTTTCGCGATCGACAGAATACATGCTTAAAATCAACAAATCGCTCGAGATCAACGGTAAAATTTCCGGCAACAGGAATTTGCTTTATTGAACTTTACAAATGGTTAGGCAGAAATATGAAAAACATATAATCTTTAGTAATAATAAAACTCAAAGTCTCTCTGTCAGGATATCTAGATGTCTAGATGTCTGGATGTCTGGATCTCTGCGACGCGCATAGCGCCTAGACCGTTCGGCCAATTTTCATGAAATTCGACACAAAGTTATTTTGTAGCATTGGGGTGTGCACCTCGAAGCGATTTTTCGAAAATTCGATTCTGTTCTTTTTTCTATTTCAATTTTAAGAACATTTTCTAGATCAAAATTATCATTAGATGGACGATTAAATTACGAAATTATCAAGACGTGGAGTGGGAGAGCGAATGAACATAGCCAATTGGCGAGAAATTCATCATCCATTATTTGTAAATATATGCAGGCGAACCAAATGACATATTAATTTTCTACTACGGCCACAGCCTTGCGAGTACCACTACAGTAAAAATAAAAGTATAACTCAAAAGTAATTGGGATGGCTTTAAGTATTGTTTCTTTGATAAAGTTCAACAAAGAACATGGTCGAACTCATAAAGAAGCTAATTGCATATTCACTATGTATTCCAGTGCTTTATTTACTATTTTGATAAACACGTATTCGTTCTTAATGAGACGTTTCAAAAGCAATTGATAGTATATAAAAAACGACTAAATAGAAACGAAGTAATGATAATAAAGAATTTAAAAAAAATAATACATAAAAGTCGAAAAAAAAACTTTAGTAAAAAAGTCTAAAAACAATAAAAGTTTAAAAAATATGAAAAACTTATCGTTTTGACAAAGAAGTAGTAGAATTTCCAGAAACTAATTAGAAAGCTTTGTTTCACTTTCAGGAAAGAAGGGTTCTAGGTCTTACCAAAAATGTAAAATAAAAATGCTTTGTAAAGCAAAAAACCTTGGAATATAGTACTGAATTGTTTAAAGTCAAGAATGTTTTGAATTTAAGTACCTGAAGTCTAGAGTAGCAAATAAATTGAGAAAAAATGTCTAGATGGAGAAAAACTGGAGGAAAACTCTAAAACAGGTAGCTAATATGTAAAAAGTCATATAAAAACGCTGGAAACAAAACAGGGAATTTTCTTTCATCAACTGTCACACATAAAATAAAAGAACACGTCATAGAATGTGGTTTGGTTATGAAAACAGTCACTTGAACTTTTTAAGGTTCGGAAATGTACCCAAAACGAATACAAACTTAGTGTTTTAAGAAAAAAATTATATTCAAACTTGTGATTGTTCTTGGCTAAATCGAGAACATTTGGGGAAGAACTATTAAATTTTCATTCAATGAAACAGTGATTTGAGTTAGTGAACTATTGTCATAATCTTAATTATTAGTAATATGTAGTTTAAAAAATATATTAAATCAATAAAAACAATCTTACACTTTCAATGAGTTTCAGTTGTTTTGATTATGTTTCGAAAATAGCATTAACTTGCATAATTCAGATTAGTCACTTTATCCAACTTTTAATAATATTTTGCTTTGGGCGTTTTAGTCCAGTCTTAGTTAAGGAACCTTTTTTACTTCCTTTTACAAAAAAGGAAGTATTGTATTTGCGAAAAAAATTTCACTCAAAAATCGACCTTAATTCCCATTTTACTCACCCCCGAATTAATATTGAGTTTTTTTTCTACTCGAACACACGTGGATAAGTGCCTAAGAACGTATAGACACGCAAAATATCCATAATGACGATTCCCGAATTAATTACAACGAATTTTCTCGTGACGTTTGTATGTACGTATGCGCGTATGTGCAGATTTATGTCGCTTAACTCAAGAAGGGTAAGTCCTAGAAAGTTGAAATTTGACATGTAGACTCCTAGTGGGTTCTAGTTGTGCCCCCTCTTTTGGTTGCATTCGGGTGTTTATAAAGGGGTCTTTTTCCTCTTTTTGTTGGGAAATCATTGTTAATTTTGATGTAAACTCAAGTGGTGTTATAATTTGGCGGACACTTGGCGATATATCGCCAAGTGTCCTCCAAATTATAACACCACGCCAAGTCGATGGTCTTTTGGTCACCAAGCGACAAATGTGGCGATTTTTTTTTTGAAAAATCTGTTTCAATTTGGCCACTGTTGGTGATACTTAGAGAGTAAACTATTGAATCACATTAAAATTGCCAGTAATGGGGAAATTACATTAAATTGGAATAAAAGGAAGTCATGTGAAGCACACATCAGCTCGGTTTTTTTTTCATAATTTGAAAGGTCACTAATTATGAAAACTTCAAAAAATAAATAAATAAATAAAATAAAATAAAATATACTCATCATTTTATCTTTGGAAATGTCTGTCCAATATGGAGTGTGAAAACCGTACACTGCTATAGTAGCTTCAACACGATATTTCATACTGTTTATGAGGGTGTCAATAAATGCTTGGGGCAGCAAAGCCCATTCTTCGAAAAGCGCATCTTTTAACTCTTGGCGGGTGTGAGGCGTGAGTAACAGGAATAAAAAGAAATATCCAAAGTTGTTTGGCGCAAATCAACAGATTGCGGAATGCACGTGTTTCGGGGTTTCTAGAAACAATCTCCTCAGATTTTCGATCCAGACACCTCGAGGGTCAGTAAATACGTGGAATATTCTCTTCCTCAAGAATTTCCTGAATGATCTGGGCTTTGTGTGAACGTCCGCGTTATCTTTAATATTTACTTATAATAAAGCTGAAAGTCTGTCTGTCAGGATCTCTCTCTGTCCGGATCTCTGTCTGGATCTCTTTGACGCGCATAGCGCCTAGACCGTTCGGCCGATTTTCATGAAATTTGGCACAAAGTTAATTTGTAGCATGGGGGTGTGCACCTCGAAGCGATTTTTTGAAAATTCGATGTGGTTCTTTTTCTATTAAAATTTTAAGAACAAAAATATCGTAAGATGGACGAGTAAATTACGAAATTATCATAACGTGGAACGGTAACATGGGCACATGCCAATTGGCGAGAACATTCATCATACATTATTTGTAAATATACAGGCGAACCAAAAGTCCTTTTAATTTTCCATTGCGGGCAAAGCCGTACGGGTACCACTAGTCTTCCATAAAGATGAAGTCAGGACTAAAAAAACACCGGAAAAACCGCAACTAGTCTTCATGGATCTCAGTCCTATAGCAATGTGCATTGAGAGTATCCGCATCGAAGACGAGCAGAGGGTTTTATTTGAACCAAAACCATTGATGGTGAAGGTGTAAGGAAGAAAGACGTTTTAAAGTCTTATGAACCCACGGCGCACTGTGGGGCGAAAACGCCAAAAAGCGCTTAAAAGTGTTTTTAAACCTCTCTTTCTTGTTTGTTAACACAGGCACGTTATAATGGATTTTTCTCGATTTGTTTCGGCTCAGGGTCCAAAGTTCGCAGGTTTACGCAGCTAAGTCATTTTCACTGTGTTTCTACAGACCATTGATGACTCATTAATATTAATTTCTAAGAGGACGTAAGAGGACATTTTTTTGTAGAGCGTTTTGAAAAAAATAACTTTGAATTCTCCAGTTTTCGATGCTGATCAAAACCAATTATTTGTTTGAATATTCAATTTTTCTTCTTTTTTTTTTTTTTGCTCTTTTACTATCGTCGGGCACGAGAGAAATTGAATATACTCGCCATTAATAAGAAAAAAATATATAGATCGCTTCAAAGCAATTGGTTTATATCCCCTTTATTCATGGTTCTTCACCTTTTAAAGGCTATCTTTAGCTTTGTAGAGGACGAAGGGCTTTAAAATTCCAGTTCTGATTGCCTAAGATATAAGCCTATGCAAATATATTAATCCGCAATTGGTTGAATACAGAAAAATAATTACCCTTTTAAGCGGTTTTTGTCGTTTTCTCCCTACTGTGCGGCGACTTTTTAAACAAAACTAGACAAGACTATTAAAGATTGTTTTAAAGACATATTTATGCTACGCATATGTGTAACTATGAATAACTGCAGTTTGCATGCTTTCTATCTCAATGACAGTTACATCATCCAATATTATTCTTTGTAACTAAGAAACAAATGTGCTCACAATAAAACGAAATGTTTACCAAACCATTTAAACTGTTATTTGAGCCTAATGACATAGTGCGTTTTAAATGCTTTAGCTAACTCTCTTATTTAACGCAGGATATTTCGAAAAGTTTTATCTGCATTTCTGTTGTTGCTAATAGTATTTGGCTAATAGCCTAAGCAACATAACGTTGGAAAGAAAAAAATGTTCTAGCGATAAAATTCCAGCAATTTACTCAAACGACTTCCCCATTATTCAAAGAGGAGTAAATTCCACATGGGGCAGAATGAAACCAAACTGCATGGAGGAGAGAAACTGATAACAATGATGATTATACCTAATTAAAATCATTTGAAAATATGTTAATGGCTGTGTAATGGGATCTTTTTATTTTATTTGTTTTAAATTACAAATGTCTCAACAAATGTTAATCAAAATATTGCAGTTGACTTTTTAGCCTACTTTCCCAGTAAAAATCAGAGAAAGAAGAAAAAAGCAAGAAAGAAGGTTTCATACATCTTTAAAATATCCCGAAAAACAAAAAAAAAAAGTCAAAAATAAATAAAATAGTTAGATAAATATTGAAAAATTAAAAATTGGAAAGTAGTGTATTGAGATGGGGGAAAATGTCTGTCAGTCTGTCGGTCTGTCTGTCTGTCCCCCCCCCCCTAATAACTTTTGAATGAATAGTCCGATTCAAACAATTTTTCTTTTTGTTATAAAGATCTCGGCGAGGACATCTCATTCCCAAAATTCATTTTTTGATTTGAACAATTTTTCGTTCAATTTTGAACAGTTCAAAAAAACTTAACATTAGCGCCTACGGGGAAATTGAAATCAAAATAAATCTTGAACTTAGAAGCGAAGTGGCTCCAAACAAACTTTGTGGGGAAAAGCTTTTCATGAAAAACATTTAGCTATTTTTGAGAATATTGATCAGGTACTAGAAAGTAGTATGGGTATACGGGAAAGTAGGCTCGTCTAGTTCTAGACAGAACTTTTTGTTAATGCAGCTGTTGAGAAATTTTTAAAAACATATTGTATTTTTTTAGGTATTTAAATTTCGGACTACTTAGAAAATTTAAGAACTACACGTACAGTCAATTGCCCATACTTTAAACGGTTTTAAACTTTTGTCTTTAGTAGTATTTTAACCATGCGTTTTATATTTGAACAAATTATTCGTTCTTAAGGAAAATTCTCAGTACTTTGCCTCAAAACAAGGTACATACTACTGACGTGTAAATATGTCATTTGAAAAGTAAAAAAAAAAAACACTCAGTTTTATTTGTTTTAAATTACAAATGTCTCAAAAAATGTTAATCAAAATATTGTAGTTGACTTTTTAATGCAGCTGTTGTGAAATTTTTTAAAATATATTGTTTTCTTTAAGTGTTTAAATTTCGGACTACTTAGAAAATTTAAGAACTATACGTACAGTCAAGTGCCCATACTTTAAATAGTTTTAAACTTTTATCTTTAGTAGTATTTTAGCCATGCGTTTTATATTTGAACAAATTATTCGTTTTTAAGGAAAATTCTCAGAACAAGGTACAGACTACAGACGTGTAGATATGTCATTTGAAAAGTAAAAAAAAAACACTCAGTCTCAAGTTAGAGATCATCTTCCCTTACTTTGGACACTTTACATTTTGATTTCCTTTATTATGCAGTAATATATAGTAGCTTGGGACACCATTTTATAATTTTTAAGACGCGTAATTTACAGCTTAGTAATGAAAAATATACATTATAAAAAAATATATACATTCTAATAAAGTTTCACAGATTTTAAAATTAATACTTGCACCTGAAATTATTGATTGTGTCTCCCTACTTTCCTTCTTTTCTCTTATTTTTTTTAATGTAATGTTTCCGCGTTCTCCTTTACATTCTGAAGCGGGCAAGTATTTCGTAAGCCAAAATAATTCTTCATGCTGCTGGTCCTTAGCTCTCCGTGGTCTTTTTTTTTTTCAAATCTTTTCACTTTTATTTTCATTCCTTCTTTATACGCAAAATTCAAAACAATCTCCTCCATCTTTGGCGACTAATTTTCTTTAGGAGAATTAATAGTTTCAAAACTTTGGCGAAATGGTCTTTGTTATCCGCAGATTATGATTGTGTTAAAGATGAAACATTTTCAGTCGTGTAATGACACATTCATTGTTATCAGAGCAGTCATCATTTTAAATTTTTAAACTATATGTTTTATAACTATAATTTATAACTATATGTTTTCTCAATACTACTACATTTTTTTAAAAACTTAATATACCTCGTAAACACTTTCAAAATATTTGTATGCAAGCAAAGAACAGTGTAACAAGTTTTTTGCCTTTTTGTGCATTCTCAAATTATGAACAAAATATGGAAACTGAATTAGTTAAGTGGAAATGAATAAGCACATAAATACAAAGCCGAGAACATGTATTACAAAAATTCAATCAAAATCTAGTCAGAAAACGTAAGTAGCAACTGTTATTTCTGTGCTTAATCGCATGTTTTGTAAAAAATTTCAATAGTTAAACATGCGTGTAAGCTGAAGCATTAAAGTTTAACTCGCATAACCTCAAAGGGTAATTCATTTATCCTGTAGTGCCATTTATTTCTCGATGTTGGAAAATGAACGAGTGTACAAGCATTCAAAGCAAAATTTGTCGAAATATCCCAAGTTAGAGTACTGTCCCAAACAAGCACACTTTACTGTATTAAAAATATAACAAAAAGTTAGAATGTTTTCCTACTTTTACTGCCCAATTATAGCTTTTTTTGTTTGATATTCATCGGATCACAAACTTTTGAGACTGGTGTGGAAACTTCTCATAACTCGAACTACCAATAACTTGAATATTTTAGCCGTTGCTTTTGAAATTAGAGAGTTTTTGATAGTTGACTGTATAAAGTATTTTCACCAATGTTGATTTAACACTGAATCAGAAATACAGTAGCAAATACCGTCTTAGATTTCAAACCCGTTTTATTTCAGAAAAATTGGCAATTCAGGCAATAGTAAATGACGAATGGTGAACTTACGAATATATGCGAAAACTAAACCGCACTATCTGAGATTTAATACAGATAGCTATTCGCAGATATATGATACTCTCTTCGTCTAACATCGGTGAATTATCGAGGTAATTACAAGTAATTCACCTATGCTAGATATCCTGCATATTCGACCAGGAGAATGAAAGTGCACACATTCTGAAGTGCATTAAACTGACTAAGACATCATTTTCTTTAATCAAAATTTTAGAACTAATGATTGAACAAAGATTTTTCCACTTAAACACGTGCAACATTCTGCCACAAGAATGTAATGCCGACAGAAATCTTTTTTTTTTTTTTGAGATTTTTGAAGAAACACATTTTGAATTTCGTACTAAAAATAGAGAAATGGTTGGATTTTGACATTTTTATTTCGTACTTTGTTTTTAGTAGAAACCAAATAAGCATGTTTGCACAATAAAGCTTAATTACAATAGATGACGACAATGCAAAACGTAAATAATAATAATAATAAATAACATTAATTTGAAAAAATTGCAGACACTGCCCTTTATTTTCCTAAGGCAGTACATACCCGATTTTAAGGCTGCAGTATAATCACATGTTGTACAGCTAATATTTGAGTTCCTTCAACAATAGTCACAAAATAAGTATGCCATTGGGTAATCTTTTATTGCAATCTTGCTTTCCGTTAATAGAAGACTGAAAATTAATTTTGTTCTTGACACCCAACAACCACGTATTAATCTTTAGTAGGTTCACTTTTCATATCTTGTAGTTTTTTTTATGAAATAAAAATTAATTTTCTCAAACAAAAGAGGATTCATACTTTTCCGTCTTAAGTAGATCAAATCAGGTTTTTTGCTTCCTCGTGTAAGTTTCCGATTTGGACAAATAAGCACTCGAAAATTAAAACGCCCATTTATTAATTTAACCTTCCAGTCGGCGCGCGTATCTAAGAGATACAGGCAGAGGTAATTTCGTTTCAGAGCTTAACGCCACATGGTGCAACAAACGTATGACGCTATGTCTGATTCTCTCATATACCTACTTATAGCAATAATTGAAACATTTGTAGCATTAATATCAACCCCACACGTCTGTTGTTTATATCTGAGAGATACAAGCCGCTTTTTGCTGCACTCGATTTCTTATTTATTTTATTACTTTGGGGTTAAATTTTATGTTTTTATTTATAGGAAACGCCTACAAAAGTACATTTAAGTGATGCTATATTGTAGTAAAAATTTGCCATAAAACATAGGACATCGAATGTAAGAAAAACATACTTAGCGGTCGCGCGTATCTCTCAGATACACTACTTCTATTCTAACACGAAGTTCAAACAAACATAAAAAAAAAACCTTTAACTACAATTTAAAATGACAAGCTCGCTAGACTCAGAAGGTTCAGTTGCGAGATATGTCAAAAATGAATGTGTGTAGAAAATTATATTTAAAAACCAAGTGCTACCTTTTATGTGAGTATTAAGGCCGCGACTTCTGGGTAGTTAACCATGTATCAATTGAACCCTGTCTCCCTGATAGCAGTAAAGATTTAACCCTTACGTTTGTTGATTTGTTTACAAGCTTCATAAATGATCAAACTAACATTTGAAAAACGGGCTACCTCCCTCCAACTCTCTGCCCAGATATTACAAGTTCGCTCCGATTGACAATACAAATTGCTTTACCCATAGCATTACAGAAATATATAAATTTAAACGTTACAAAAGACTTAAAAAAATCTAATTAGTTTAACCTTGATCCCAATTTTAATTTAGAGACGCTAAGCAGCAATGCGGAAAGATACGTAGAGAATCCGTATCTATTGTCATAAAGCAGGACTGAGAATTTGATCGATGCTCAGCGCTTGTCTTAATGACTTATTGATCATCGGAGAAGCATTTCTACTTAAACGGCAATCACCACTAATAGCGTAAACATTACCAAACGTTTGTTTTGATAAGGGCTCCATTACCACTAAGGTACAACTGCAATGTTCTGACCCTTTTTTTATTTGGTAAACGTTTGTGGTGATAAAATTCAGAAAATGATTATTGTTTCTGTGTCTAAGTCAGTTGATTAAAAGTGAAAAATATATGAATGAAAGCTTAAACAATAGAGGCAAAACAAGCACAAAACTTGCAAAGTCTTGTGTCCTATTTAATTATTGTGCATTTTTGACGTGATTGTTTGTATTTTATCTTTGCAGTACAAATGAGGCAGTGAGAAACAAAGGGATGTAAGTGGCAAAATTAAAAATTTAGGGATACCCAGTATGCATGGTAGGTCAACCTCTCCTCTGTCTTGGGGCAAGAGATGGCACTTGTAGCCCTTGTAGTTGCTGCTATACAGCATGATTTAGAAGAAAATTTCAATGAAAGCCCACCTAGGATGTTATCTTTAAGCGCGTTTTACTCAAAACTTGAAAATGTCCACTAACATCAATTTGCTTCTCACTGCCTCAAATGTATTTATTTATTTTTTTAAATACATTTTTACTCTGCATTTTAATTGTTTTTCTGTTAGCAAATTTTGGGTTTGTTGTATATAATGAGGAGGGCAGAGTCAGGAGGAATGGGACTTCTGCATTTATGCCTAACTAATCATTAAAATTTATTTCGAGTGTTTTCATTAGATGTAGCACTTATTGACACATATTCTTGATTGTAATTGTCACACGAAGAAACGTATTGTTATTGGTTAAAACAAAAAACGTCATTTTCATCCCTCAGAAATAACTAACTAAACTTACTTGAAATACACCGCCAGGTCAGTCATTTCCAGCCAAGGACTGCAGTTTCGTGCTTATTAGCACTCATCAGCCCGGCATAGGAAAGTGACTGAGCTGGAGATGGAAAACATCTTAAGGAAGCCAAGAGAGCCAAACAAACTGGTAGCTAATATATAATTAGCGCAGACCAGACGAGTGACCGAAACAATGGTTCGGTTTAACTCGAGGATTGCAGGCAAGGCATGGTATATTCAGTAAATTACCGTCCTATAGCTGGCGGTGTATTTCAAGTATTTCTGCTTTAGCCCTGGATATTGGGCGGTAATTTACTGAATAACTAAAATTATTTTCTTAAAGATTTTTCAGTTGTTTATTTTTGTGAAAAAAATATTATAGATGCAAAACGACGTCAAAGATATAGCATTTGGAAATTAACTGTCAAGTTAAGCCTGAATGTAGCATGGACTATTTAAAAAAGGAGTTTTTTCTTTTCCTTCATACAACTTCTGCAGCGAGAGGAATAGGAAATCATCAGCGGGAAGAATGGGACACAATCCATTCCTCTCAAATTGATATTTTTGAAATGTGTTTCTTTATTTTAGAGTTATAATTATCTAAATATGTTACAGGTTCAAGTTTTTACTATTTCTTAGCAAAGTGTGTTTAAATTAATATTCGTGGTGTTGAAATGAATTAACAAGTTGATGGTACTAAATGTATAAAAATGTTTAAGCTCACTCTATAGAATGAATTCGACATACCTAGACGGTATTCTTTATCCTTACTAATAATAAATCAGAAAGTCTGTCAGGATCTCTGTCTGTCAGGATATCTGTTACGCGCATAGTGCCTAGACCGTTCGGCCGATTTTCATGAAATTTGGCACAAAGTTAGTCTGTAGCATGGGTTGTGCACCTCGAAGCGATTTTTCGAAAATTCGATGTGGTTCTTTTTCTATTCCAATTTTAAGAACAAAATTCTCATAAGATGGATGAGAAAAAAACGAAATTATCATTACGTGAAACCGTAACCAAGCCAATTGGCGAGAAAATTCACCATACATTGTATGTAAATATACAGGCGGACCAAAAGACCTTTTAATTTTCTATTACGGGCAAAGCCATGCGGGTACCACTAGTGTCAAAATAAAACGAAATTTTATATACGTAAGGACAACGCAAATAAAAGGAAGTGGTTACCGAATAAAAGCAAATAATAACGTTACAGAAAAAGTATACAAAAATTAACTCAGAGTAGGCTGCATTATTAAAGGGAAAAATACTAAATTAATGCAGGTTTTATTATTTGAGTCATTTGTGCAATGTATGCAAGAGATTATACATGCGAGCGTTCAGACATAAGTCTTTTACGATGCCCTGCGTCATCTCGATCTGCAATTAGTGTAAACGCCCCTCTAGTTCAATCAAACTCAATGGTTTCCCAAGTTTTTTTCTCAAGCGATCCCAGATAAACTCGTTTTGTGACACATAAAGGAATCTAGCAGGTAAGAGGAGGTGGTTATTTGCTGAAAGAAGTAATGTGATTCCTTCACTGCGCATGGCAAAGCATTGTCCTGTTAGAGTTGGATGCTGAGGGTCATGTCATGACAGCCAATACAAAAGGCTGAAGCATGCGAGGAACGTACCACTGGACTGTAATGGTGTTGTGGATCAATAATAGTGATCCCGTGTACAGTTAGGATCCAAGGACATCCCTCCAGCCGTAGGTGCAGTATGCTGATGGAAATCAAGGGCACTACTACGGCGTTAACCATGAGGCCTTCACAAAGGTTCACGATAATCATCACTGCCTATATTGAATCTGGACTCGTCGCAGAAAATAATTCGATTTTACTTAGTTGCAGTAATCCCGTCTTTGGCGACACTTCTCCAAGCGGAGGTGAAAGGGTCAAAGCTCAAACCATGCTTTTGTTTTCAACGGCTTAGCGCATCTACAGCTAGAGTGATGTTATATCGTTTATTCATCTAAATTACTTGAGACGGTAACTTGGCGGTATAAAAAAAAGTAATTTGAATTTTGACCTCTTGAATTCAAATTACGTTTTTCGCAACCACAAGTGTGTATGAGTATGTAGGCGTGTGTGTTTATGTGTGTGGGGGTATGTGTATGTGTGTGTAGGCATGTGTCTTTATGTTTGTGGGCAGGTATGAGTGTGTGGGTAGTTGTGTGTATGAGTTTTAGTGTGTGTGGGGGGGGAATGTGTATGTGTGTGTGTAGGCATATGTGTTTGTGTCTGTGTGCAGTCATGAGTGTGCGGGTAGTTGTGTGTATCCGTGTGTGTGTGTGTTTGAGTGTGTGTATGTGTTTGTGTGTGTGTAGGCGTATGTATGTGTGTATGTGTGTAGGCGTGTGTATGTGTGTAGGCGTATGTATGTGTGTGTATGTGTTTGTGTGCGTGTATGTGTACGTGCGTGTATGTATGCGTGTAATTGTAGGATATTGAAGCAACCGGGAGACGGTTTTCGCTAGAGGAGCAGCATCGTGAGGTGGCCGGACGACGGTGATGCTACAGAGGGTGCTGGCGGGAAAATAAAATGATAGGACGCCAAAAAAAAGTCAAATGCAATCAATAAGCAATAGTGATTGCTCAAAAAAAAAAAAAAAAAAAAAAACACGAAAAGAAGAAAGCAGTATTAAAAGTTCATATCTCACACATACAATCGTCATTCGGTAGATGAGATGAAATGGCATGTCGTAATGAAAACACACTGATTTCTCACTTCTTCCGGCTTTTTAATTCTCTGTGGGTAACACCAGCTTGATATGCTTACTCTACATAAAAGAAAGATGCATTGACATTTTAGCTACAAATAACCGCCCCTTTCAGCTCAGTATTCATCAAAATCAGCAATGTCAGTAATGCATGCAAATACTAATGCAAATACTAGAACATCTTCCGGAGATTGCAGTCTCTAAATCATATAACAGAGCTGTTTGATAAAGCTGCATTAATAGTTGATAACGGTTAATCCATAGCTAAGTACGAAATAGCATAAAAATCATAAATTTTGAACTTGATCGCAAATTATTGTAACGAAAAATGCAATTCACCGTGTCCATTAAAAAAAGATAATTTGAATTCTGAAATTTTGAATTCAAATTATGTTTTTCGCAATCACGAGTTGCGACAGGGCCCTACTCTCATTGGGGAATATTGTTTCTAGAAACAACTCCTGTCCCCCCAAGCATACCCCTCCTCCTGGGCGGTTACATGTGTATTGTTGTGTGTGTGTGGGTGTGCAGGCATGTGTGTATGTGTAGGCGTGCGTGCGTGCATGTGTAAGCTGTGTGTCTGCGTAGACATGTGTGTATGTATGCAAAGGATTGTGTGTGTGTGTGTGTGAGCGTGCGTGTGTGTAGGACATGGACGCCATCGACCAGGAGAAACGGAATCCAGGAGGCAGTGCTCGGAGCCGTGCCCGCAGAGGCCGGTGGGCGGTGGTGCTGGTGTCCCTGGTCCAAGCTGAAAAAGGAACCACAACCTCAAGGACGGTGAAATGAAAGCAATAAGCAATCGTGATTGCTCAAAAAAAAAAAAAAAGTTTAACTCTGTTTAGCACTTTTTAATGCTTGAGTGTCACATCACCCACTAGTGTATGAACAACATCAGTTTTCCAAATTAAACGAAATATTAATATTCACTAACACTTAAGAGAATCATTGAAATAACAGTTTCGGTGAAATAAGATAGCAATTTACAAAAGCATTATAAATCTATACCGCATTATACATGCGTGTAAGTTTGTGGTCAGTACCTTTCAAGTTCGTGGCTCAATCATTTGCAAAAATGTATGAATTATTCAAACAAACTTCGTCATCATAATAGGATAAGAGCTAAAAATATGTGTCACGCAACAGCAAGCCTAAACCTAATCAGAAACGTTATATGTGTATTAGTTCCTTTTCTGTGACACGAATGTAGTTTTGAATAGCACTTAACCACAATCAGAGATTTAACTCCAGCTCGCATGCTATTTTTCCTTTTTTGCTCAAAAATGATCTATTTATCATACACATTTTTATTTGTTGGAGGAAGTGGGCAGATGTGATTTTTTTGCTTCTTTTTTTTTTCTTTGAAAAAAGTTTATTAATTTCTCAGTGCAAAATGTCCCCATTTTGAGTAACCGTTTCGTTGTGTCAAGGATTTTGTAAAGATTTTTTAAGAAACTATTATTTTACTTTATGGTACTTTTTTTTAAAAGTAAAAAAAAAAGTTTCATGAATCAAATGCATCTAAAAGATAAATATAATAAACTTGTAACAGCTATAAGCTAGCATATATAATTCAAAACTTATAAATCCAATTTCTTAAAATTGGGAGTTGATAGAAAATTTTTCAAACATATTCCTTTTTAGCACCTAGAAATCTATAAGAAACACCCAAAGTACATTGAGTAACGGAGATTTCGTTTACATTTGTTTTTCAGTGTTATTACATGGTTCTATCAGCCGATATTTTCAAATAACCTTTCATTTGCACCAATTTCAGTGTGAGATTTTTTGCTGGGGTGAAATACTTGAAAGTGTTGGCTCAAGTCAACAATTCGGCATTTTTAGTAACACCAAAAAACGTGTTCTTTAACATATATCTTCTATACCGCAAGAAATCTCACTTAATGTTATCAAAACTATATTTCATTCAGCAGCACTGCCGAAATTTATAAATACATTCATTAAAAAATTGCAAACGTTAACAGATTTGCAAGTTTTTAGCAAACAATTCGCGCCCCTAAGCCAGGGCTAAGGCATAACTACATGCAATATACCAGACACCCGGTTATCACATCAAGAGACTGCAGTTTCGTTCTTATTAGAACTCATCAGTCTGGATTAGTGAATAACCGAGCAACAACTGATATATTGACTTTATCTAACAGTTGTATGGCGCTATAAGCTTCAATGAGATAATATCTACTTCCAGACTGATAAATTATAATAAGAACGAAACTGCAGTCTCTGGGTGTAGTAGCTGTGCAGTCTGCATGTAGGTTTGCAAATTTTCTCTAGTAAGCAACAAGTTAACAAAACATTATTAGAACATATGTTATGGCTTATATTTTCCTTTCAAAAATTCGAAAGCAATTCGAAAGCAAGTCTTCAAAAAAAAAAAAAAAAAACTTATAAATTTTCCTGTTTTTTTTTTTTTTTTTTTTTTTTTTTTTTTTTTTAAGCAATCACGATTGCTTATTGTTTTTATTTGGACTATCCTTGACGTTACGCTGATTTTATTTTCCCCCCGCCTCCCTCTGCAGCACCACCGTCCCGACCCCTCCCGATGTTGTTCCTCTACCGAAAACCGTGTCCAAGTTACTTCCATATCCAACATACACACACATACATACACACACCTTGACACACTCACACTCATGCCTGCACACAGACAAAAAACACACACGCACACAGACATACACACACTCATGCCTGAACACAGACACATACACCAGCGCATACATACACACACTTACACACATACTCATGCCTGCATACAGACACAAACACACATACTCATGCCTGTATACAGACACAAATACACACGCATACATACACATACCTATACACACACATACCCACACTCTCATGCCTCGACAGAAACACACACACCTACATACACATACTCACTCGTGATTGCGGAAAAACATAATTTGAATTCAAAAAGCCATAATTCAAATTAATTTATCTTTTTTTTCCCCAAAAAATTCTTCCGTCTTGCTAAAATCTAATTTTTCTTGTTCAAACGTTTCATTAGTTTAATTCGCAGTTTCCTTGATTTTCCTATTGAGATACTTTAAGATTAGTAGAGTAAGTAACATTACAGCTGCTTGCAAAGTTTCGAGTAGTTGAGTAAAGTTTTCTTAGAAGCTTCGTAAACTAACACCCTTAATGATCACAGCACTAGGTGTAGTTCAAACGGACACTTGACAAACCAAAATATATTAATTTTCATATGTCAATCAAAATAGCATAAAGTGTCTGGTTTCAAAACACCATCTATTACGCTAAACAGGTTTCATTAGCAGGATACTTAAACCACCAGCAGCAAAGCTGACTTTATCTTGTTTTGCGTGACTAATGATTTCTGGTTATTTATAAGCTACGATATCCCAGTGGGAGTGGTTTATTTGTTCTGAAAGGATATTCAAGTAATTTATGCTAATAATTCTGTAGTCGAATGATCCAAGCAAAAATTTAAATAGTTTTATTCCTAATATTTATTAATATTCATTTATTTATTTATTAGTGGTACGCGCACGGCTTTGCCCGTAACAGAAAAATTAAAAGGTCTTTTGGTTCGCCTGTATATTCACAAATAATGTATGGTGAATTTTCTCGCCAATTGGCTTGTGCCCATGTTACGATTCCACGTTATGATCATTTCGTAATTTATTCGTCCATCTTATGATAGTTTTGTTCTTAAAATTGGAATAGAAAAAGAACCACATCGCATTTTTGAAAAATCGCTTCGAGGTGCACACTCCCATGCTACAAGCTAAATTTGTGCCAAATTTCGTGAAAATCGGCAGAAAGGTCTAGGCTCTATGCGCGTCACAGAGATCCAGACATCCTCCGGACATCTAAACAGATAGATTTTCAGCTTTATTATAAGATTTATTATTTTGTTGTAAGAAAAATATTCAAGTAAATTATCTGAGATGAAGTCATGAAAAACTACTTGGTTTATTACTGAACTTTGTGTACTTTTAGATTACTTTAATATTACTTTAATATTTTCGAAAATTCAAGCACGTATTTAAACTCGAGAAAGAACGTTTCAAATTTTTGTAATATAGTTCTTTAGCTAGAAGAAGTTACACATTCAACGTAGAAGGGGACATTATAATTATTTTTGTAATGAATCAGTAATCGTCTGTGTTTTTTTAATAACTTGGCAACTTCCCGATATACATAGAAAGCTCTCCTATTAACTAATCGGGCCAAAGCTAATGCAGAATTACGAGCAAATATCGTGCTTCTCATTTGCGTGCGATTTTTGCGTTTAAGAGACTGAAGTTCGCTCTAATTTGGAAATTAGACAATCTTTAATGACTGTAGATGAGGACAAAACAAATAATTTATTAAAGAAGCTGAGTATATCGTCGCATTGGTAGTAAAAAATATTTTTCTCAGCATTGGAAGCATGCATACTTGCAGCTTGTAGCTACTCAAGAAACGTTTGCGCGATGATTCACAGAAAGCCGGAAAAAACCCCGAAACGTTGCACGGGAAATTTTTTTGACGTTTTGGAGTTTTCTTACAATTCACGTTGACGTTGAATTACGCAGTTGGCACACGCAATATACCAGACAGCCCGGTTATCCTATCAAGAGACTGCAGTTTCATTCTTGTTAGAACTCATCAGTCTGGAATTGGGAATAACCTAGCTGGAAGTAGATATCATCTCATTGAAGTTGATAGCGCCAAAAACTCTAGCTGATATAAAGTAAATTCATATCATCAGCGAGTGTTGGCATACACGGTGAAAGTTCAACTCGCAAAATGAAGGCAAAACTTGTGTATTTAGCAGTCAGTTTCCGCCAAGGTAACGTTGGGATAACCGCCAAGGGGGCTGCGTTCGCCCTGGCTTAATAATGGCGGTATTTTAATACTAAATATCAGTTGTTTTTTTAAATCTAAGCAGTACTACAGATATGAAAATAAAAAACAAATATAATGGTTTTGTACACCTAAAAATGTAGCTTGTACTTCGTTAGAGCTCTATTAATAACTAGTGGTACCCGCACGGCTTTGCCCATAATAAAAAAATTAAAAGGTCTTTTGGGTTCGCCTGTATATTTAAAAAATAATGCATGGTGAATTTCCTCGCCAATTGGTTTGTACCCTTGTTACAGTTCCACGTTATAATAATTTCGCAATTTACTCGTAAATCTTGTGATAATTTTGTTCTTAAAATTGGAATAGAAAAAGAACCACATCCATTTTTTGCAAAATCGCTTCGAGGTGCACACCCCCACGCTACAAACTAATTCTGTGCATAATTCATGAAAATCTGCCGAACGGTCAAGGACAGAGAGAGATCTCTGACAGACAGAGATCCGGACAGAGAGACTTTCAGCTTTATTATTAGTGAAGATTAAGATGGTTTATATCTCTAAAAGTTTAAGTGCAATTAATTGCGATCTTTCAGCATATATACAAAGGCATACACATTTGAAATGTATAATCTAAAAAATATATTTTACCCTGCTTTCAATATTACTTTAATCAAAACTTTACCTTAAAAATTATAAAACTTAAAAAATAAAAAGACTAAAAATATAATTCTGCGCCCAATCAGAACTATTTGATAAAATCCTTTACCGTGGACCTATGCAATATAAATTAGGTAACTTCATTTAAGAAAACGTTCCGTCAACTTGAACAATCTATCACTGCTCGTCACAGCAAGCTAATGATGGTTTCTTTCTTGGCTGTGTTCTGTCTTGGAGTAAAGATAATCCATTATTATTTTCTCGTTAACGTTCATTCATTTATTTTAGTTTCGCTTTTGTTAGACATAATTCAAAACAAAAATTACTGTATGTCCAGCTGTCAAAAGCACTTAAAACGAAATTCTTCTTAAGAGGAATGAGTTCATTAAGATCTTAGATATGACGGTAATCATTTTCCTGATTTTATTGAAATGATGATAAAAATATTGATTTTAAAAAACGGAGTCAAGAAGAACAACTTCTGTAATATTCTTCAAAAACAGTAGTGGAAGGGAATAAAAAAAAGAGTTGGTTGGTCAAATAACAAGCATTAACGAGCTGATGTGTGCATCACATGACTTCCTTTTTCTCCAATTTAATGTCATTTTCTCATAATTGGCAGTTTTAATATGATTCAATAGTTTACTCTCGAAATATCAGTGACTAAATTGAAATCAGATTTTAAAAAAAATAAATAAATAAAATTTAAAAAAATCGCCAAATTTGTCGCAAAGTTGGCGAAAAAATTTGATGACGAAAAGACTGATGATATATCGTCAAGTGTCCTCTAAATTATAGCACCACTTGAGTTTAAATCGAAATTAACAATGATTTTCCCAAAAAAAGGGGCAAAAGACCCCCGTTGGAGCATACGAATGCAATCAAAAAGGAAGGTGCACAACTAGACCCCACTAGGAGTCTAAGTACCAAATTTCGACTTTCCTAGGACATTCCGTTCTTCAGTTATGCGACATACATACGCACATACGCACATACATACGTACATACAGACGTCACGAGAAAACTCGTTGTAATTAACTCGGGGATCGTCAAAATGGATATTTGTTGTGTCTTTATGTTCCTAGGTACATATCCACGTGTGTCGGGTTGAAAAATAAATTCAACATTCATTCGGGGGTGAGCAAAATGGAAATTAAGGCCGATTTTTGAGGGAAAATATTTTTGCGAATACAATACTTCTTTTTTTGTAAAAGGAAATAAAAAGAGTCGCTAGGTCAAATAACAAGCATTAAAAACCACTGATCAATGTTTCACACATTTCATCAATGTTTAACGAAACGAAGGAATTGGCCTTTGTATTTTTATGGAGAAAAAGTATATGAAAATCTACCAGGATTCACCATTTATCTAACTAATATTGTCCAACTAATATTGTCCCAAGCAATGTTGAAAAGCCCCATTTAATGCTAGTAAAGCAGGACACAAGTATAAAAATACTTGTTAAAACACTTCCTCACACATTTCATTGTGAAACGATTTCACAATCTTCAAAATCCCGACAACAGAAGATTGATAAAAAATATATTTTAGATGTAACTTTTGAAGCAGTATGCCAGTAATGTTTAACCCCTTCAGACCTGGTGTCCGGTATACCGGAAATACACTTTAAACAGCTGCTAATCATTTAATAATTGATTAAATTACTTGATTTTTTTGTAGTTGACTCTTTACATTCTACTTATTATAATCTGTGAAATAATTTTTCTGGTTGGGATTGACAACACTGACATGTAAGGATTGAGAGATAGAGAGTGGCTCATTTTCCAACCATAGAATTTCATCTGAAAAGAAAGGTTTTTTTTCCTGATTTTTTAAAAAATATATAATCTTTAATTTATCGTTTCAAACGCTTATATTATGTTTTATATTTGTTTGTAGAACCTTTTATAATGAAGTTTGTTTCGTATTTTATCGTTTTTGTATAGGAAATATTGATTTCAAAAATATGAGTCCGGAATATTGGACGTGCCATAACTCTTTTAATTTTTCTCCTACAAACTTAAAATTTTGTCTATAAGATACTCTTTACACTGTGTACCAAATATCAACATTTTTGGTTCAACATTTCATAATTCCGACTGAAGGGGTTAAGTAGGGGAGAGTTCCAAGCTGTCCCAAGGTACAACATCCTATTGCACCTTGGGATACATCCTATTGTATTATAGGGAAGTCTCCATAATTCAGGAAACGGCCATATACATAAAACAATTTTACACTAGAAAAAAAAAACATGGTAGGGAATTAAATCATGAATAATTAATTTTGAATTATGAATAATGAATTATTAACTAACATTAAATTTGTTTAAAAGACTACACAGGATTAGAACATTGTATCCTGTTCCTAAACATATTTTAATTATTAAGAGCCATGCATATGTTGTACCTTGGAACGTGTCCTGAGGGACAAAATGTTTGGCTGTCCCAAGGTATACAATCACCACGTGGTTTAAGAAAACCCAAGATGGTGGTTAATCTAGATGCACTATCATTACTTTCTTGTAAGCAAAATATTTAAAGTACTTCTCTCTTATATCAAAATAAAATTCAGTTCATTAAATTTACAAATACAAGGACAGGAAATGAAATAAAAATGAAGAAACTATTTACTTTGGAGTCATCAAGTTCTCGTTCTCTCACAAAATCGTCAATTTCGATGCCGATTTTTACAATGGCACCATTTAGTAGAGAACATTACAATTAGAGATTACAAAACATGGCTGCTAAAAATAGATTCTTAGAAATTAGCAATATCCCAAAGTACAACCCTCACGCCTATTGAATGTTTCATAATTATTTTTCTCCCGGTTTCTTTTCTGATCTTTAAGCTAAACTTTCTGTAAAAAATGAAGCGCTTTGGCTCGTTTAAATCTATTAATCCACCTTACGCATCGTGAACATCAAAACTACAAAGGAATGTACTTCGTTTCTTAGCAGACACTTTCTTTATACTTCTTAAAACAGAAAACTAAAATTGTGTTCAGAATTTCTGCACATTCCTCCATTCTTTAAATCTCGTATATGTGCATAAATTTAACCACCAAAAATATAACTTTACACCTAAGATTCAAACTGTTAATAAATCCATTAGGAATATTTATAAAATATTTTTTTAAGTATTTAAAACACCCTTAAAGTGTGCAGAATGAAAAATCTATTTTGCCACTTTCTATGTCAAAAAATCTTCCCAGTAGAAGAAAGGATTTTTCCTTGTTCATAAAAAAAATAGTTATCTTCTTATTTAATGCCGACAGAGGGGTGTAGTGTTTAAACGCTGGTTTCTTACGCCCAAAGGCGTAGGTTCGGTCCTCGCTCCAGTCGGTGGATTTTCAAGATGCAGAAAATCGACAGCGTCGTATGATTATGCTGCATGTAAAAGATCCCTTTAAGTACTCGTTTCGCATGGAGTATCTCTTTGCCAAATTATATTCCAAGTGTTGTTTCGCATCAAATAGACCCCAGGTGCCTCCATCTAGTGGGGAAACTGGGCGTCAAAATTCTCATGGTAATGTCATCTCACCTATAGTGGTACCACGTGAAAGAGTGGTTGCTATGCCAGGGGATTGTACTAGGTCTGCAAAAGGCAGTGCATCTACCACAGCCCCATTAGAAAGAAAAAAGAACTTTTCTTATTTAAGGTTTTTGTACTCTTGAAAATATCTTTTAAGTGTTAAAAATTAAACTAATCATTTATCATATTAAAAACTAACACGTGAATGGTATGTGCTTCTATGAGATCTTTAAACCAAAAACATCTAGACTGAAAGAAATTATTCCTTTAACTGTAATCGAGACGGATACATATTACCGCCTCTCATGGGCGTACCTATACGTTTTTAAGTTTTCATTTATTTGAGGTATTTAAATCTTTTAATTCTTTTTGTGCTAAACACTAAATCAAAGATACTTAAAGCGTCTTGGCGTGCTTTTTCAATATGTTTGAAATTGAAAATACGCTAAAAAGAGAGAGATATGGGATGCGGAGGTGCTTTACAGCGGAACAGGAACATTTTAAATATCTACAATAGCTATGCCCAATAATTATATAAACAAATTTATGTCGATACCTAAAAGCAATAATGCCTGATCGTGTCCATGTATAGAGTTAGCTATCATTTCATTCTAAGTAGCATAGCGTAAAAAAAAATAAATAAATAAATAAAATGTGTGCATGTTTTTCCTTTTCTTCTGCTTTAATTTTTGGACAGTCGGATTGCAGAATGTTGCAGAAGCGATTAACATGACATCTACAATAGCTATGCCCAATAATTATATAAACAAATTTATGTCGATACTTAAAAGCAATAATGCCTGATCGTTTCCATGTATAGAGTTAGCTATCATTTCATTCTAAGTAGCATAGCGTAAAAAAAAATAAATAAATAAATAAAATTTGTGCATGTTTTTCCTTTTTTTCTGCTTTAATTTTTGGACAGTCGGATTGCAGAATGTTGCAGAAGCGATTAATATGACATTAATTGATTATTGCTAATGATACGATCAACTTACAGTCCCATAGCTGCTGATGCACTGCAATATAATTTCATAATATATATCTTATTGGTGATATACATATCATATGAGGATTTCTTTTTTTTTTTTTTTTCTACGCAAGATAAAAGTAAGGAGATTATATTACATCAATGAGCTAATATGATTGCGGTTTGCACCAGAAAAGTATCGGATAAATAGTTACGGAAAAAGAAGTTATTGTTCAATGAAAACTAGTCTTAGGCTGTGATTGTTTCTACTACAATGCATCTGGATCACAAGAGGTAGTTAAAAATAATTAAATATTTTTCCTTAAATCGTACTAATTTTGAAAATGACTTAAAATGAAATTTATTTTTGGAATAATAAAATCAAATCAATACTCAAAGCTATTAGTCAAATACCAATAAGTTGATTTCGATTTTTTAACGAGTTAAAAGGTGGCTATGTATTTGTATGTGGCTTTTAATGCATGTTCTCTGATTTATCCAAGACGCCTGAACCAATTTGATTTTTTTTTTTTTTTGATCGGGTATACTTTCTAAATGGTCCCATGGTAATTTTGTCTGGATCAGATGAGGTGTTCTGGAGAAATCAAAGAAATTTTAATTTTTATGCGTTGTGACTACGTAATCCAACTTGCGTTTTATTTTGCTACGAAAATATTTGAGTTAGTAAAATATGTATATTTTCTTGCTAATAAATACTTTTATTTAGTCATTAAAGTTTTTCGTTTTTTAAATATTTCAGTTTCTAAATATATTTAGTGTTCAATTCAAGGGGAATCGAAGACAAAATCCTCCCCCATCTTCTGACGATTAAATTTATATTGCTTTATAAGTATATCGTGACTGGTGTCCGATTTCTGAATTTCGATAAGTACTCTTGATTAAAAATTTCATGACGCCGTCATTTAAGTTCACAGTTATGGCAATACTAATTCACAAAGATCGTCGGCATTTTTTTATGTACTATGCTCTCTGATTATTTAAAGACGCCTCAAACGATTAGGACAATTCCTTTTTGTTTGAAATTTTATACTTTTTCCGGTCGTCTAATGGTCATCAAGTTCGGGTTTGAGTAATTCTGGTGAAATCGAGGGAACTCTTCAAATTTCATACTCGCGCTTTGTTGCTTGTAAATTCATCGCGCCTGACTTCGTTAAACTTTTTTAATGTTTTCTTTTTTTTTTTTTTTTTGTTTAATGGATAGGGGTGATCTAACTTAGGTCCCGAACCTTTGCTTCAACATACATTTCAGTTTCTTTTAGTTAACTGTAGATGATAGTCACTAGATTTTCTTTCGTTTTTTTAGCCCCGTTTTATTATTATAGATACAAATGCAGATTTTACATTGTTATAAATAATATAAAGATTGTGATCATATTGTAATTACATTATATTAATTATATTATATTAATAATTATTAAACATACATTAATATAATATATGTAATTTATATATTATATTAATGTATGTTTCTTGTTAATTTTATTTTAGTATTTAGCCCTTTCTTTTAAATTATTTTGATATTAAAAATATTATATATTACATAATTCTGTTTTTTTAATTTATATGATATTATGTAATACTTATATAAGTGTAAAAACATTTTATTTTTATTAGTTTTATAGGGTCATATTAGCACATTGGTGAAATTAATACATAAAGCAGTCAAACTCATTCTAAGTTATTCCATTTTAAGTTTCGGTAAAAGGTTTAGAATAGTTTGCTGCTGAAGCAGTTTCATCATCTGCTAATATCCTGACAACTTAGATCAGGAAGAGAGCAAATGCATAAAGTGATCATTACCAGTAATACTGCGAGTAGTTTACCTAATGAGGTAATTAAGCTTCTAAAAGTTAAATTAGAAATTATTCCAATTCCTGTCGATATTAAAGGAAACCAATGTAGTTGAAATGTGAAATTTTCTTCGATATATAAATTATTTTGCAAATGCTTTGGAAAAGAGTTGTTCTTAGAGTAATCGATGGTTTTAGAACTTGTTCATGTAACAATGGAAAATAGAAAAACAGCCGAACTATTTATGACATAATAATATGTTTATTTATAATATAATCTAAAAAATGCCATTTTTTCTTTAAATTACTATTTCAACACTAAAATATGTTATCAGCTTCGTTTTTCTTGATCTAAATTTCAATTGTAAAATTAATCTTAATCTCTTGAAATTGTGCGTACGTCACCTTGCAATATAATTAACCGATGAGTTGTTTTTTGTTGTTTTTTTTATGCTGAATAGGGATGCGACATCGATTTAGATGTTTTGGAAACATCGATGATTTTTAATACAGAAATCCTCACTACTTTCAGCACCATCGTTAATTCGAGAAAATGTTCTCATTGACCGCGTTGTCTGCGGTATATATATATATATATATATATATATATATATATATATATATATATATATATATATATATATATATATATATATATATATATATACATTTCAGAACCTGCGTGTGAATTTAGAGAGAAAAAAAATTACTTATCCCCCATGTCAGTTTAAGTTTCACTTAAACTGACTTTAAGAGTCAGTTTAAGGATAAAGGTTTTTAAATTGTTACTTACCAGTTTTGCCCTATGGCACGGAGCAGAATCATCCTGGAAAATGACGTTTGGAACTGAAGTAAAGTGACCCCGGATAGTTGGAAGCAATTTCTTCTTCAAAAGGACAATTTACACCAGAGCGTTTACTGTTCCTTGCACAAAGTGAGGCTCACCAACTCCTTGATCAGAAATACATCCTCAAATCATCTGGGATACGGGATGCTTGACTGTGTGTTGAATGCAGTTGGGTAGAGTTTCCTCTCCTTTGCGGCCGGGTGAATTTTTTTTACCATTACTGTATGTAGTTTTGTTGTTCATTATCAACCTGAATACATTCAAAATATTTCTATTTTCTAAATAAATTTAAATACACTATCTTAGTTATAATTGTTTTATTCATATGCAAAAAAGTCATCCCCCCAGTCTTTTTACCATTGAATGATAAAACACTTCTATATTACCATTGGGAAATTAGGTTTAGTATGCCCCGTTGATCTAGACATTTGTTAAGTGTGCCGCGAAGTAAAAAAGGTTGAGAGAGAAGCACTGTTCTAACTCATCTTCACTAATATTGTCGCACAGCGGAATCTGACTGACAACCACACTGGCTCAGTTGGCAGTGCTCTAAACTTTGATCCCATCGAATCCCAGATTGAGTCCCGGCCAAGATTTTTCAATCATATTTACATTAAAATTGCATATTTTAAGGAAGAAAAAGGTTTATAAATAATGATCAACACTAAGCAATACTCGAAATGCATTCGTTATAGAAGAAATGCATTGGTTTCAACGGATGTTTTGTTGATAGCCACAGCTATACTCAACGCAGTATACGCAGCAACGGAAAACGAGAAGCGCAATTTTTCGTCACATAAGAGCAACTACGTCATTTCCGACACACAAAAGTTTTCAGATACAATAATTTTAACTCCCTCACATAAAAAGTTTTATTTCAAAAAATAACATTTCCGTTAACGTCATTTCCGTCACACAAAAGTTTTCAGATATAATAATTTTAACTCCATCATATAAAAAGTTTTATTTCAAAAAATAACATTTCCGTTAACGTCATTTCCGTCACACAAAAGTTTTCAGATATTATAATTTTAACTCCCACACATAAAAAGTTTTTTTTTTTTCAAAAAAAAAAAAACATTTCCGTTAAAGTCGTTTCCGTCACACAAAAGATTTAGATATAATAATTTTAACTCCCTCGCATAAAAAGTTTTTCTTTTTTTTCAAAAAATAACATTTCCGTTAACGTCATTTCCGTCACACAAAAGTTTTCTGATATAATAATTTTACTCCCTCATATAAAAAGTTTTATTTCAAAAGTTAACATTTCCGTTAGTGTCACTTCCGTCACACAAAAGTTTTCAGACATAATAATTTTAACTCCTTCACATAAAAAGTTTTATTTAAAAAAATAACATTTAGTGCGAGTGACATTTTGTACTCCGAATATGTTCAATTATGTTACAAGCGTTCTACGCATACTTAGTTATTTTAAATTTTTATCAGATACGGATCAGTAAGAAATATCTTAACATGTACGACAATATTTAAAAGATAATGATCTTTAAGATACATATCTTCTATCCTTGCATATTTAACGTCAGTTCTTAATGACAAAACTGTTTAAATTCCTTTAAAATATTTCGTGTTAAATAATCTTAGTAGAGAGACAAACATGTTCATAAAGGAGTAAAATCTAATAAACCGGAGCTATCCGGAGTTCCCAACATTTACGAAACTCACTGATTGAATATTAATGAGCTTTAATCCACACAAAGTTTGAACTATTCACTTATGTGACATGATTACGATAACACTTTCGTCGAAAGTACGTGCAACTAAAACTAGTTAAATGCAATTGTCAGCATACTGGTACTATATATGCTGTGAAGTGTAAGAGGTTTTAAGTATATTTTGCCACTTGGTTACGCAATTTAGCGCATGTGCTAATCCTTTTTACATTTTAATAAACACGATTATTATTTTTGAGCAATCACGATTGCTTATTTCTTTCATTTGACTGTTTTTGGCGTGCTATCATTTTATTTTCCCACCAGCACCCTCCGCACCATTACCCTTGACCGACTCCTCACGATGCTGCTCCTACAGCTAAAGCCCTCTCCAGGTTGCGTCAATATCCTACACACACGCGCATACATACACAACTACACACACACACACACAAACACATACATTTGCACACACATACACACATACAAATACATACACACACGCATACAGACACCTACACATACATACACACAAAAACATACACACACATACACACAACTACCCTTACATTCATGCCAGCACACAGACACAAACACACATGCCTGCACACACATACCCAAAACACACAAAAACACATACCCCCACACACAAACACACATACCCTCCTCACACAAACACACATACCCCCCCACACACGATTACATACACACACTCGTGATTGCGAAAAACTTATTTTGAATTCAAGACGTTAAATTCAATTTTTTATATTTTTTTTGTATTTAATGCTTAGAATGATTTTAAAATATAAGTATTCATACAGTTTTCAAATATTTTATAGAGTGCTGTTGCACTTTTCTTTGCACAAAATGGCTCCAGCAAAATTTACTACCTTAGTTTAACCCTAAAGGTCTAAATATCGTTCAGAATTCCTTGAATTTTTGATTATTTATTTGTTATTTCTTCTTTTTTTTATGTTTAAGTTTAAAAAAAATCATAGGTATTGGTCTAGAATAACATTTACAATAACATGACGATAAAACGCAAGCATTTTCTTTTTATCATTATAGAGCACAGTTTAAATACAGATGCCCCTCGTATAGTTCGTACCGTGTAGTATTGAAACCGTGTTATGCGATAGAGCACAGTTTAAATACAGGTGCCCCTCGTATAACACGGTTAATTCGTACCGTGTAATATGGAAACCGCGTTATGCGACACCGTTTTAAAAATTATTTTTTGGTTTATTTTTCAAATTATTTAATCATGTACAAAACACAAATCAGGTCAGCATGTATCGTGCTTTATCAAAACTTCTATCATATGATATCGATATTTGTTATATTTAAACCGTGTTATACAAGTACCGTGTTATAAGAGAGACGCCTGTATATGTTATTTAAATAACATCACCAATGACACAAATGTTAAATACTTCTTTGTTTAACTCAGCAAAATTTAACTTCATTCCTTATATACACACAAACCTGTGTTTATGCGGTCGATAAGCACCGCATATAAGAGATCGAACAATAAAAAATGTTCGAAACTTCACAAGTAGCTTTAGCAAATTTTTAAAAATTAAAAATTTGTTTTCGCAACAGTTATTTTTTTTTTTCGTGCAATGGATAGGGACCGCATAAAAAAGTGTCACTTAGAAAAGAACCCAAAAACTTACAAAATTGCAATCTTTAAACAAAATCAAAGTAAAGTGATGATCATTTTTTGCCGAGTAGTCGGACAAAATTTCCCGAATAAGGACAATTTTGGGGGGTCACTGTGACTTCCCATCGGGGCGCCTATGTCGTCACTAGAAGATACTACCTCGCATTCGTTTTAAAAATGATTTGGTCAATTAATCCCAATCTGATTAAAATTTTAATATACCGCACAAAAACAATTCGCACAAAAAAAAGAAGAAAAAAATCGCATAAAAAAAGACCGCATAAAAACAGGTTTGGGTGTACTTTCTAAATGTTCTAATATTTAACATTATAATGTATTAAGAACTATATATTTACAAGCTCAAAATAAACTTTCACAAAATAATTTTGGCACTGATTTATCATTAAGACCCAATAGCTAGTGGGTATAAATGCTGCTGAAGTTTCAAAATGTTACAATACCAATATGTCCTCTACTTATTTATTTTTAATACATGTAAATAAAACAGAGAATATATATACTATGTGTTTGCGCGTGTATGTTCCGTATACAAATCCACAGTTTGCGTCGGATCTCAACCAAATTTGGCAGGGAGGTACTTAGGCACCTGAGAAAGAACGAAGGGGGGGGGGGGTTCGAACGCCAAAAAAAAAAAAAACGAACGGTTCGAATTTTAATTTTAGGACCCGAAAATGGCTCTTTCTAACCAAAATAATTGTCCGATTTATTTGATTCAGGTCCCATTCGAAACCCCGCGATAAAATCCCATACGGTTTATCCACATCGATCGAATTTCAAAACACAAAGGCTGTAAAATCACCGGGAAACAACTTTAAAGCACATTTGAGCCTAATGGAACTCCATTTTCATATCGGAAAATTATCGTTTGCGCGATCTCATTTTAAATTAGCATTCAGAAAGTTGCCACTTTTTTTTTGATCGCCAGTGACTTAGTAAAATTTTGTTTTTGTTTTTAGGTAAAGAAATCCCCCTTTGATTATTATTTGGCGATTTATCTTCTTTCTTTTTTTTAAGGATTTTAATTGTATTAATGGAGGGTTGCGTTTATTTTTTTACGGAACTTTTGATTTGCCGTTTTCTTTCTTTGAGAATGATTATTTTGACGGGAAATTTTGTAGTATTTTTTCTTCTCTAATTCAAGCCTGATTGTTGAACATGCGTCACTTGACAAAACTTTTATTTTCGAGGTAGACCGTGCAAAGCCGGACAATGCAGCTATATGAACTATAAATGTTTATTTTCAAACTAACAGCGTAGCAAGGCGTCTGTATAAATCAGTATTCCGTTTATTTAATCGGAATCGTCGACAGTTCCAATGCTACTAAATGTCGAACAATAATCTGACATTAAAGACCAATTTGCAGAGAAGTAGTTTCATCGCTGCTTTATATCCAGCCATTCAGAGACGAACAGAGTGCAAATGGATAACTAGATAATGCAAACTATCATTAAGAGAAGCACCGGAAGTACTGTGTATTTAATAACGTAGTACGTGCCAGAAAGGTCTTTAGTACACTTTGCTATAATTTCTGATCATAGATATACTGTAATGTTTTAGATAAATTAGATTTGCTTAGTTTAGCTGCAGTTTCTTTTGTGCGAGTTAATTCTCATTACTTTACATTGCTAAAGATACATGATTATTGAATTGATAAAAAAGTATACATTTTATGGTTCAACGACGTCTCTTAAATATACACTATGTAAGGAATATCTTAGTATTATCACACTCCAACCACAAAAGTAGCACATCACATACAATCATATATATATATATATATATATATATATATATATATATATATATATATATATATATATATATATATATATATATATATATATATATATATATATATATATATATATATATATATATATATATATATATATATTTGAATTTTTGGCATCTTGAATTCAAATTATGTTTTTCGCAATCCCGAGAGTGTGTGTATGTATGCGCGTGTGTGTTTGTGTAGGCGTATGTGTGTGTTTTTGTGTAGGCGCATGTGTGTGGGTGCATGTGTATGTGTGTATGTGTAGGTGTGTGTGTGTGTGTGTGTGTGGGTGTGTGCGTGTAAGTGTAGGATATGGACGCAATCTGGAGACTGTTTTCGCAAGAGGAGCAGCATCGTGAGGCCGGTCGACGCAACGGTGGTGCTGGCAGAGGGTGCATATGGAAAAATAAAATCAGCGTAACGCCAAAAACAGTCAAATGAGAACAACAAGCAATCGTGATTGCTCAAAAAAAGAGCATTGGAGAAAATCGAGATTTTAGAGAATACTGCGTTTAAATAAATCTTTCTCAAATACTAAAATTAGCGTTAGATGTTTTTTATGTTATGTTTACTTGTTGGTTTTATATTCTAAATGAATAGTATGTACTTAAACTTCGAAAGTCTTCTTCATCATGAAAAGTCAATGAGGTTTCACCATTGATGATATTGTTAAAATACCACTACGCGTTAGTTAGTTAAAACACCATTGATCATGTTTCTTCGCAAGAAATTTAAGTGTCACCTTTTGTTTTGAACAATTTTTGGTTCAAATTTGAACAGTTCAAAAAAACTTACCATTAGAGTCTACAGGGAAATTCATGACAAATGTAAATTCGAACTTAAAAAGCGAATTTGCTTCAAATAAGAATTATCGGAAAAAGTTATGGATGAAGAACGTGTACACTCAAACCTGTTTTTATTCGGTATTTTTTGTGCTTTTGTGCAATTTTTTTTATGCGGTACATGAAAATTTCAATCAGATTGGGACTCGACAAAATTATATATAAAACGAGTGCAAAATGGTATCTTCAAGTGACGATAGGGGAAACCCGATGGGAGATCACTGTGACTGACTATTCGGCAAAATTATCATCACTTGGTTTACTTTTTATTTTATTTTAAAAATCAATTCCTAGTTCTTTCGTAAGTTTTTGGGTTCTTTTCTACCTGAGATTTTTTTCATGCGGTCCTCATCCATCGCATTAAAAAAAATGTAAAAAACCTTTCGAATTTTCAAAATTTATTTGAATTCTGAAATTTTGAATTCAAATTATGTTTTTCGCAATCACGAGTTGCGACAGAACCCTGCACATTGGTTACTACCCTACTCACTTGTTTCTAGAAACGGCTCTTGTCCCTCCTCTTGGGCGGTTACGTGTGTACAGTTGTGTATGTGTATGTGTAAGCTTTTGCGTGTGCGTAGACCTGTGTGTATGCACGTTGGCGTGTGTGTATGTGTGTAAAGGCGCGTGTGTGTATGTGTGTGAGTGTGCATGAGCATGCGTGTGTCTGGGACATGAACGCCACCAACCAGGAGCAGCGGCTACTGGGAGGAGTCACGCCTGGGGTAGAGGGCGGTGGGGTTGAAAAAGGAACCGGACATCAAGGACGGTCAAATGAAAACAATTAGCAATCGTGATTGCTCAAAAAAAAGAAAATATTGCAAAAATAACGTTTAGAAGTTAATCATTAGCACCTACGGAGAAACTTAAAGACAATGTAAGTAGATTCCGCACTTATAGGAGGATTTGTGTGAAACAAACTTTGTTGGATGAAACTCTTGATGAAAACGTGTATCGAACAGGGTTTTTTTTTTTTTAGCTTCTTTAAAAGTATTTTTTGAAAAATTCATTTTTTTACATAAGGGAAGCATTTTTTTAAACTCAAAATTGAAACCATAGCGCAAATTATGAATGCATTCTAAATTGTTATTTTTAAGGAATTGAAAAAAATAACTTGTTAATAAAAGTCGAATAACCATTTCTTGTAGACTGAATATGACGCAAGTCAGATTGAATCAAAATGAAATTAATGCAAAGGTTAAGAGCTTTAACCAGGGCTGCGTAGAAGGAAGGGAATATGACCAACTCCCGTTTCCAAATCTTTGAATTTTAGTATGGTAGACTGCGACTCCGACTCAAACTTAGTCCGACTTCGACTCTGACTCCGCAGCCTTGACAGAAATGTAGGCTCGGAATTAAAATTACTGACTCCCATTCCTGGAGTTTTAAAGTTTAACTCCCGACTGTAACTTTTTTATCCCAAAATCAGTCCGACTCCAGCTCCACAGTCCCAGTATTTACCAGGGCAAATAAATAGAAGGGAAATTAATCTAGAGATCCTAAATACGGAGAGATTGGACAACTTCAGAGCGGCGGCCATCTTATGTCCAAAATGCTCACCCCCCGTTGACCGTAATGCATCTTCTGCCAAAAATATCACTGTACATTGTATCGAAAAAATTAGAAGCTAGTTATGATTTTATGAAATGAAATGCGCAGATCACAAATATATGTTTGTTTTCTGTCTTTATGAACAAACTTTTGAGAAAAAAATTTCTTTGCAAGCGCTATGACGATACGAAAAGTTTGGCACCAGATTGCCAGACTTGGCGCTCACTCCGTTTGATGAAAATACAAGGAGAAGAAAAATTAGTCTATTCTTCAAAGATTTTATGTTCTATATTCCGTGAGAAATCTAGAAATTCACACAGCGCAGCATTTCGAGCTAACAACACTCGGACTGAACATGGCGGACAGCGGCACGCCGTTGTCCAATCTCTCCGTATATAGGATCTCTAAATTAGTCTACTGTTGGAATTTTTTTGCCTCCGACTCATTTGCCCTAAAATAAGTCCAATTCCACATCCGCATGCACTTGCAGAGTTTAGGATGTTGAGGAAAAGCGATCGATTCCTACTACGGCTCCAAGTCTTGGAATTTAAAAAATCTTAGACTTCCTACTCCATTATCTCAAAATCAGTCTGCTTTTGACTCCGCAGCCCTAGTTTTTACTGTAAAAATGTGATAGTTATATGATTTACTTTTAATTTTATTCTGAAGTTTTATTTATTGAGCAATCACGATTGCTTATTGCTTTCATTTGACTGTTTTTGATGTCCTATCATTTTATTTTCCCACCGCCACCCTCCGCACCATCACCGTGGACCGGGTCCTCACGATGCTGCTCCTATAGCGAAAGCCGTCTTCAGGTTGCATCCATGTCCTACACACACGCGCATACATTCACAACTACACACACACGCGCACATACACACACACACACAAACACATACACACATACACCTATACACACATACACCTACACACACAAATACATACACACACAAACACATATACACACATACACACAACTACCCACACATTCCTGCCTGCACACAGACACAAACACATATGCCTACACACACATACACATACCCCCCCACACTTATGCCAGCACAGAGACGCAAGCACACATACCCCGTACACACAATCCCCCCCCCACACACAAACACACATGCCTACATACACACACTCGTGATTGCGAAAAACATAATTTGAATTCAAGATGTAAAAATTCAAATTAATTTTTCTTTTTTATTTATTAGTTTCATTTCCCTTCTTCTCTCGTGGTCAGATGAATCTGAATGCGACGAGGAGAGCCGGGTTCGAATCCCAGCTCGGGAATGGATATACTTTCTTTCTTTTGTCCTTGTCCTTTTTTGCGTGTGTGAATGTGTTGTTATACTGTGAATGGTTGTCTACCCTATAAACAAGACCTTAGGACATTTGTGTACTGTGAAAGTCATACTTTACTCCAAGTTACGGTACAGTTGAAAAAATGAAGCGGCGAACCTCAAATTGACAGCCTAGCTGGCACAAGACAACAATAACAACATTTATTTTTCTCTTTTTTTTTTTTTGCAACTTATAAACAGCTGCAAAGACGATATTTTTTCAATAGTGTAAATTATTTATTTAAATGGACATTGATTTTTTTTTATTTATTTTCTTACTTATTTTTTGGTTAACGGGAGAAAAATAAAATCCGAGACGTCATATTTTTACCCGGAAGACAGAACTTACCACACGACCTTTTATATATACAATGTATTTATTTTAATGAGCTTATTAATTTTGTAATTATTATTATTTTTTGTTTTTGAAAGCGATTAAAGATGTTTTTGAGGAAAAAAAATACTATAGCGATTTCGTTCAAAATTTGCTAATACTTTATTTGTTCGTTTATTTTTACGTATCTATTTCTTCAGATGAGCGGGGCATATTTTGTTACCGGAAATCAACTTAAAATGTTAAAATGGAATGATCGACATAATTTGCTTTGCAGTCTCGGCTAATTTAGAAGATATACATTAGGTACTAGAAACTCGATATTGGTATATAGTAGGGTCGTTTAAGTCGGGACGAAACTTAAACATAAATTCTAGGACTTGTTTTTTTACTTCATAAATAGAAAACGAGCTGATGTGTGCCTCACACGACTTCCTTTTACTCCAATTAAATGTCATTTTCCTATTATTGGTAATTTTAATGTGATTCAATAGTTTACTCTCTAAATATCACCAACAATGGTCAAATAGAAACCTGATTTAAAATTAAAAAAAATCGCCAAATTTGTCGCCAAGTTGGCAACAAAGCTTGGCGACCAAAAGACTGGCGATATATTGCCAGGTGTCCGCAAAATTGTAACACCACTTGAGTTTACATCAAAATTAGCAATAATTCCCCCCCCCCAAAAAAAGGGGGCAAAAAATCCCTTAGAAACACCCGAATGCAACTAAAAGGGGAGTTGCACAACTAGACCCCATTAGGAGTCTACGTACCGAATTTAAACTTTCTAGGACATACCGTTCTTGAGTTATGCGACATACATACGCACATACGCACATACATACGTACATACAGACGGCACGAGAAAACTCGTTGCAACTAACTCGGGAATGGTCAAAATGGACGTTTCGCGTGTCTATATGTTCTTAGGCATTTATCCACGTGTGGTCGAGTCGAAAAAAAAACTCAACATTCATTCGGGGGTTTGCTTTTTTCGCGAATACAATACTTCCTTTTTTGTAAAAGGAAGTAAAAATGCATAAGTAGGTGTTACTTCTGCTAAATCATTTGTTTTTGCTATTTAAAGTTTATCATCGATGATATAAAAACTAATTATACTGAATGATAAACTGAAACAATATTTTACCTTCAGTTTGTTTGACTGTCAAGTTTAACATTTATTATACCACGCTTCGATAGTCATGAAAACCCTCATGGTGGCAAGCGCATCCTAAGACAAGAGACACATGTTGAAATACAACGTGGAAGCCCTTTGTATGCACTATGGCTAATTACCTAGCTCATATTGTCGCAAAATCGTCCTGCTGCATTAAATCAAATTTGATGTAGTTGACTAATTCTGCAAGACTAACTTCTCATGAGACAATGGTGGCAGCCGAAATACGATATTCATCACCTACGTAGCTGCATAATAAGCATATGATAACGGTATTATGTTCAAAGCACAAGTTTAATTCACTCCCAAAGATGGAGTTTTAGAAATAATGGCTTCTCCCGGAAGAAGGTTCAATTGATTTTATTCTTACACTAGTGGTACCCGCACGGCTTTACCCGTAATAGAAAAATAAAAAGGTCCTTTGGTTCGCCTGTATATTTACAAATAATGTGTAGTGAATTTTCTCGCCAATTGGCTTGTACCCACGTTACGGTTCCACGTTGTGATAATTTCATATATCGCCAATTGGCTTGTGCCCATGTTACGGTTCCACGTTATGATCATTTTGCAATTTACTCGTCCATCTTATGATAATTTTGTTCTTAAAATTGTAATAGAAAAAGAACCACATCGAATTTTCGAAAAAATCGCTTCGAGGTGCACACCCCCAGGCTACAAACTAACTTTGTGCCAAATTTCATGAAAATCGGCCGAACGGTCTAGGCGCTACTAACGTCACAGAGATCCGGACAGAGAGAGATCCTGACAGACAGAGATCCCGACAGTGAGACTTACTGCTTTATTATTAGTAAAGATTTCATTAGAATTTGAAGTAACTAATTTCAGGGCCGAGGAAGTACACAAATTGAAATAAAAAAGTAATATGATGTCGCGCATGAAGTAGGTTTAATAGAGTTAATGTTAGAGGAACAAATGCAGTTAAGCCCGTTTAATAGAATATCGGTTAAAAGAGTATCCCAATTAACGTAATACATTTTCTTAGCACCAAATCGTTGTTATTGGATGTTTTTATCCCGTTTAATGGAAACCACTATATATATATATATATATATATATATATATATTACAGTTTGAAAAGCTTTGATCTAAACGGTTAAACATTATGTATATGGCTACAATAAATGCAGCGAGTAGATTTTGTTCACTTCGTAGGTAAAATATCTCTACTAACAATAAAGCGAAACGTTTTTCTGGATGGATGTAGGGTACTGTATGTTATAGATTTTCACGAAATTTGGTACAAAATTAATTTGTTGCATGGGAGTAGGCACCTTGAAGCGTTTTTTTTTTTTTTTTTTCGACAATTCAATTTCGTTTCTTTTCTATTTCAACTTTACTCTTTTTCCTTATCAATTTGATAGTGGGGGGAGAGTTGTTTCATGCAGTGTTTTAAGTTTCAGGTAATTATCATACGACACATAAAATTATACGACACGGGCACTTACGATTTTCTGCTTGAACTAATTTAGTTACGGAGAAACTTCATTGATACACGGAACTGATCACGAAATGTTTTTTCTTCGTTTCGGTTGCGGGGGGGGGGGGGCATTCATTTTTATTTATTTATTTTTACGCCTTTTACTTTGTTTCTTGTGCAAAAACATCATTCAGCGGTAGAAAAAGAATTAATCAAGAATAAAGTAAAGTGAAAGGAAAATATGCGTCCATAATATTTTTGTCTGTACTTATCATTTTAAGATGAATATAGCAACAAAAGACTTTTAATTTCATTTTTTTCTTACATACATCATTCCCCAACATTACGTCCTCCCTCTTTCTGAAACATTCGTATTGTTTACATTTCATTAGAATATTTTGATGAAGAGTTGCTCAAGAATGTTTAAAACGTTATCGCAGTTTTCCACGCAAAAAATAGCAACAAAAGAAAAGCTTGTTTGTGCTTTAGTTATAAACAAAAGAAATAATTTAATTTCGATTCCTTTTGTACCCTTCAAGTTTATTCAACAGTCACCGATTTCAATACATTTTGGTATTTCGCCTGAGGGTGTCAAAACGTAGAAACTATTATTGATAAACAAATTATGTTTTGAATTAATTTAATATTTTCATTTTTTCTTTTTGTTCCTATCAATTTTCTTTTGTTCCAAAGGAAAAAAATAAAAATATGAAAGTGAGAGCTTTTTCGGAAATCGAAGATTTTCTTAGAAGTGTTATGTGTATTTATTTTATGCATATAATTACATTCTATATTGAAAAGAAGTTTATTTAGAGAACAATTTCTTTTTCTTTTAGCAGCAGATTATTTTTTTGTATTCTTCACAATGCATTGTTGAAGAAAATTAAGTTTGTCTTAACACATTTTTTTTCCTTGAGTTACGAAATTTCACAAAGACCATTGTGAAAAGAGTTTATTTATAAGAAAGATTTTAAGAAAATCAATTTATTCGAATAGTTCTAACAATTACATTTTCCTTAATAATTTTATTTTTTAGTAAAAAAAAATGTTGTGTCTCAAATATAGCACAAACTCTTTACTTTGAATTAAATCAAAATGATTGATAAATCTAGTGTCAAACTATCTTGAAATGTTCTTTTTTAACAAACTTTTATTAGCTTAGGTATGTATTTATCTTATAGTATAGCAGAATCTTCCAACTCAAATTTCGCCCACTTCCTGAGATAAGAGTCTTTTGAAGTTTGGCATACGACCTCAAACACGGTGACAATACAATATTATATAATTAATTTCATTAATTACCGGTAATTGTTAGTTTGTACCAGCTTTAATCAATATGTTTGCATAATTTTAGTAACATGAGGACAAACACTGCTCATACAAATTAGAATAAAATATCGATTGAAGCCCCTGATTTTTTTGCATAAGATAAAATTTCTCCCCGAGTTCCAATATAATTCGAACGTGAATTATAACTCTTTTTAACTAATTTCATGTCAAAATGGAGGTCAGCTCGCAATTGAAAATTCATCGTTTTTGAACAGTGCTTTTATTTAAATGTATCTAAAATGTTTAAAATAGTATAAATATGTTTTCCACACACATACAATGATTACTGGCACGGATTAGTTGTATTAGATAGCTATTCGACAGGCAATTTATCGGAGCAGTTGAATGTTTTCGAGCTCGACATTGACATCAAAAGTAGTATCATTATTCTTTTTAGAGTTTGAGAGATTTCAGTTTCGAGTCTTGCCCGTGCCTTTTAATCGTTTACATAAGGGGGGGGGGGGATTTCCTTAATATAGAAAATCTTGATGTTAAAATAAATATTGTTTCGTAAAACAAGTAAAGCTGAAAAAAAGTAAAATAAAGCAGTAGTTTAAAAAACTAACAGAACACGCTTTTGTAGCAAAATGAGTTAATTAATAAAAAATAATCTTTAGATATTAAGTATGATAAAATACTTGACGAAACAATTAGCTTTATTTCAGTGAAAAAAAAACGTGGATAGGGGGGGGGGGGTCTTCATACCAGTTGTCTCATTTTTTTTTCCATTTATTGTCCTTGCAAAAATATAAATAGAGAGCTCGCCGCGCATATTTACATTAAAATTAATTGCTTGGTCAATTCTTTTACCGTACTTAACATTCAAAAGATTATTTTTTGCTTTTAAGTTCATATTGCTACAGAAGCGTGTTTTGTTAGTTTTTGAAGTGAAAACTTCTTATGTGAGGATAAGCCGATTTGTGACATAACGCGCGCAAAGGCGCAATTCTCGTCTGGCATTCCTTCGTAGAGGGTACTCTATGCACCAATTCTATGCATTCCTTTCGTTCGCGCATACGACAGAAGCGCGCATGGTCGGAGAAATTTTGTTTCTTTATTCTTAGGGTCAGCTTTAAGAGTTGAGTGATAATAGATAAAGTAATGAAACTAACAGAAGATGGATGATCGTCGCAACATAACGCAATCTCCTAACAAAAGGTGAGTTTAATAATACAATATAATACCAATAACATTGTAAACAATATATATTCAAAACAGCATATAATCTTTAAATTTATTAACAAATGTGTATGTTTTAAAACAAAAACATTCTTGCGATTAGTTTTACTAAAAATATTTCGCTCATTGAGGGTTTTGAACTGTGAAAAGGTGTACATATTTTAAACAAACTTCATCCCCGCAGACTAAGCAACGCGGAGATTGGGGACGGCCGAGAAAACAAAAATAATAAATGAACATTTAATTTGTTCATCACAGAGTAAAATCTAAAATGTTTCGTAAGTTTGAGTGTTTTTTCTGATAGACGAAATATTTAGAAACGACACGTCAGTTAATCTATTGTTTTTGCGCCGACATCAAAACTTATGTTTAAAAGTAGTCTGAATGGTGATCAAAGAATATATTTTTTTTATGAAAATGTTGATACTAAAATTATTCCATCTTTTAAACGTATTGTGCACTTAAAGCGTCAAAATCTAAGAGCAGGAGGCGTAGCAGTTTATCACAATGATCTTGATTGCATAAATATTGTCACTCCAACTATAGGATTACATGTTAATAATGCTACATTCTTTAATGCGGCTACATAAAGCGATATTGGTGAAATGTGTATAGTGGAATGTCTCAATGAAGCAAAGCAACAAATTATATTTGCCAACAAATATCTTTCTCCAAATAAAAGTATTTGAAGTATTATTCAATTTATTCATAAGCAGCTTTTAAATTATACACAAGAAGATTCTGCTTTAGTTAATGAAGATTATTATACAATTCCATTAATTTTAACCGAAGATTTTAATGCTATTTTTGGTTCTGATAGAGATAAAAATTTAGTATCGGTTCTAAAATCCAAATTACAATTATAAATTATTAATGAGCCAGAAGAAGCCACTACAAGTAACGGAACTGTACTTGATGCAGTATTTGCAAGATTTTTAGATAACATACAATGGAAAAATTTCGTTGCTTATTATAGCTACCATAAGCCAATTGTTACTTTCATAAGATAAAATAATGATAATAATTTAATCCTATGAAAGTTATCACTTCTGCCGAGCCCCGTGACTTACATTTTTTTTAAACTATTTTATTTTATTTTATTTAGGATTGTATGTGTGTGAGTGCGTGTATTCACTAGTGCCAGGTTTTAAAATGAATCTATTAATATAAATTATGCAGTAATTGTGAATAAAATTTTGGTGTCAATTTACTTTTATTTTGGTTTCAAGAACAACTGGGAAAAAAAAATGTCAACTTACATTTTATTTCTTTTTTTATGAAGAATTTAAAAATATAAACTGAAATTGCATGCTAATTATAAAGCATTTTTTTATTTCCGTTTTTTTAAACAATTAAATTTTTTACTTATCTTATGTACCACATTAGATAGACTTTTTCAATTAAAACGTATGTTAATAGGTTTAAAACTGGATGAATTAAAAATCATCACGAATTTTGTTTCTCAAGACATACTTTTTTTTTTAAATTTAATTGATAACATGTTTGTTCAGTGTTTGTAACATTATCGCCCATGGCGAAGTACTTATCTTAACTATTCATGCCAATATATAGCAACCTTTTTTTGTACGATAAGAAAATCGCTGTTGTAAAACCTGCCATTATGTCCATTGCAATAAACACGGTCGAACTAGTCTGAAGATTATCTCATCAAAGCGACCCGGATACGAAAAGTTTGAATTTTTATACAGTTCAAGTTAACTCGCAAATTTATAATTAAGTTAAATTACGCAATCGCTGAAAAATTGCAATGACGGACATCACCTTAATAAACCGCAAGCGCAGTAACATTTAAGGGCAAATCACCAAGATTTCTAATGCCCTCGCTGAAAGGAAAGACGAAATGGACATTTCTGAGTTAGAAACTCTATTTGAAACAGTTCTGAACATACATCAAAAATGTGATACGCTAAAAGATGACTTCTACATCTTTTCAAAATCAACACCGAAAAGCAATTTGAGGAATGTGAAAACTTACTGTCCGAAGTGGATGAAGATATTCAAAATTTGAAAGTAAGCTTGAAATCATCTAATAGCAAACTGAAATTACAGCATTACAGTGGCTCTGTACTAAAACAAAGAATTGATACTTCTAAACGAGAAATTAATTCAATGAATGTTGATCAGCCGAAAAAGGCTTCAATAAAACCTCCGAAAATTCCTCTTCCAGTTTTTAGCTGAAAATTTGAGGAATGGAACTTGTTCAAAACGCAATTCAATAGGCTAATAAATGAAAGTCTTGAACTTTCTGAAAATGAAAAGCTTCATTACTTACCCGGTTCATTAAAGGGCAAAGCTAAAATTCTAGAAACAACTGACGATAGTTTTTTTCACTCTTCAAAGCTTTAGAACAAAGATACGAAAACAAAAGAATAATTGTCAACTATCACATTAACAACATTCGTAACATGCAACTAATCAAACACGAATCTGCTAAAGGCCTTCGTATCATTTCGAATAACGTTAAATAAAACCTTAGATCGCTAAAAATCTTAGATTTCGCACGAAACAAACTAGGTATCTAATGCAATTTTATTGAACTTTGTTCTAGAAAAATTAGACCGCGAAACAAGAAAGCAATACGAACTCTTAAGGATAATGAAGTTCCAGGTTTTGATGCATTGCTGAAGTTCTTAGAAAGAAGATGACAAATTTAAATAGGATTAGTGCGAATATTTCATGTAAATCCAAATCCTTTGTTGGTAAATCTAATAACACTTCGAAAATGTGTGTCGCCTGTAAAACTCAAACACATGCACTGTATCGCTGTGATAAATTAAAAAAAAAGAAATTATCCGAAAGGATAGATCTAGTTAAAAAGCATCGGCTTTGTTTCAACTGTTAAAGCGATTGTCATTTAGTCTCCCAATGTAATTCGAAAAGTTCTCGCTTCGTTTGTAAGAAAATATTAATTCATCATAAAGGGTGTCCAGCAAAGGACTCCTTGGTTTCAAAATTAAATATCTCGGAAACAAAGGACGATATTGGAATAAAATAAACGGTATGTTTACTGTGAAACCCATAAAAATCATGTACAGGAACTTGGAAATTAGTTTTAAAAACTGCCAACAGGTGGCGCTGCACAATGTAATTGCAATAGGAGTCTCTATAAAATAGTGCTGCGAAGAGGTTAGTTGTTTCAGCATTAGTTTTGTCTCTCAGATATGCTTACATATACGCTAGAAATTATCGTCCAACCTCTTCGCAGCACTATTTTTGGAGACTTTTATTGCAATTACAGCGTGCAGCGCAACCTGTTGGAACTTTTTAAATCGAATTTACAAGTTACGGTACAGTCAAACCTTGAAATCTCGAACCTCCTTATCTCGAACCTCTTGATGTCCCGAAACAAAAATTTTCCCCAGCATATTCTATAAAAACCCCTATGTATTTTCCATAGTTATCTCGAAATTTATTTTTCGAAACCCTTGATGTGTCGAAATTTTTGCACAGAAGCAAGTTTCAATTGTCGTTTTTCTCTGGCAATTTTTGTAGTAAAACCAGTTCCAAAGACAATTGCTTAACGTTTTTCATCCTTTTTCTTAGAAATTTTGTGAATAGGGGATTGAGGCATGATAATAGGGGAGTGTTGGGATGAAGGGGGTGCAGTGTTTTCCTCCGAGTTTAGAATCTTTGTGCATTTCTCTCGAACATGTTGTCCATTTTGAGGAAAGGGGTTCGATTTTTCGTCCGTCAGTTTTCAAGCGAAAACGGAAAATGCGTTCCTCATTTTCATCATTCAGCTTTTTTAACTCCTACAAAATGGCTGCTGAGAGCTTTTTGAATGTAAGGTTACTGGTTAAAGATAAAATTAGAATTTTTGAATTTTTAGGTGAAAAAACCAAGTTGAAATTGTTGTTCATTTCAAAATCTCATCCTGCGCACTTTCGACAATTAGAAAATTTCAAATCTAGTGAAATATTGAAGACTACTTTATTGATCGTAATTTGAAGTGATCCCATAGTACATATATAAATGCATATAGCGTACGCGCGTGTAAATGTGAGAGTTACAAGTGTATTTTTTTAAATCCCTTGATAACTCGAAAACTCGATATCACGAAATTTTTCCCCGTGCCGAGAGATTTAAGATATCGAGGTTGTACTGTATATGATTTTTATGGCTTTCACAATACACATACTGTTTATTTTATTTCAATATCGTCCTTTGTTTTCGAGATATTTAATTTTGAAACCAGGGAGCCCTTTGCTGGACACCCTGTACTTTACTTCACAAATACGTAAACTGCATAAACAGCAAACAAAATAACGCAGATGGTGGTGGTTCAACGGTAACGCCTCAGTTTCAATCGCAAGGACTAAGCCAACAACAGAACATTAACAATTCAGAATTTGACCCGCAAATGTCAGAAAATGCCCGCGTTTCTTTGTTTACTAATGTGAATGTTAGTACTGTTTTAATAAATACAGTAAGAATTTATGTCAGAGAATCTACTGTCATAAGAAGGGGATTACGTGCAGTTTTGGATTCTGCAAGTGAAATTTCATTCATTTCTGTTGCGGTAGCTGAATCTTTGGGTTTGAAAAATGAAAGAATAAATATCCCGATAAGTGGATTGAATGATTCAGCGCTAAATATTTAAGAAGATATTAGCTTACTTGTATAATAAAGGAGATGATTCGCATTGGGAAATTGACTTTTTAATTGTTCCAAAGATCAGATTTCACGCCATCTAAGGAAATTAATATCGCTCCTTTAAATATTCAAAACAATATGTGCTTAGCAGATCCAGCGTTTTATATTCCGCAAAAAATTATATTCTTTTGGGTGCAGAATTATTCTTCGTATTTTTGAAAGCAGATAAAAGAAAACTGGGAGATAACTTGTATTGACAATCGAGTCTTTGGTTATCTTGTTTCGGGAAGCATTTCAGACAGCAGCTCTGAACATTCCGCAAAACATTTTTTGTCAAAAAATTTGGAAATTTTTAATAGTACTCTAAGTTTTGGGATATCGAAGAAGTCGAAAATCACAAACCCTGTAGTGATGATGATTTAAACTACTGCAATGAACATTTCGCAAAAACGCATTTCAGGAAATCGGATGGTAGATTCGTAGTTCAAATGCCATTCAAACCAGAATGTTCTGAAGTCATGCTAGGAAATTCTAAACAAACGGCATCTAGAAGATTAGATCAACTATGGACACGATTAGAACGGGATCCGTCTATGAAAGCGCGGGTACATAGAATTTCTTAACTAATACAAAACTTTGACTCTTATGTTAGAATTAACGCAGCTTCTCCAAAGAGGAGGCATGAATTTACACAAGTGGTGCAGCAAAGAAGTTTCTGTGAACGAACTTCAGGAATTTCCTCCAGACAGAAACTCTGAAAAAATTGTAGTTAAAACGTTAGGAATGTTTTGGAATAGCTCAAGTGATTCATTTACGTACAAGGTTAGCAATGATCCAAATCGCAATTTCACCAAACGAGATGTACTTTCCGAAATTGCACAAATCTTTGACCCACTTTTGAACTCTTAGGTCCTGTCCTCTTCAAGGCAAAAATATTTATGCAACAGTTATGGCTACTTAAATTAGAATGGAATGAAACGCTCCCTTCGGAAATTTCGAAGCAGTGGTACAATTTCGTCAAACCATTGCCTGACTTACAATCTATTGAAGTGCCTAGATGTATTTTAAATTCCGGCACCTAGTCTGTAATACTACAAGCTTTTTCAGACGCATCTTCAAAATCTTATGGTTCATTTATATATGTGGAAACTATTTCCCAAACCATGAAATAAAGAAGCAATTTTTGTTCAGCAAATCACGAGTTTCCCCGACCGAATTCATGAGTCCGATACCTCGTCTCGTGCTTTATACATGTTTGCTTCTCTCTAACTAACGCAAAAAGTCTTAGCCGGTATTAAATTGGACATAGACTCTGTTGAATTGTATTCAGAATCGACTAGCGCGCTAGCATGGATTAATACATCTTCTAGTGGACTCAAAACATTTGTAAGCAACCGGATATTGCAACTACAGCAATTGACCGAGAATTTCCAATGGTCATACGTTTTGTCTTAGGATAATAAAGCCGACAAGATTTCACGTGGGATGGATATCAAAACTTTTGCTTCTTGTGAACTGCGGTGAAATGCTCCGAATCTTGTCAAACTGAACGTAACTGATCCGCAGACTGAAAAATTCCAGTGACTTGGCAAATCAACTCTACACAGAGGAGCTTAAGACTGTTTTCCAAAATGACATTAACTTCTATTAGTGACTCTAACTTCTTTGACAAATTATTAGATATCACTAACAACTTTCAAAAATTAATTAGGAGTCTGGCATTTATTTTTAGGCTTAGTAGAAACTGCAAAACTCCTGTTGAACAAACAGGTCCGCTTAAGCATGAAGTATATGTAAATGCCGAATACCATCTCTTAAGAAATTTACAGAAAAGGTATTTTTCACCAGAGATATCGGCACTGGAAAAGGGAGCTTTGCGCCTACAAGCAAGTTAAAATTTCTCTATCCTTTTATAGACCCATCGGAAGTATTAATTAGAGTAGGAGGCAGACTTTAACATTCAAATGTGAATTTTAATCACAAACATCCTATTATTTTGCCAGCTGGAAACAAACTTGAGAAAAATCATATTCCAATACTATCACAAGAGGGATTCACATGTAGGACACAAAGCTCTACTAGTAAATACGCTTTGCTTAAAATATTGGCCTCTTGGTGGTAGAAGTGTAGCGAGAAAAGTAGTTCATAAGTGTGTAGAATGCTTTAAAAACAAACCTGTTATTTCAAACCAGATTATGTGGGATCTACCTTCAAAGAGAGTAACTGATAATTCTGTATTTTTAAATATAGGGGTTGATCAGTGTGGGCCTTTTGAAATCAAATATAAGGGTCAAAGAAAGGACACCTTTCAGAAAACCTACGTTATATTTGTGTGTGTGTGGCAACTAAGTCTGTTCACATAGATTTTGTTTCAGATATAACTTCAGAAGCTCTAATAGCGACCTTAAAAAAGATTTTTCGCACGCCGCGGTAAAAGCTCAATAACTTTTAGTGATAATGCTACTAATTTTGCTGGCGCTTCCGCCAAACTGATACGTTTACACAATTTAATGTTAAGCAGTGAAGACATTTCTAACCTCTTAGTCTCAGAAGGTATCACGTGGAAATTTCTACCTCCCACAGCACCCAACTTTGGTGGCCTTTGGGAGGCGGGAGGCTTTCAAATATCCCTTAAATAGAGGGATTGGTTCTACAAAGTTAACGCTAGCGGAGTTCTTAACAGTAATTACCCAAATTGAGGGCATCCTCAATTCAAGGCCACTCGCTCCTTTATCTACTGATATTGACGATCTCCAAGTATTAACTCCAGGACATTTAGGACAATAGGAGATCCGATCAAATCTCTTCCGGAACCTAACTTTGTTGACAAAAAGGATAATCTGCTAAAAAGGTGACAGAACGCGCAGAAAATAGTCCAAACTGTTTGGAAATATTGGCAAAATAGCTATTTGAGCCATTAACAACAGCAATCTAAATGGCTGCTTAGAAGGAAAAATGTAATACTAGGCATGTTAGTGTTATTAAAGGACAATTAACTTCCCCTCTGTAATATATCAATGGGTCGAATTGTTATGGTAATTCCAGGTCCAGACAAAAAACGTTAGAGTTTCCGAAATACGTACGGCAAAAGGCCTTTTTAAAAGACCAACACCAAATTTTGGTATTTTGCCAATTGCAGATAATCAATTTTCATCTAGTTTAACTAACTTGGTTTATTGTAATTTTTCATACTTGTTCATATATATTTCTAAAATGTTTTTTTATCTATTGTGTTTAAAAATTGTTTTATATCTTGTATAATTTACTTGAAAATTTTAAATATTAAATTTCAACGCCGGGTGGGATGTTCAGTGTTTGTAACTTTATGTCCATGGCGAAGTACTTTTCTCAAACCTTTTTTGTACGATAAGAAAATCGCTATTGTAAAACACGCCACCTGTACGTTGCAGTAAATGCTTACCGTCCATTGACTTGATTGAAGATTATTTCATCTAACACCGCACAATGTTCTTAAAAGGTAATTTTTATTGTAAGAAAAGACAAAATTTTGAAAAAAAAAATAAATGGAAATTATGAACTTTTTTTTCTTCAATGTTTCAACTTGAAATGTGTGCTTCCTAATTTTAAGCAAGATGACACAAATATATTTCTAAATAGTTGTTTAAAGTGAAATACAATGCATTAATATTTAGGGTTTTTTTTTTTTTTTTCGATTTTGTTAGATATTTTTTGAACAATCACATCCGATTTTAAAGTGTAAATATACTGCAAAAGTTCATTTCTATATTAAATGAATAAAATATAAACATGTCTTATATTTATATATTATTTTATTGTACTGCCTTCCAATAATCAAACCAAACCCAGTGGCACGACGACCCAGGGAGGCGAAGGCCTACTCTGTTCATCTCCGTCTTCCTGACCAAGGCTCTGGGGTGCTAGGCAGATGTTCTGGTTAAGTGGCCAGCATAACACGGAACTCCCAGGGTTAGTTCCAAAGCACGCTTGGTACTCATTTTATCCACCCACTGAAGGGATGAAAGACTGATGCCCAAACAGGGGATTGAACCCGAACCTGTGACTTGGAAGCGCGAAGTGCTACCACTGAATCACTGCCTCCCTAGTTTACACGTAGCAAAATACAAATAAGTTTTATGTGTATTCAGTAAATTACCACCCAATAGCCAGGGCTAAAGCAGAAATACATAAAATAAAGGGTGTCCCAAAATTAACGCAAGATTTGAATTTGCCGCCATTTTTGCAATAAATTGTGGGCAATCTTGAAAAAAGAACAATTTGGCAGCTGAGGGTCTAGGGTTATTACAAATGGAGCGTTTTCGATTCTATAATGCGTTTTCATTATCGAACAATTATTTGAAAAATAATGAAAGTTTGGGCTGGTCAAGCAGTTTACTGTTATTTGCGCTCGATATCGCAATTAGGTAATGCGCGGGTGGTTGTGGGATTGCTGACATAGACGTTTGACTTCAAATAACCCCATAGGAAGAAGTCTAATGATGTAAAATCACACGATCTAGGGTACAATTTGTATCACCGAAACGAGAGTACACGAACAGGAAATTCCTTATGCAGTGACTGAATTGTTTCGTTGGCTGTATAATAGCATAACACTCCATTTTTACTAACCCTAAACTCCCAGCTGTCAAATCGTTCTTTTTCCGTGGCTGCCAACAATTTACAGCAAAAATTGTGGCAAATTCAAATCTTGCGTTAATTTTGAGACACCCTTTACATCGCCAGCTCAGTCATTTCCAGTCGAAGACTGCAGTTTCGTGCTTATTAGCACTCATCAGCCCGGCATAGGAAAGTGACTGAGCTGGAGATGGAAAACCTCTTAAGGAAGCCAAGAGTGCCAAACAAACTGGTAGTTAATATAGAATAATGCAGACCAGACGAGTGACCGAAGCAATGGTTCGGTTCAACTCGAGGATTGAAAGCAAGGCATGGTATATTCAGTAAATTACCGGGGGGGGGGGCAATCTGCGCTAATTCTATATTAGCTACCAGTTTGTTTGGCACTCTTTACTTCCTTAAGATCCCATCTCCAGCTCGGTCATTTTCCTATGCCGAGCTGATGAGTGCTAATAAGCACGAAACTGCAATCCTCGGCTGGAAATGACTGAGCTGGCGTTGTATATCATGTAAGTTTTATGTGTATTTTTTCTATGTTAATCTAACTTTGAATCTGCTCATAAAAAACAAATATTATGGTTGATTGTTCACTCTAACATACCATCCACATAATGCAACGATTAAAAAGAAAAGATTTTGCTTGAAAGGCTTAAATGCATTGCTTGAGTAGGCAAAGTAGTTTTATATGTTTTAGATCGTAGAATTATTCCTTACTAAAGTGAATGAATATCATAAAAACAGCGGAATTCTAATGCACTTCTTCTAAGCAATTCAGTTCGAAAAATGAAATCTTTCTGATGCCCAACTTATCCTGAATGAAATTCCTTCTTCTGCTCCTGAAGATTCTTTCAAGCTTTTAAATTTTTCAAAAAAATGGAAAATGCAGCCTTGAAATGTACAATAACTGAAATCAACCCTAAATTTTACGTTTCAGATATTTCTTTCGTAAGAATAAGGTTTCGCTTCCTGCAGTTAAAATAAAATATATATGTATGTATATATATGTATATATATATATATATACATATATACATATATATGTGTATTTATATATTGGATCCAGCCGATAATTTTGGGAGGGGTGAATGACTAATGCGTTATATGGAGGGAAGGGGGGGGAGGGTCCAATGAAAATAAAATTTAAAAAAGTTAAAGAACTGAAGCGTGAGGTTTGATTTTTTTCGAACAATATATATGGTATAAAGATTTTTTAATGAAAGTTTAGTGCTTCGTGTTCCAAGAATACAAAATTGAAGAAAAATAGGAAACATTTCTATTATTATTCCTGGATATATTATCCAAATTAAACGCTTCAACTTTTGATTCGTTTGATTCGTTCATAATTAATAGGAGGAAGGAAGTTTCTGAGGTTCATCTGCGGATTTTTTTTTTTTTTTAATTTAAGGGTACATTTTAGAAAATATCATTGTTTGCCATCTTTAGAGGCTTGAAGGAAAATTATGAATTTCCGAATTTTTCCCCAGATGTTTTTTTTTGTTGTTAGAGCTCCAAAAACGCAATTTAGATATCTTTAATGATGCTAAAAACGAGGGGGGTTAGGGACTTTTTCGCGGAAAAATTTTCATGATTAAAGTCCTTAAAACTCATTAGTAAGCTCCCTTTGATGAGATAGTAGAAGACATGGAGTCCAGAACATCTCCCCAGTGATGTTTCGATGCAGAATTTCCAGAAACGAAATTGTAGACGATCTGGGAATGGTGTTGAAAGATAAGGAAAGACGGACTTGGGTCTTTTCTCCGGACATTTCTCGAAATTGAAATCCTGAAAACGCAGTTGTAGACCATTTTTTCGACGTTTGGGAAAGGAACCAGGTTTGGAAATTCCACTGGAAATTATTCAAAATTGGAGTCTTGAAAAATGCGGTTGTTGAACTTCTTTATTGGCGAAAAGGGAAGGATGGGGGTCAGGAGCTGTACCTCAACTTTTTAGAATTTAAACTTCAAAGAGCAATGTAACTTCATTAATGTTACGGGAAAAACTCGGGCTCCGGGCCTCTCCCCCCCGGGAATTTTTTCGGAATTGAAGTCTTAAACAAGCAGTTGAAGGCCCTCTTTAAAGACATTAGGCGAAGGCATTAAGTTCAAAACTTTCCCCCGGAAATATGTTGGTATTAATGTTTCAAAAACATAGTTAAGGATTTTTTGTGATTTTAGGAAAAGGTGAGGTTTTGTAGCCATCCAGCGGAAGTTTTTTGGAACTGGAGTCTTGATAACATAGTTCAAGGATGACTTTAATAACATTAGGTAAAGGGATGGGTTTCAAGGAATCTTTCCCGGTGTTTTTTTCCAAATTATAGCTCCGAAAATTCAAAAGTTTTGACGACCTAAGATGCATTGGTGAGAGGGGTTCAGAGACTCTTTCCTGTAAAATTTTGGAATTAAATTCGTAAACCGCAGCTGTAGGCATTTTTTTAATGATATTTTAGGGGGGGGGGGCAGGAGGAAAGATAAAATTGGTGTTCTTCTGCCAAACTTTATTTTCAAATTTACAAACATTTTGGGTAGCGGCAATCACCCCTATCGCCCCCCCCCCCCCGTGGATCCGCCACTGTTTTTGTGTCTGGGTGTGTGTTTCCTTTACGCTCCGGAATAATACAGATGCCACTGTTGTTTCAAAAATACATAGCTGTTGAACAATAAACAAGACTTAAATTTAATTTCGACAATGTTGTTTCTCTTAAAACTAATTCAGTAATTTTCGTTTCAAAGAATGTCGCAAATTATTTAAATTCAAGAACATAAAATAGCCCAAAGGCGTTCAAGTAGCGAAAAGATTATTGATAAACAAATTACGTTTTGAATTAATTCTCCTTTTTCCGATTTTCCTTCGTGTTCTAGGAAACTGTGACTTGTTCAGAAAAATAGCACTGATTCAAACTGAAAACATTGTTCGAAAATCGATATCATGCGTGTTTGTACTGGTTATTTAACTTATTTTGGATACGAAATTTCATTTCTTTGAAAATATTCATCTTAAGAAAATGTTTTCATTTGCTTCCAGCATTTTGGGAGAAAATGAATTTCTTTTTACAATAATGCTTTACCTTAAAATGGGGTCGTTTCCAAAATTTTAAAAGTATTTTTTTTCTGAAAGAGCATGCTTAAAAACATAAAATCTAACCATTTTTTAAAATAATTTCTATAAGTTTAATATTTAAAAAAAAAATACTTAATTTGGTTCTCTTTCATCATTTAACGCTTCTGCCGATGACATCATAAATGATGAAATGCTACTCAGTGTTGCCATTCACGGTTCAAAATATTTAATCTGCATCTTTACTCACGTGTATTGGCAACGATATGGTTGATAGCAAGCGTAGAGCGCAATTTTAATTCGCCTCTTGATTATCATAACGTGGAATCGCAGTAGAAAGATGCGGCAAAGTGCATCATTTGTGACGTCATAAAAACCACGTCTTGTTTGAAGAATCCGACATTTAAAAAAAATCCTATTCCTATTCCTATTCAGAGTCACTACTGACAACAACTGTATTTATGTCGAGGACTGCATACTAAGTGCCTTGCCGCCATTTTTTTTATACCGATAGATGGCAGCACCATCACCGGATCGAACAGTTAATGAGAATTTAGAACTAGATCAGGAGCTAATAGCTACCTGGTGCTAGCACCCCACAGAGGTATCGTTTCACTTGGAGGACATTGAGACCACGAGCATATTTAACGTCCCCCAGTCTTCTTTAATGACGACGGTGGGTCTTCGACCATCGAGGTTCGAACTCAGGACCCTCCGGCCCCGAATCCGACACTCTACCGATCGGGCTACCACGGCCCTTTTTAAAAAATTAATTAAAAATAACTGTTGGGAAAATGAAAGTTTTCTAAGTCCATGTTATTATTATTATTATTTTTTTTTTTGCTTATTCTATTAATTTCAGTGACAAAAAGTAAAACTTTTGACTGAAGGAAACAACCCCATTGCGAACAACACACTGCATAAAAATGTTTTCTCAAATAATAGCTTGATTTTGCTACATAGGTTAAATGAATTAAATGCTAAAAATAATAATCTTTAATAAAATGTTATCATGGGTTAAAAACATGTTGCATGTATGTCATTTTTATGCGTAATTAGAATATGCATATATTCTCCCGGGGAATCCGCAGTTTATATTTGCGGGTTAAGTGAGTCAAAAACCAAAATAAAAACGAAAGAGTGATAAATAAGTCGCTCATAGTAGATTATCAATGTTTAACAGATGAATAATTAAACAAAACTTCACACAAAATTAAATATGCTGTTTTGATAAAATTTTCAGCAGAAATCACTTACAAAATATTAGTAATATCAGTACTAAACAACTGCAGGAGTTCATATATGTTTTCCTTCCAAACAAGTACTAGTTTTTAAAATACGGTTATTGCGCAAAATAAAGCCATGCAGACCACACTGTAAAAAAAAATTCCGAAACGTTACTGGTTATTTCCGTGTTACATTTCGGGATTTTAATGATTTTTATCCACTTCCTGGAAAAATCAAGTATCATTGTCAAAAAGTTTCCTGAATTGCTGCAAGTCGCACGAATACAAAATTTTCACTGTTGTGAAAAATATTTTTTGCTCCCAGTTTAAAGATTAACTGAGAGTATTTATAAAGTGTATTGGCTTCAGTTCAATAATGGCCTGTCCTTGCTAACCAAGCCCTTAAGGGAGCGAATAAGTATGGACTACGTTGCTTTGCAAGAATTACAGGCGAGTGAAATTCTCGTTACTTACCAGCAATTCTGGCTTAACTTCGGCCATGTTTGTAATAATGCGCTTGGAACTTCTTTGTTAAATCAAGAAGGAGCCAAGCTATTATATTGTACCGACATGAGTTTACTCAAAAGTTCCTGAGACACGACTATTTTTAAACGGAAGGAGTTCTGAAATTTTCAGGAGGCTTCCGGGATAATTTCAGAAAGGTTACTGAATTTTAGCGGAAAACGTTCCTGGATTTTTCAAGGTATATTACTGGCAGAAATTGGTCACATCAGCTGCCCATTATTTTCCAGGAACATTTCTGAATCGTTTTTACAGTGCAATAAGGTCATTTCCCCTACTTATGATGTACAGTAGAACCTCTCAGTAAGGGACACTAAGGGGACCAGACGTTTTGTCCCTTAAATAGAGGTGTCCCTTATTCGGAGGTGGATGAATTGATGCATGCCGAGTACTTAGTAGTATAATATCACAATAAACATTAACTATTAACACTTAAGCTTAAATATTGAAAATGTATCATTATGTTAAAAAAAATTCATAATTATTCACATTTCTAAGTTTATATTATTTAATTAATTAAAATTTAATAAAAAATTTGCAATGGCAAAGGTTTGTAGCATACAGAAATAATTTTGAAGTAATTCATTACATGTATTTGCTTCATGTTATGTAATTTACAATGTAATACTATGTGAATTATAATAAATGTTCAAATTTCTTAAGTTTTATATACAAAGCAAACTAGTTGCCGTTAACTCTTCGTCGGCCCTGAACCAACTTGAATAAATTTTTGAGATGGCGAATTATGCATTTTAATTTCAGCAAGTTTTTTTTTCTTTTTTAATACATTATTAGTTTCCTTCACATATGTCAAACTTACCTCAATTAATTTTTGAGGAAAAGTGAAACTTGAATTCCAGTAAATTCACTATTTCTTATGTGCTTATACATTATTTCTTGCATTTTTTTTTTGTTTTGTTTTGTGACTGTTCCTTAAATAGAGTGTCCCTTAATTAGAGGTAAATACATGGAAGTCCCTATTCAAAGGGACTGGGACAAGAAAAAATATCCCTTAAATAGAGGTGTCCCTTATTCGGAGGGGTCCCTTAATGGAGGTTCTACTGTAGTAGAAAAAAAATCGTGACATTGTAACTGTATTGTCAACATAAAGAATCACTAATGATGAAGCGATATCAATAAGCACAGTTTTTATCATTAAGCAACAGTGCACGTACATGACGTCAAGACTACGTCATCTAATTTTATTTTTTCCTCGTACCTTATTGTGCCCTTGTAGTGTCTTTGTTGCTAACTTTATGTACGAAATACACTACTGGCCATTAAAATTGCTACACCAAGAAGAAATTCCCAAACTTAAGATAAATTTTGCACACGTGATAGTAAAATTGACATTAGAAAGTGATTACAAAATGAAAGCAAATTTATCATTTATGGTTGGAAAAATCTCAAATAAATGGAGGTTTAAGTACTATGTTAATCCACCTCTAGCGTGAATGTACGATGTACGAAGCGGTACAATTGGGAATTGAGGCATACCAGTCTCCTACAATATCCTACGTTATCTCGTACCAAAGTTGCTGTAAACGTGCCACTCATTCGATCAAACTCATACGCGTTATCACTCACGACGGGGCTCCCAGGAGCCATTTTTTAACATGACAATGCTCGGTCACACACAGTAAGGGTGTCAAGGGACTTCCTCTTCTACACTATCATTTTCTCTGGTCTGCGCGATGCACTGACTTGTCACTAATCGAGCACATCTGGGATCACTTGAGACGGTAAATTGGGCAACCTGTAAGTGTTATCGAATTAGTGGCACGTTTACAGCAACTGTGGTACGAGAAGACGTAAGACATCGTAGGAAACTGCTGTACCTCAATGCTCGACCGTATCGACTCTTACATTCCATTTAGAGGTGTCGCAACCGGGTACTTAAACCTCCATTTCCAGTAACAAATGATCATTTTGCTTTCATTTTGTAATCGTTTTCTGGTGTCAATGTTGCCATCACGTGTGCGAAATTTTGTTTCATTCAGACTATTCCTTCTTGGTGTAGCAATTTTATTGGCCAGTAGTGTAAATAAATACCTTCTATGCAGATAAGTGAAATTAAATCAACAACGTTTCACAGCACAAAACCAACAGATTACAGTATACACGTATTTCGAGGTTTCAGGGAACCCCTTATTCTTTACAAAATAATAAGCTTTTGATGTAAGTTTCGGATCCAAAGTCATCCGGTAAAATACTTACTTTTTAACGCTTTGTATCTAACTTATTTCGAGTCATGCATTTTTATTTCTTCGAAATGCTACTCATCTTTACATAAATAAAACACCAACTCCAAATTTGTGGTTCCGGGGTAAACCCGGAAGCTACCAAACATATTTCGTTGCCAGTTTGAGTTTGTTAAAGTAGGGAAGGAAAGCTTATGAACCGTTTCGAAAGACGTTCATTGAATTTTTTTTTTGAATTCGAAATTCAAACCTTCTTTGACCCAACAATTGATGTTTCTATGCGAAATAATTATCGTACCGTCTTAATTTTGGTTTAATTTAAAAGAGCAGAAAAAATACGTCTTCAGACTTTTTTCTAATAACGGTTAAAAAGATCTAACTTAAAGCGGTCCAAGCATTTTTGTTTTTCTTTATATTAAAAAAAAGTAAGGTCGAAGAAAATTTTGAAAGGAAGTCTGTGGCGGGACTGCTTTAGAAGACCCCATAGCACCTACAGCCTTGAAATTTTGTACAAAATTACTTCCAGTCCCGGTGGTTTGCACCTGCGGTTTTGTTTTTCGTTTTTAAGTTCGAATTCGGTTTGTGTGTGTATGTTCAGGCGTGCGTGTATGGGTAACCTAAAAAAATGGACTAGTAAGAAAAATAAACAATTCGTGACGGCTCAAAAAAAAAAAAAATCTCTTCTGTTTTTTTTTTCCAGTTTTGAAGTGGAGTCGGAATTGCTGATCGATAGTCACCCTTTTAATGCTACAAAAAATATGGTCATTTGAGGCAGTAAGAAGCAAAGGGGTGTAAATGCAGCTTGAAAATTTTCATTTACACATTTTCAAGTTTCGAGTAAAACGCGTTAAAAGGCAGCGTCATATGTAGGCTTTCATTGACTTTTTTCTAAATCACACTGTACAGCAGCACCTAACAGAGCTACTAGCACTATCTCTTGCCACAAGACGGATGAGAGGTTCCCCTACTAATTGTACTGGTTCTCTTCAAATTTTAAATTTTGCCACTTACATCCCTTTGCTTTTCACAGCCACATTTGTAAGCCGGTTAGTTGATCACGTGACAGCTAATGATCACGTGCTCCACTCAACCAATCAACAGCTTAGAATGTTAACCGGTGCGGTAACCGGTTAATCATAGAACGCTGCGGTTAGTAACCGGTTACTCACCGGTCGACTGGTGATGTTCGTCGAACGCAAGCTAAAAGGCATTTAGAACGTAGGCTATTATTGTACATAACCCACGTTAGCGATAACTGGTATAACAATCGATACATGGCGTTATCTGTCCACTCTGCTTCCATAATTAGGATATGAAACTGAAGATAAAGGACAATATCCAGCAAGCTACATCCATGTTCAACAACTTGACAACCACACATAGGACTATCAAGAGCGCATATTAGAAGAACATGCTGCCGAGTGCACTTGGTGATCTTTTATGAACTAGGGCTATGAATCCATGCGCCTTTGATAAGACCAATGCCTTAGTCACTAATCTATCCTGCCCTAGATCCTCTCCAATAATTCTTTTTTTTTACTTACCCATCATAAAATCATACAGTTGGTAACTTCCAAACGTAACTATAATTATAGTAAAGCTGATTCTTTAGAAAAAAAAAACGTAATTAACTGAATGAAACATGAATGATGCCTTACGAATCAACACAAAATGCCAACTCTTTAGCCAAATGAAATAAAACTATCACACAAAAATTAGGTCATCATATTCTGAGTAATCAGTTTGACAATTAAAGCATACAAAAGCTACATTTTCTTCAGACCTTCTGTTATGTGACCATTTTTTACAAACTACACTGTACACATTCTTTACTTTTCTACTAACATTTCGCAGCATAAACACAAATTATTATCATCAATCTGATAAGTTATGCCCTGATTCAGGGTTTACTGGGTTGGTGCACTTTTTTTTTCTGTTCCCAAAAACTTGAAGTAGAAAAGTCCTCCGTAAGTTGAAAACAGTTGCATGTGTCAATAAAAATGTCCTAAATGTTACGTACCAAATACTTTTGTTACTTAATGGTATGGAGTACCAAATTGAGCCGTGCTTTATTGTTCACTTACTGTTCCGACTACCCTACTTCAAACCATAAGCGACTATTGTACCAAACAGTGGGGGGAGGGGAGGGGTCTCAAAGAAGATACAAAAGAAGGGATAGGTGCATGGCCGCTTTAAAACTGACTTTTATTTATTTATTTTATTTATTTATTTATTTATTTATTTATTTTTTTGAAAATTATGGTATTTTAATGGATTATGACATCATTATTGATTAAAAGAAGTCCTAAAAAAGATTTTAGATTCAAGACAGATTGCCACAGTAGACTCAATCCTTCATTTTCAAAATTTCATTTTAATTTTTTGAAATAACACCGTGATCTTCACTAATAATAAAGCTGAAAGTCTCTCTGTCGGTATCTCTGTCTGTCAGGATCTCTCTCTGTCCGGATCTCTGTGACGCGCATAGCGCCTAGACCGTTCGGCCGATTTTCATGAAATTTGGCACAAAGTTTGTTTGTTGCATGGGGGTGTGCACCTTGAAGCGATTTTTCGAAAAATCGATTTTGTTCTTTTTCTATTCCAATTTTAAGAACAAAACTATCATAAGATGGACGAGTAAATTACGAAATTATTATAACGTGGAACCGTAAAATGGGCACAAGCCAATTGGCGAGATACGAAATTATCATAACGTATACATTATTTGTAAATATACAGGCGAACCAAAAGATTTTTTAATTTTTCTGTTACGGGCAAAGCCGTGCGGGTACCACTAGTAAACAACTAGTCGACCCGTGCGGAACTCCGCACTTTGCTTCGAATCGTTTCATAAGGCATTTCGCTCTTTAAAAATTTCAAAGGAAGAATATTATGAAGAAAAACCGAAAAAAGTAAACGGAAAAAAGTAAGCGCACAAGAGAAGGCATGTAATTTGAAGACATCAGTAACAAAACCTCGTTAAATACAACGTTGTGATAATTTGATTATCGCTCACCTTTTGGTTGTATGTATTTTCAATGCAAACATAAATATTAAAAGTGTGGCTGAGTGACTCATGAAAAAGCAGTAATTTTGAATGTGAAAAAACAGGTTGTGGCAAATACAGTCCTGCCCATGTGAGCATCTGACGAAAAAAAAAAGAAATATTAAAGAGATATTTATTGGCACGGATTCGAACTGGCGCCATTCTGATTAACAGTACGACGCTCCAACAAACCTAGCAACTGCGCCTTCCTTTTCGAATGCTATTCATTGAAGGAATGCGTAGTAAAACACAGCAAAAAAAGCTTTTTGCTGAAAAAAATATAATAAGATCATGCGTCTATGTTTTGTCATTAGAAAGCATGATATGATTTTAAATTATTCGTAAAACATGGAATTTGATTAAAGAATGAGGAAGAGCTCACGTAGCGATTGAAACAAATATTCTAGAGAAGTAATAAATTAGATTGAAAATAAGTGTTTTTATTTTTGAATATTGAACTATTTCCCATAGCAGGCTGCTTTAACCGTTCCGGCTTAATTGCCCGCACATGTTTTGCTTTTAATACAACACTTAAAATTTAAAACCAAAACCAGTTGAACTGCAACCGTTTTTTAAGTGTAAATTTTTGAACGTAGACAAAATGTTTTTTTTTCAGCCGAAAGCAGAGGATTAGAAAATGATTTCTTGCTAATGAAGTTGATAATAATTTTAATGCTTTATATCGTATTTGCGCGCATAAAAAATTAAATGTTTATTGGGTGAAACGCGTAGTTTCAATTTGGCGTAGTATTTTTTCATTTATACAAAAGTTCGAACACTGCTATTAGAAAAACCTACATTTCAGCATACAATGAAAATGTTTTTCTGCACAAAAAGGATTCCCTTGAGGTATATCTAATACTTTTTTTTATGCTTACATTATGCTTAGTGGTCTGGACGGAGTCAAAGCTTTAAAAAAAAAAGGGGGGGGAGAACATCCTTTCGATTAGCAGTCAACTTATCTGAATGGTAACTGTAGCCTGCATAAAGGAGTCGAAACACCAAATAGCCTTCCCACTGCATTTATTTTATTACGTGTGTTATCTGTTGTATGTTAAGCGTGATATTAATGTAAATTTGCTATTATGTCGGACAGTCCGAACTGGCCCGAAGTTCAAACAGTTTATAGCCGAACGCTCTACCGGAAAAAAAAACACAGGTTAATTTTAATTTTTTTTTCTTGCCGAGAAGTGTTTGTATTTTTGAAAATTTTTACAATTTTTATCGCTGGCTGTTTGAACCGTTATGGCTTAGATGGCAGCACGTGTTCATCATTTAACAACACGATTAAAATACAAAATAATTTGAACTAAGTTCTTTTTTAAGCGTAGCTTTTCGAATGTAGTAAAAATGTAATACGCTATTTGTTTTTTTTTTTTTTTTTTTTTTTTTTGTTTTTTTTTTTTTTTTTTTTTTGTAAAAAGAAGAAAAATATATATATATATTACCCTTTAAATTGAGGTAGCATTTTTTTATTTGCGCAAAGTGTCAAAGCCTCATTAGAAGAATCTATATTTCAACAGACGATTTATTATATTTTACTGAACAAAAAAAAAAATTCCATTGTAATCTGAAATCTTAAACCTGATACTTATATTTTCGTTTACATTATGCTTTAATTTTCTTCCCGGAGCCAAAGCTTAAAAAAAACCCTTACAATTGAGTATCAATTTAGCTCCGTGTTGCATCAAGCTTTCATAACAGCTAGGAGCGTTTCTACCTCATGTATTCCCTCATATTTGTTATTCATTGTTCGTGTAATGCGCGATATTTTTTTAATTTTTTGATGCAGATTTTCCAGACATGGGCCCGAACACGTATTCTCCTGGTTACCAGGCGAACGCTCTGCCGATCAAGCTATTCAGCTCTGTCGGTAACAGTGCAAGTTAAAGTTATAAATTTAACCGAAAACCTCATTCTGGTTCTTTAAAACAGGTTTTTTTTGCCCGAAAAAAACAATTTTTAGACCGTGGGTCTATTTTTCGTCAGTAGTCTGAACGATAAGCTTTAAAATAAGGTGTAAATCAAAGAAATCGATCAAGAATTGAGGAAAATCTCGCGTAGAAACCAAAAACAGGCTACAGAAATAATATATAAGGGTAAAACACACACTTATTACGTCAATTACTCTTTATTTAAACAAGTGAATTAGTCACTTCTATCATTTTTTGATGCTCATTAAAGGAAAAGAACAAGGCTTCTTTACTTTTAGAATTTGGGGGAATGTTACACTCCTTCACTCCCACTCTCCGTACCAGCCACCCAAAACTCAAAAATATGAGCATCAAGAAATCGCATTACTTCATTATTAACATCAACAGCAAGTGCTCAGAAGACACAGTACTAAAGTGATTTTATATTACGAATGCACATAAAATTTTTAACACTCCATTCCTTGAGTGGGATCAAATGTTCAAATTACTTTGTCAGTGTTCTTCGAAGCATGCCTTTATTTGATAAATACTACTAACCTAATGCTTGAACTGCTGCAATAACGCGACTTTATAGTCTATTTTATGACTGAAACAGCTTTATTTTTATGTCAAGCGAGGTAACCTCTCCTCCCTGCGATGCTTATGTTGAAATGAATTTAGCAATATTATGCCCTCAATAAGTCGTGACAATGCATTGAAATGTTAAAAGTTTATTCATTTTATGACGGAACATGCACACCATAAATAAAAAAACCAAGTTTTGAATATTTTACATTACAGGAGAGAAAGACTAAGCAACAACAAATACAAGTGATTCAGCGTCGGGAAATTTATTTTTATGATATGAATTTATGTTTACAGGGTATCCGCAAATTTTAACTTCAACGCTCTTCCTAGAGCATCATATTAGCTCTATAAAAGGCACATTTTATTCAAATTTAGAATACTTGTATGTTAAACTAGATGAAATGCTTCGTAGATAGTTTTAGGGGAAACACGCACAAGGTCTTTTTAAATGATGAAAAAAAAAAGGATTTTTTAACATGAGTGATTAAACTTACTGTCCACGCTTACACTAGAACCGTTCAAGTTTATCTCCACACGATAATTTATTTTTAATAAATTAAAATGTTTATTAATTTTAAATCATTATATATTTTCTACCATCAATCTCTAAATATTACTTTTTTTTTTTTTTTTTTTTTTTTTTTTACGATTATTTTAAAATTACATTCAATATAACGAATAAATACCTTTGTACTGAAAATTAAAAAGTCAGAAATCCAACGTTATGAAACACAAAAATTGCAAATGATTGCAGACACGTGTTTCGGTGTTATAAGGAGCCCCTTTTTTCAATGCAAAGGAGTGTGAATTTCTGGATGAAATGACTTTTCATCCAGAAGCTCACACTTCTTTGCGTTGAAAATGGTGTTCCTTGTAACACCGAAACACGTGTCTGCAATCATTTGCAATTTTGGGCTTCATGACGTTAGATTACTGACTTTTTACTTTTAATAGTTCATTTTTAGCATACAGTGCTGGCCAAATTATTAGACTAAAGATTTTTTTTGTTTTTTGTACACTATTTGAACTAAAATACTGTTTATTTTACTGTTAAAGTACAGTACATATTGTACACTGATTATTACGTTATTTTAGCATAATTTTATGTTTGCAGGTGGCAGCACTGTCTGCTTTGTTTATGTTCTTTGTTTATCTACCTACCAGGAACATAACTTCAATCACCTTAAACAGTTCACTAGTTCTTTTCATTAGTGTGTTCTGTTATATTTAAAGTTTGTTTTAGGTAGTTAGTGAGTATGTGAGTATATATAATAGTGCGAATAAACAATCTTTTATGTCTATTTTTAAAAAGTGTTAAGAAATGGTGTAAACCTTGTGAAAAGTATGCCAAAAAGACTTAAAATCCTCATCAAGAACAAGGGAATGCATGCTAAATATTAAATAATTATTTCACTGTTCGTTAATGTGTCTATAGTAATGTAATCAATAAAGAATTTGCTTTTAAAACCGTCTTAGTCTAATAATTTGGCCAGCACTGTAATTAAAAAATAATTGAAACAATAAAACCCCGTTATTGGCATATCATAAATTGATGGCAAGTAATGTATTACTTGGATTTGTGCATTGAAAATGTCAAATGGGCGTTTGATGTTTTTAATAAAATGTGTAATTTTATTTAAATGTGCATTTAGGAACTCTTTATCATTAACTGTGTGAACGTGATAGTTGCTGTTACGGCTGATTTAACATCATATTGTTACAAATTCTGTAAATAGTAATTATTTTTATGATTAATTTGTTGGAATCTGGCTAAATTTGGCGTTTATTAAATTATGTAGTAACGTAACCTGTAAGTAGTTTCTTGTAATGAATATACAGCCTCTGTACATTCGGCTGAAGTATACGGTTCCCTCATTTCTGAATGATAAAATTTGTGAATGGAAAGAAATAAGATAGAGATAAAACGGTCTACGATTTTTTGGAACATTTGAGAGCTCTCTTCGGGGTTTTATAAATAGCCGTGCAGCAGAACAAAAAGGTAGTCTCGACTGAGTGCGGTTGCGCTGAGAGTGTGTATTGGCTCTGTTTGTTGTGAGGCATTTTTCGTTGTGTTTTTGCGTATTTGGATGTAAATACGTGGTTGACCGTTGAGTTTACGGTGTTAATCGATATTTGCCTAATTGCTATTATTAATTTAAGAGTTGTAACTATGCTTCCTGTACAAAGCTGTAAATAAATCTCCTGTGTTTTCTCAAGAACTGTGTAGTCATTCAAGAAAGTTTGAAGTTGTATCGCGAACCTTTAACAATATTTTTGAAGCAATCTTAAACATAGAACTGCAGGACCCTAATATCATGTGTAAGACCCTTCAAAGATATTTGACACGATCTCATTGCTTATCATTTCAAAAGTTATGCATTAAAAAAAACCAATACGGTTTCTAGTATGGATTTCAGTTTTACTTAGTGACTAGCAGTACCCGCACGGCTTTGCCCATAGTAGAAAATTAAAAGGTCATTTGGTTCGTCTGTATATTTACAAGTAATAGATGATGAATTTCTCACTAATTTTGCTGTGTTCATTTGCTCGCCCATGATATGGTAATTTGCGCGTACATGTTATGATAATTTGCTCGACCATTTTATGATAATTTACCTGTCCACGTTTTGATAATTTGCTCGGTAAAATGTTCTCAAAATTGGAATAGAAAGGAACAAAATCGAATTTTCAAAAAATCACTTCGAGGTGCTCACCTTCATGCTACAAATTACCTTTGTGCCAAATTTCATGAAAATCGGCCGAACGGTCTAGGCGCTATGCGCGTCACAGAGATCCAGACATCAAGACATCCTACAAACATCCTCCGGACAGAGAGACTTTCATCTTTATTATTAGTAAAGATAAAAAAGTGATTTAATCACCTCTATCATTTTTCGATGCTCAGTAAATGACAGGAACAAGTCTTCCTTACTTTTGGAATATAGGGGAATTTTACACTCCTTCACTCCCACTCTCCGTACCAGCCACCCAATACTCAAAAATATGAGCATCAAGAAATTACATTACTTTATTATTTAACATCAACAGCAAGTGCTCAGAAGACAAAGTACTAAAGTGATTTTATATTACGAATGCAAATAAAATTTTTAACATTCCATTCGTTGAGTGGGAGCAAATATTCAAATTACTTTGTCAGTGTTCTTCGAAGCATGCCTTTATTTGATAAATACTACTAACCTAATGCTTGAACTGCTGCAATAACGCGTCTTCATAGTCTATTTTATGACTGAAACAGCTTTATTTTTATGTCAAGCGAGGTAACTTCTCCTCCCTGCGACGCTTATGTTGAAATGAATTTAGCAATATTATGCCCTCAATAAGTCGTGACAATGCATTGAAATGCTAAAAGTTTATTCATTTTATGATGGGACATGCACACCATAAATAAAAAGCACAGGTTGTTAATATTTTATATTAAAGGAGAGAAATACGAAGCAACAACAAATACAAGTGATTCGGTGTCGAGAGATTTATTTTTATGATATGAATTTATGTTTACAGGGTATCCGCAAATTTTAACTTCAAAGCTCTTCCTAGAGCATCATATTAGCTCTATAAAAGGCACATTTTATTCAAATTTAGAATACTTGTATGTTAAACTGGATGAAATGCTTAGTAGATATTTTTAGGGTAAACACGCACAAGGTCTTTTTAAATAATGAAAAAAAGGATTCTTTAACATGAGAGATTAAAGTTACGGTCCATGCTTACACTAGAACCATTCAAGTTTATTCTACACGATAATTTATTTCTGATAAATTAAAATGTTTCTTAATTTTAAACCATTATATATTTCATATTATCAATCTCTAAATATTACATCATTTTACTTTTTTTTTACAATTACTTTAGGACTGCATTCAATAGTTCATTTTTAGTGAAATTTAGAAAAAATAATTGAAACAATGAAGCTCTGTTATTTTCATATCATAAACTGATAGCAAGTAATGTATTACTTGGATTTGTGCATTGAAAATGTCACACGGGCTGTTTTATTTTTTAATGAAATATGTGATTTTATTTAAATGTGCATTTAGGAACTCTTTATCATTAACAGTGTGAACGTGATAGTTGCAGTTACGGCTGATTTAACTTCATATTTTTAAAGCAAACTTAAACTAGTGAATCAGTCACCTATATCATTTTTCGATGCTCAGAAAATGAAAGGAACAAGTCTTCTTTTGAAATTTAGGGGAATGTATACTCAAAAATAAGAGTCTCAAGAAATTGCATTACTTTATTATTAACATTAACAGCAAGTGCTCAGAAGACACAGTACTAAAGTGATTTTATATTACGAATGCACATAAAATTTTCAACACTCCATTCCTTGAGTGGGATCAAACGTTCAAATTACTTTGTCGGTGTTCTTCGAAGCATGCCTTTATTTGATAAATACTACTAACCTAATGCTTGAACTGCTGCAATAACACGACTTTATAGTCTATTTTATGACTGAAACAGCTTTTTATGTCAAGCGAGGTAACTTCTCCTCCCTGCGACGCTTATGTTGAAATGAATTTAGCAATATTATGCCCTCAATAAGTCGTGACAATGCATTAAAATATTAAAAGTTTATTCATTTTATGATGGAACATGCGCACCATAAATAAAAAAACCAAGTTGTGAATATTTTATATTAAAGGAGAGAAATACGAAGCAACAACAAATACAAGTGATTCAGCGTCGAGAGATTTATTTTTATGATATGAATTTATGTTTACAGGGTATCCGCAAATTTTAACTTCAAAGCTCTTCCTAGAGCATCATATTAGCTCTATAAAAGGCACATTTTATTCAAATTTATAAAACTTGTATGCTAAACTGGATGAAATGCTTAGTAGATAGTTTTAAGGGAAACACGCACAAGGTATTTTTAAATGATGAAAAAAAGGATTTTTTAACATGAGTGATTAAACTTACTGTCCACGCTTACACTAGAACCATTCAAGTTATCTCCACACGATGATTTATTTTTAATAAATTAATATGTTTATTGATTTTAAATCATTATATATTTTCTACCATCAATCTCTAAATACTACATCATTTTACTTTTTTTACGATTCCTTTAGAATTACATTCAATAGCTCATTTTTAGCATACAGTGCTGGCCAAATTATTAGACTAAAGATTTCTTTTCTTTTTTGTTTTTTGTACATTATTTGAACTAAAATACTATTTATTTTACTGTTAAAGTACAGTACATATTGTACATTGATTACTACGTTACACTGTTAAAACTACAGGATGCATTCGGCACCTTTCAGGGGAGAAACGCTTGTTCACCAGCGGCACCCAATACGGAGCCGAAATCGCACCTCTAAATAGGGTGAAAAACAGGCACCTTTTAAAAACTAGACAGCCGGAGTGAAAAAAAAGGAACCTTCGGAGAGAGAAATGGCACCCTTACTATAGATCCTCCTCCCCCTCCCCCGTATTGTGTGCGTTTTTGAATACAGTTGTGTATTTTTTTTCTTTTTTTAAGTTTTGTTTTGATTTATGATATTCTACGTTTTGGACATTTTCACATTGAACTCGGTATTGGGAATGATTAAAACATGTAATTACAGCATTTGATCATATTTCAGAGCTTTCAACATAGTTAAGAAGTGCTCATAGCTTTAATTCATCTGATCGTGCTCTAACTCAGTGTTTCTCAACCTCTTTTGACCCACGGGAGCGGTAAAAGCAAATGAAAAACTTTGCGGACCGGTGAAATCTTTATCGTTTTCTTAAAAATTCATAAAATAAATAATATGAATAATAACTCTGGGACCGTTAAAAAACATGTGAAAAAATTCAGGGTTCTGATGATTTTTTTTAACAAAAAGTAATATTAAAAATTAATAAAACAATAAATATCTACCCCTTCACTTGTATCAAAGATCTGTCACAAATACGTTATAATTTAAAAACGAGTAATTATTCAAAACATGTGAGAAATTATACATTTACTAAAACTTGACATATTCCGAAAATGAATCATAGCTGTACTTATGGATTATTTAAATGATGAGCCAAAAATATTCAGGGATATTACAATTACGGAAAAACAAAATCATTTCATAAACGTTAATCAAGAAAAACAAAAGAAAATGCACATAAAGTTTTTCAACAGTTAAATAAAAAACCAAAAGAAAGTTCTAACGCTTTCGAGGACCGCTAACAGGAAATGATTCTAACACTTCAATGAAAAAGCAAAAAAATAGAAAAAAAGAGCTAGACTGAGAGAGATTTTTTTTTTTTTCGCTAGCTTTATGTTATAATATACGAAGCACAAGAAACATTTTTATTAAGGTTCTTTTGGTGACTAATAAAAGCTGTTTATCGATTATTCAAGAAAATAATGACAGATATTTTTAGTAGCGTTTTGAAAGATGGAAATTTCACGATAGTAATGGTAAACGGGAACTAGAAGACTAACGGTTACTGAAAAGCAATAAATGCACTTTTAAACACGATCAAAAGCTGTACTTACTTGTAATTTTGGATAATTAATCCTAGAAAAGTTGTGTTTTAATCCAATAGTGTATTTCATTCAATGTGAAAGACACACAAACGCAATCATCATTTGTCCGCCATATTGAGGTGGTTGAATGTATGTCTAAGGCAAAAAGCGCATGCGCAATGAGTCTTTCTGCGATTGCATGATGCTCTGGCTCCTCTGCTCTATTTTCTAGCCTGTGTTGCACCTTCAGGCACTATGCTTTCACCTTAGAGGGAATATTTTCACTCGTCTGGAACCCCTGTTTTTAACAGTGTATTTTAGCATAATTTAATGTTTGCAGGTGGCAGCACTGTCTGCTTTGTTTATGTTCTTTGTTTATCTACCTACCAGGAACATAACCTCAATCAACTTAAACAGTTCACTAGTTCTTTTTATTAGTGTGTTCTGGTATATTTAAAGTTTGTTTTAGGTAGTTAGTGAGTATGTGTATGTGAGTATATATATATAATAGTGAGTATAAACAATGATTTACCTCCTTTTTTATAAAAATCTTAATAAATGGTGTAAACCTTGTGAAAAGTATGCCAAAAAGACTTAAAATGCTCATCAAGAACAAGGGAATGCATAGTAAATATTAAATAATTATTTCACGGTTCGTTAATGTGTCTATTGTTAAGTAACCAATTAAGAATTTGCTTTTAAAACAGTCTTAGTCTAATAATTTGGCCAGCACTGTAATTAAAAAATAATTGAAACAATAAAACCCAGTTATTAACGTATCATAAATTGATGGCAAGTAAGGTATTACTTGAATTTGTGCATTAAAAATGTCACATGGGAGTTTGATTTTTTAATAAAATGTGTAATTTTATTTAAATGTGCATTTAGGAACTCTTTATCATTAACTGTGTGAACGTGATAGTTGCTGTTACGGCTGATTTAACTTCATATTGTTACAAATTCTGTAAATAGTAATTATTTTTATGATTAATTTGTTGGAATCTGGCTAAATTTGGCGTTTATTAAATTATGTAGTAACGTAACCTGTAAGTAGTTTCTTGTAATGAATATACAGCCTCCGTACATTCGGCTGAAGTATACGGTCCCCTCATTTCTGAATGATAAAATTTGTGAATGGAAAGAAATAAGATAGAGATAAAACGGTCTACGATTTTTTGGAATATTTGAGAGCTCTCTTCGGAGTTTTATAAATAGCCGTGCCGCAGAATAAAAAGTTAGTCTCGACTGAGCGCGGTTGCGCTAAGAGTGTGTAATGACCCTGTTTGTTGTGAGGCATTTTGCGTTGTGTTTTTGCTTATTTGGATGTAAATACGTGGTTGACCGTTGAGTTTACAGTGTTAATCGATATTTCCCTAATTGCTATGGTTAATTTAGCAGTTCTAACCATGCTTCCTGTACATAGCTGTAAATAAATCTCCTGTGTTTTCTCAAGAACTGTGTCGTCATTCAAGAAAGTTTGAAGTTGTATCGCGAACCTTTAACAATATTTTTGAAGCAATCTTAAGGGGGTGCGGGACACATTTTGAATTTTTTTTTATTATATACTTTAGAGTTTTGAATTTTTTACACTGATTCACTATTTAATTAATAAGCAAAATCACAACATAAATACGATCTTTTTTTTTTTAAGTTTATTTTTTTTTTAAAGGGGTTGCTTTAAATTGCTGTAATTCAAAATATTGTTGGTCAATTTTCAATTTTTTTCAAAAAAGTATGCACAAATATCTAAGCTTTAATTTTTTTTTCGGTGATTTTAAAAATATTGATCCAATAAAAAATTAAAAATATTTGAAGAAAAATTTCGAAAAATTCAAAGATACTTTTTTTTATAAAATCATATTTTTTGCAGTAAATGTTTTTTTTTTTTTTTTTAAATCACCGAATAAAAATGAAAGTAAACTGTTTGAAAAAGCCATGCTCCAAATTTCATTACTTTATCTTCATTGGTTCCTGACTTATAGGAGTTTGAATGCAAGAAATCGGGAAAAATTGCATCATGGAGAAAAACGCGTTTAAAATTTTAAAGTTCAATACACATTAGTTAGGTGCGGGCAACAAAAAGAATTATAGCTTTTGTTCTAATAAAGATAGAAACACGGTTCAAACGTCCTTTTAAGCAGAAGAAACGGAGTAATTTTTTAAAAAAATGCAAACTTTGACGATTTTTGTGTCCCGGACCCCCTTAAACATAGAACTGTAGAACCCTAATATCATGTGTAAGACCCTTCAAAGATATTTGACCCGATCTCATTGCTGATCAGTTATGCGAGACTTATGCGTTGAAAAAAGCAATCCAGTTTCTAGTATGGATTTCAGTTTTATTTAGTGACTACACTGCAAAAAAAAAGCTGTTGTTTTTACAGTAAAATACTGGCAGCTCGCATTCCAAAGAAAAACTGCAAAAATTACAATTCTAAACTGTAAAATTTGCAGTAATATACTGTTTTATAACAGACTTTTACTGTGAAATTTACAGCGATAAACTGTAAAATTAGCAGTAATATACTGCTTTTTAATAGAACTGCCCTGTAAAACTTACAGTATCTAACTGTAAAATTAGCAGTAATATACTGTCTTTTAATGGAATTGCCCTGTTAAATTAACAATGATTGACTGCAAAATTAGCAGTAAAATACTGTTTTTTAATGGAACTGCCCTGTAAAGCTTACAGTATCTAACTGTAAAATTAGCAGTAATATACTGTTTTAGGAATGACTTAACTTGTAAATTTAACAGAGATAATATGTAAAATTAACAGTAATATACTGTTTTTTAACGGAATTGCCCAGCAAAATTAACAGTATGAAACTGTAAAGTTAGCAGTATTATGCTGCGGAATCAGCTAAATTGCGCCATAAAAGCAGAAGTAGTATACGGTTTAAAAAATGATTTGTACAGTAAAATTAACAGCAGTAAGCCATAAAATAAATAGTTATCAATTTTTATGCAATAGGGTTTTTTCACCCTATCATTGTTTCTTTTCATAGTCGAAATCACTGCTTTTACAGCAGAAGAACAATTTAGAAAAGTAAAGCAATTGATTTTGTATGTAAGTTGTAGAAATCAGCCTACATACGAAATCGGTTCCTTTTCTAAAGTTTTTCAACAAAAAAAAATAATGTTTTAGGCTATGAAAAGCGACAAGTAAAGAAATATAAAAGCCTTTTACATAAAAATAATTAACTGCTGTTAAATATATGTTTTATTGATATTTTCCTTGCACACAAAACGAATACCTGTTAAAGAAGAAAAAGTGGCGCATTTTCATTTATACAAAAAACTTTTAGCTCTATTGCAAACTTAAAAATTTACAAATAAAAGGAAATTGCAAAATATGGTCTGAAGCTTTATTTTCAGAACAGTTATAGCGTTTTCATAAAACAAACCTTTTTGATCCATGAAGGTATTAAAAATTAGAAAGTTTTTTATACATAACTGAAAATACTACATCGTATCTTCACTAAAAGTACTTTTTTCACTTCCAGCATTATTGAGTTGCTGAAATGTGCAGCATAACGTGGGAAATGTTTTGCTGTATGCAATCCATTAAACTTTTAAGCTTATTTTAACTTTATACATGCAATTCAGTGCATTTATTTTTATTTTTCTGGTAAAACAGAATATTTTTATGGTTTTCTTTTTTTTTAATGTTATAAGTTGCATATGGACCTACTTTATTTCAGAAATACTAGTAACAAATCAACTTCTTTTCACACCATATGTGCAGTATTTAGACTGCACAGAATGGTTTTTATTGTAAACTGATTATTATAGATTAGATAATACTTTATCCTATTAGCCTTTTAAAATTTTCATAGATGAAAACAAATATATGACGGTTCAAAATTCCAAAGCAGAACAAAACAGAAACAATTTTTCACTTAGTATAATAAAATCTGTCAGGTTTATCACTACTAGTATTAAGTTAAAAATTGGTTTTACTACTCCAAAAATTATATAACTTTATATTCTGTTATAATGTTTTCATGAGAAAAAACGAAACATTCACACCAATAAAAATTGCCAAATTATTTTATTTCGTATACATCACCTTTGATATCGATTAGTAGTTTTTACAGTGAAATTGCAGAAATTCATTTAAAATCGAATGCTAATTTTTTCAAGGTCAGCGTTTTTACATCACAA